>NC_090928.1:1251617400-1251926491 GCF_040938575.1 Ambystoma mexicanum
GCACGGTAAGCAGGGGAAGCCCCCTGTTAGGCAGAGTTTGTATGCACTACCCTGGGACCACTACACACAAGTAGGACTACAGGTGTAAGCAAAACCAACTTTTGGTAGAAGTCTGTACTACACTACACAGTTTGTTAGCCGAGCTGAGCAGCCAGGCTTCTCAAGAGGGAATGTGAACTTGTAATGAGGTTAGACAGAGGTCTACAATTACAAGTATTCAAATCGACTTTTACACTCAAGGTTTCTTGGTAAAGCACTCAATTTTACAGTCAGTTATAAAACATTCAATAGAAGGAGGCAATAGAGATCACACAAAAATATACTTCAGTATATTTAAACAAGAAGATTCTGAGGCATTTAAACAACTGAAGGAGGAGCAAAATGGCATAGGTTAATAAAAAGAAGATTACAAGTATTCTTAGACAGTGCAAATGTTTTGAGTTCACCAGAGGAGTAGATTCAATGCAATAGGTTAGGCAAAAATCAATGGGGTAAAGTAGTGTATAGGATAAAGCAGTTCTGGTAGTTAAACAGAAAAGTCTTTGCCAAAGTTCTCAGAAGTAGTTCGTAAATGAAAGAATATGTTGGGTCACAAGATGATTAGGACTGCAAGTTAGGAAAGTTTGAAGCACTTTCACTGCAAGAGACAAGTACTCTCAGTCTCGTTTCACAGTACCTTTCAAATGAAGAAAAAGATGCAGCTGAAGACTTCTGTTCCTGGCAGTTCCTGCAGATCGCTGTTCCTGAGCTTCAGTTGTGGGGACAAGAGGGAGGATGTCGGGGGACTCCTGCACTGCACGAGCACTGGTCAAGAAGCTGGCACTGGCTAATCTTCAATTCCGGTAGCTGTAGTCAAGCACACAAACTGGTGCCCCCCTCCCTTGTTCGGTTTCCTGCAACACTGAGGAAAATACAACCAGCTCCGAGAATGGTATCCAGGTAGCTTAGTGTCGAGTTGATTGGTGCCACCAACTCAAAAGGGAGGAGTCATCCTTGCAGGGCTTCTCTGTTGAGATGAACTTAACAATTCGGACCCGCAGCAGGGCTTCACTGGGCAAACCAACGGTCCAGGAGTCGCAGCAGCCGTCCTCTTCAAGCTAGTCTTCGGTTCCTTCGTTCCAGTGGTCGACTCTGCCTTCCAAGCCAAGAGATTTGCCTTCTATCCAGTTTCCTCCCATTCATTCCAGCCTAGTGCACTCACCCAGCAGGGTGGCTGTCCAAGCCCGACAGTCAGCCAATCACACCAGAGTGCATTTGGGTCTCCTATGAGACTAAGCACAGGGAGTGTCGGACAGGGACCGGTTTAAACAAAGGGGGTTCAGAAGCCCTCTTGAAAAACATGGCTAGCGCGATTTAACATTACTGTGTTCGCGGTCGGGAAAACAATAATGGTAGTTCGCTGTAAAACCACTGCCACCAGCCATTTCGAGAGGAAAGGGTAGCATTTGACTGCTACACGAGTATCTAGCCACAGGGAATACCAAGTAATCCCTCCAGCACTCAATAGGAAGATGGGGGGGGGGGGGTGCTGGGTCTAGGAATTTAAAGACTAGTAAAGTCAATTTCACTTTACATTCGTAGTTTATCCAAGAGAAGGTATTTAAACCTTGGGACAGCCTGAAAGGCTTCCCTGTGCCACTGCACTGAGGTTGCCATGTGACACAAATGAAAAGATGATGCCTATGGAGTTGTCTCAAACTCCATAATCAAAGAACACAAGAGTAAAACACATCAAAATACGAGTGTGGGGAAAAAAGGGTCACTTTCCAGGTAAAAAAAAAAAATCAAGTCCTCAAAATCCAGCAAAGTTGCTCTAAGGGGGAAAGGGAATTAACACATTTTTGAGAATTCTCCCCAACACCCCCTGACATCAGAACACCAAGGAGAGGCGGAGCAGAGTGCAGCCGTGGAGCCTGTGTTACGCCGAGAAGCAGGGAAGGAAATTCAGAAACGCTGGAGTACCGGCATAGCAGACAGGACAACCGTTGTTACGACAAAATCAGAGGACCTGTCCAGAGAGGTGGCGTGACCACAAAGGCACCTGGTGGGCCTGGAACCCTTCCAACTATGCCGAAACCTGGATGAATGGAAGCTAAGAACGCTTCCACCCGCTGCCATTCGGGGCACGCGGTGAGCTTCACAGAAACCGAGACCAAGAAGTGATGGAAAAGAGGAAACTGGCCTACCCGAGCGTAAGCAGACTCCCGTGAAGTCACCAGAGGAGCAGGCGGCTGCCTAATTAAGCATAGACACTATGATTGTGATACATGTATGTATTAACAGAATAACGAGTGAGCCGAAAGAGCCATCTGAGGAAAAGGTTGTGAAGTGGGGCGAGGGGTGAGGGAAAATCCCAAAAAATGATTTCAAGAGTGACAATTGTTAAAGAGTGGGGAGACCCCTGTAAGAAATTGTGTAACACACTGCAAGTAGGAGTGCAAACTGAGGTACACCAAGAAAGAAGGAACTTGGTAAAGCCATCTCCGATGTAGGTGTTAGGCAAGATTTTGTAAAGTCCAACTGGTGTGGGACTTCACAAGACTTCTCTTGGTATTAGGGAGACCAAACTTGTAATATAGGCCTGTACTACACAAGTGCGCAGAGCAGCCAGTCTTCGCTCAGGAGGGGTAATGTGAGCTGTAGAGTAGAACAATGAAATCAATAAAACACTAGGCTCCAAGTAAACACTTACACACTTAGAATTAAATTATTTCTTTATACACAAGGCAAATTAGCATTCTTTAAAACAAGAACTAATAGTAACATTCAATGGAAGATGGAATTAATTTAAACAAGAACCAATAATGCAGGTGAGTAATTATTTTCTACGTTAATGTTAAAGATATTTGTACCACGCACCGTCACCACAGAAGTGGTCCCCAAGCCCTCTGATGGATCAGAAAGGAGACAAAAAAAAAAGTAGGGTAGTGGGGGATTAGTAGGGTGTAGTTGGGAATAAGAAATTGTGATGTCGTGTTGGCAACTTCAGCCAAGTTTAAACTTGCTTTACAGGTCCATGCAAACTCCCATGTGCTGTTGTGCTTGCAATGTGCTGAAGTGTGTGTGGATTGCTGTGCAGAGAGGTGGTGGTCTGGTTTTTCAGTATGAAAGGTGCATGAGGAAACTTGAGAGTTGTGTTAGATGGGTGCCCCCCCCCCTCTTACTTCTACATCATTGTGCTTTTTGTGCTACCGCATCCTGGGTCGGAAAGGTTTAGGTTAGAGGACTCTGGCCCCTCCTAGCACGTCCCATGCTGCGATTTAACCTACGTAGGTTTTTCCTGTGGTTTAGCGGTATGTGGGGTGGGTGGTCAGGGGGGCATTGATAGAGGGTTATGGTTTCCTCCCTGGGTATCTTGTTCCCGAAGGGTTCTAATCCTTTGCAGTAGTTGCACCACATTTCCAGACCAAAAGTCAGGTTTTGAGCAGTTTCCTGATTTTCAGATGATCCTTTGTGTTGCATATCTTTTTAGGTAGGCGATTCCAGGATATTGCTGCCAGGTGAGAGAACGAAGATCCCCTGAATGTTCTCTTGTTGTAAGAATTTGGTTCTAAATCATATGTCGTTGCTGGATCCTCATGGTCTTCTGGTAGACTTATTTTCTCATTTAGGAACTTTGCTCCTTGCCCATGGATTGTTTAGAACTTCATTCGCTGTTTCATTGGTAGCCAGTGTAGCAGTTTCAGCACTGGGTTAATGTGTTCTCTTCGCAGTAGTTTGAGCAGTAGCCTTGCCACAGCATTTTGGATGCGCTGAGTTTTTATTAATAGTCATTCTGGCATTCCTATGTATAGGCTGTTGGCGTGGTCTACTCTGGACAAGTGCGATGATGGTGAGTGTTTTGTGGGTGAAAGGAATGGCAAGATCCTTTTTACTGTGTATAAGGAGGAAGAAATTATTTCTTGATTATAGCGTTTACTTGTGGCTCCAGTGTTAGTTTGTTGTCCATCAAGACTTCCAGGTTCTTTACTAGTGTCATCGGAATCGGTGCAGGTCCCATGTCAGTCGGCCATGGGATATATAGTGATTGTATTCCCCGTTTTTGGGTATGATCATTATTTCTGTTTTGTCCGGGTTGAGTGAGGCCGTTGGTGTTCATTCAGCTGTAGAGTCTGCGTAGGCATTCTTCTAGTGTTCCGTTTCCTTCCTGTGTGTCTTGTATTTTGTAGACGATCTGTGTCTCATCAGCGTAGTTACAGCAAGTAAGGCTGTGTTTAATTACTTTGATTAGAGGCATCAGGTATATGTTGAAGAGCAGTGGCGAGAAGGAGGATCCTTGTGGTACTCCACAGGTGGATTCCCCTGTGTTGGATCTGTAAGGCTTGATCCATACGTTTACTGTTCCGTTTGTTAAAAGGATTTAATCCATAGTAGGGCTAAATCGGTAATTCCCATTTCTTCCAACTTCCTGATGAGAATTTCATGGTAGACTGTCAAATGCGGCGGAGAGATCCAGGAGTATTAGCGCTGTGTTTTTGTCAGTGTCTGCGTTGGCCTTAAATTCATTCAAGATTGAAAGCAGCGCTCTTTTTGTTGCTCTCATCGGTCTGAAACCTACGTGTGCTTGGTCCAGCAGTTGGTGTTCTTTGATGAATTCCTGCGTTATCCTATAGATGTATGTTGCGAGTATTTACGTGGGTAGGGGATGTTGGAGATAGGTCTCTAGTTGTCAAGGTCCTCCAGGTTTCCTGCTTTGTCCTCGAGCAGTGGTTTGATGTATGCCGATTTGAATGATCGTGGTACTTCCCCTGTTGAAAGTGATTGGTTGAAGAGGTTTCTGTGGTATTCCATGGGCATTCCTTGTGAGGATGGACTTGTGTATGTCCGGAGGGCATGGATCCATGGGGGACCCCGATTTACTACTATTGATTACCAGCTCGATTAATGTCTCCACTGATACTTGGGGAAATCTTTGAGTTGGATATGTCGGTCCTTAGGTAGCTGGTACGGTTGCATGTTGTAGTTGCTCGGTCTGCTTTGTATGATCTGTTGTGCGGTGTAGATTTTGATTTTGAAGTGGTCTGCGAGGTCATTGCATAGTTTTGTGGAGGGTATTGGTGTGTTTATGCAGCAGGCGGGTTTCTCATTTAGTTTATAATTTTAAATAGCTCTTTTTGGGTGTTGGCAGTGTTAGGCAAGATTTGGTGCAATACCCTTTGGGTGCACTACAACAATCATGGCCTCCTGGCAATAGTAACCCAACCTTTGGTATAAGTCTGTACTACACAGGTTGGTAGTGTGGCTGAGCAGCCAGGCTCATCTCAAGAGGGGTCAATGTGAGCAGTAGGGTGGTTACACAGATTCACAGTGGAAAGTATCCAAACAAACACTTACACTCAAGGTTTCCCGTTTAAACAATTAAGTCAGTTTGAATAAGCCTTCTTCAGCAATAGAACATTAACACACAAATACACTCCAAAATATACACTTAGTTTCTCTAAATCAGCAAGTACCCATTTGGGATGGCACAAAGAACTTCCTATACCCTCAGGTGACTTAAATAGCTAGGACACTGTGGACATTAATATATCGCTGACACCAATCTCAGGATTGCTCTAAATGTACCAAAGAAAAAGGTTATTAGAATAAAACAAGAGATCAAATATTCTGAAGCAGGTTAAGTACTTTTGAAACTGCCAATGCAAAGTAAGTGAACCCTTTCCTGGACGGAAGATAAGACAGAGGGAAAAAGTCATTCAGGAAGGCTAGGCAATGTCAATTGGGCAAAAGTCTAGGTGAGCTGAAGCACTTCTTGAGTTAAGTAAAGTCTTGCACAATGTTTTAGAAGTGTAGAAATGTAGAATCAATGAAGGGTCACAAGCTGGGAGGCTTGTGAAGGGGTAGAAGATGCAAGCAACTCTACAGAAGCAACCAAAGTCTCAACTGAGAACAAGTAAGGCTACACAACAAGAGGTAAGATCTTAGACTGCACAGTACCTTTGGTTAGAAGAAATGGTTCCAGCTGGCTTCTGTTCCTGTGCAGATCCTGTTCCTGAGCCTCAATCGTGGGGACAAGAGGGAGAGCCTCTGGGGACTCCTGCACTGCAATGGGACAGTCAGCAGAGCAATTGTCAAACTTCAATTCAGCTGCACTTGGCGGTTTCAGCTCCTCACGTCTCAGCAAACAGCACCACCGGGGTTCTCGGCTACCATTTCAGACTTTCCTCGCATCTGGGTTCCAGCACTCGGTTGAGTTGCTCAGGCTTGGTCAGTCCTGCTTCCTGGGAGTCCGGAGGATCTTCCTGGAGCTTGGTTTCAACTTAAAAGTGATGCACTCAATTTGGTGTTCCTCTCCCTGGCACTTCGGTTCCAGTAGCAGAAGTACAGCCAGCTTCGAGAGGATGTCCAAACGAGTTCACTTGGTCCCACCAAAGGGGCGATGTCGTCCTTGCAGGGCTCTTCTACTAGAGGCAAATTCGGAGCTTCAGCACAGTAGCAGGGCTTCACCGGGCAAACCAACTGTCCAGGAGTTGCTGAAGGCGTCTCTTCCAAGTTCTTCGGATTCCTTCGTCCAGTGGTCGACTCTGCCTTCCAAGCCAAAAAACCTTGCCTTTTATGCAGTTTCTCCCATTCATTCCAGCCTAGCTGTCAATCACACAGCAGGGTGGCTGTCCTTGTCGGACAGCCAGCTAGCCAATCACCTTTTGGTGCATTCCTGTAACCAAGGGGATTAAGCACCGGGAGTTTCTAGCACCTCCCTCACATCGTGCCCCTGCCAGACATCCTGGAGCCAGAGGCGGGCTTCACTTGTGAATTCTGCCAAACACAAAATTGAACAAAGGGACCAAACCTGGTTTTGCGCGCACAGTAAATCTCAAGGACCTTTCCAGCAAGAAATGGCAAAAAAAGAAAACCGGGCCATTTTGACCAAATGGGCACCCATGGGTGCTTTACTGCAGCTGCGAACACAGCCTGCGGTAAAAACACCACGGTAGTTAAAAGTAAACCACTGCCACCAGCCATTAATTGTAGAAAGGGTAACAAAAATGCTACATGAGAAACTAGACAAAGGGGATACTAAGTAACCCCTCCAGCACTCTATTGTAAGATAGTGTGTGCTGGGTCTAGAAAGTTACACATGTAAGTAAAGTCAATTTCACTTCACTGCTCTTGGAAACAGTAGTTTATCCCTTGGGAAATCTGAAAGACTTCCCTGTGACACTGCGCTGAAGGTGCTTTGTGTCACAATGTAAAAAGATGATGCCTATGGAGTTTCAGACTCAAAAACCAAAAGAAACAGTGTTCAAATCACAGAAAAATACATGAGATTGGGAAAAAGGTCTCACTCTCTCCAGGTTAAAAATCAAAAAGTCCTAGAGTCCAGCAAAAGTGCTGGGGGTCTCCAAGGTAGAGAGGAATTAGCAGATTTCGGAGAATTCTCCCTAAAAGGCGGCTTTGGTGATTGTTGTCGTATTTCTTTTTCGCCTTATGGATTTCCTTTTTGTATGAGCGAATTTGTCGTTGGAGTTCTTCACCTGGGCGTTATTTTTCCTCCATTCTAGTACAGGTTTCCTGCTCTCTTTTCATGGCGTGGAGTAGTGGGGTAAACCATTTAGCTGTAGCTCTTTTGAGCTATGGGGTGAACAGTTTTTCACTGTAGATTTGACCGTTCCGGCGATCCAGTTATGAAGTTGTTCTGTTTTGCTGTCGAGGTCAGCTTCGTCCAGGGTCATTGTTGGTTTGCTGATTTCTAGTTCTGCTAAGTTGCTGGCTTTGATCGCCCTCCAGTTTCTTTTCATGGTAGTCGGCAGTTTGTCGGGTTGTTAGTCTGTCGTCGTGGGCAGCGTGATTAAGGGGATGAGGAGGTGGTCGCTCCAGAGGATCTCTAGTGGTGGCGTCGTTGATGAGGTTTATGTTGGCGAAGATTGCGTCTAGCGTATGTACTGCTGTGTGGGTTGCTTCTTTCACTAGTTTATGTAGTTTGATGGTCGTCAGTAGTTTTGCTAGTGATTTAGTGAGTTAGCGGATTCGTCATAAAACCAGATGTTGATGTCACCTAGGATGATTAGGTGTTCTTGCTCAATGGGTAGGTTGGCGACTGCTTCAGTGAAGGAGACGACAAAGGTTGCATCGTAAATTGGTGGTCTGTATACCAGAACAAATTTGAGATTTGTTTTTGGGTTTTCTGTTAAGTGAAGAGTTAGGTATTCGCAGTTTGAGGTTTTGTGGTTCCTCTTGGTTTTCAGGTGTTCCTTGTAGGCTACCGCCAGTCCTCCTCTTGTTTTTCAAGTTTGCTAGTGAACACTAGAGGTTATCAGGGATGCAGTTATACAGTGTGATTTTGTATTTGTCTAGCCATGTTTCGGTTAGGAATAAGATGTCGATACCCCCTGTCTGACAGGAGATTGAAGATCTCTGTGGCATGTTTAGACATTGATCTAGCATGGATTAGGTTACAATGGATCTTTGTTATGCAGTTGGCTTGGTTTAGTTTTCGTTTTGTCTTGCGATTGTTCTGTTGTAGTTCTGCGATGTCGTTACAAATTGGTCGGTGGTCTGTGTAGTCTACTTCCTCGCTGAAGCGAACTGTTTCATTGTTGGGTTGATTTAATTCTTGAGATACTTCGCGTTCAGTGTTCTGATGCGGTTGCTGCGGCTGTCCATGTGTTTTTGCGACATAAGGGGCGAGGGTGTTTTGTTACATTCTTTTCTTTGGTCGGCTCTTTTTTCCCCCAGGCTTCTACTGAGTTCTTGGCATGCCTGGACTGGTCGTTGATTTTGAGGTGTCGAGGAATTTGGAAGGTACGGTGTCAAATATAGGTCGTTTTCTTTTCTCGTGGTATTTGCTCTGTTTGCTGGGGTGTTTTTTGAGGTGTGTTCTGTATTTATTGCGGTTTCCGCTGGTGGAGGGTGTGTATCGGCTTGGATTCTTCCTTGTTCCGTTTCTCTTTGGCAGCGTCCAGCTCTGTGTCGGGGCATCTTGGCGTTCGTGTTTGAATGGTTTTGAATTTGGGTTACAGAGGCTGTAGCCCGCCTGTAGGACCTGGTTTGCGTTTTGGATGGTGTTGATTCTTAGCCTCTTCTGACTGGTCAGGGAGAATTTTTATTCCTGTGCCAATTCCCTTCAACCTTAGAGACCCCCAGCTGTTTTGCTAGTCCGGACAACATTTTAATTTTGACCCTGGAGTGAGTCCCTTTTCTCACACTCAAGTTTTTTGACCTGATTTGGATTATGCGTTTCCTTTGTTTTTGGCATCTACAAACTCCACAGGCATCTACTTTTTGTATGGCGACCCATAGCACCCTCAGTGCAGTGTCACAGAGAACTCCTTTAAATTTCTCATAAGGATTAAATACCTTTTCTTGTGAGGACTACTGTTCCCAAGAATAGTAAAGTGAAATTGACTTTACTTAACTTTTCACTTTGTAGGTCCAAGACACACCATCTTATGTGGAGTGCTAGGGTGGGTTACTTAGTAGCCCCTTTTTCTACCTACTCATGTAACATTAACATTTTGTAAGTTACCCTCACTACTTTAAATGGCTGGTGGCAGTGGTTTAATTTTCCTACTATTGTGCTTTCCTACCGCCATTTTCTGTTTGTGAGGTCTTTCTTGGGTTTTACTTGCAGGACAAGCCAGGTTTGAACCCTTCGTTAGTTTTGCTTTTGGCGGGCTTCAATACTGAAAGCCCGCCTCTGGCTCCAGTGTGTCTGGAAGGGCAGGAAGGGATGGAGGTGCCCGAAACTCCCTTGTCCGTCTCTAGGGAAACCTGAATGCACCCAGTCCCGATTGGCTGGCTGGCTCCCTGCTGTCCGAGTGACATCCAAGCTAGGATGTGTATGAATGGGAGAACCCTGCTTAAAAGGTGAGGGTTTTGGGACTAGAGACAGTCAACCACTGGGAAGAACAGCCCAACGAACGAAGCTTGCTGCATCCTCCTGCAACGTTGAATTGCCCGGTGAAGCCCTGCTGCTGTGCTGAAACTCATTTTTCTGATCGACAAGACACGCTCCGGAAGGGACGACTTCTTCCCTTGGGTTAGTGGGACCAACTAACCCAGAGACTAACTCTGCTGGAACACTTTCCCCAACTGGCTGTACTTCTTTGCTGCTGCAGGTACAGAGTGCCAGGGGTCGAGAAATCCATAGTCTAGTGCAATGTCTGATTAAGCCAGAAGCTCCTGGAGTCTCCTAGGACCCTCCAAAAGCAGGACAACCATAGCTCGTGCTCGTGCTAGAACCTTTGCTGGAGAATCCTGCAGGAGTGAAGCTGGTCCTCTAAACCCCCAAAGCCTGCCTGCCCAACAAACCTGTAACAATAAAACTACTGGACAGGCAAACAGAAGGGGAAAAAGGAATTGGAGGGAGAGAAAGACAACCATTCGGGAACTCTCTGGAACTTCTACTGCCTATTGCTGGCACTTCTGTCTGTCTTCACAGGAATGACCTTGTATTTATATTTCAGAAGTGTTCCTAAAATAAAAATGCAATCTTAAAATACATTTTTCCAATTCTCTACAATGACTAAACTTTCTAATCTACTTGATTCTATTACCTGTAGCCTAAGCTTGAATTGCCGTTAGGCTGTTTAATTCCTTAATGTGGTTATGTAGTATATTGATGGTAGGCTTCTGTAATTCGTTTGACAATGTAGTAAGTCAATTATCTTTTCTTCTAAAGAACCATCTTCTTCTAAAGTTCTTTCAAAACTCTAGAACCACAAACGAATATGCTTAAAAATAAACACTCAAGAACTATCACTACTACTATTCCAGTTTTAAATATATTTTTTACTTAAACCTTTCTTTTTTTTAATAAAGATAACTTGTACTGCATAAGATGAAGATTCAATTTCAGAATTGGGGACTTCAAATTCGGAAGAATTCTGCTTCATTTAAGAGTGTCAAACATTCAAAATCCTCCGTGAAGATACGCGCTCGTAGTGAAGAAAAAACGAAATCCAAGATGGCCGCGACGCACGTACGACGTCGTTAGGTCCTTTTTTCGAATCGTGCGCATCCAAAATAACTCTGTGCGCGCGCGCAAACAAAACAAACACGACTCGCACTGGTAGAAAATGAAGTTAGTACTTCTAAATGTTTAAACAATAACACGGCGAAATTGAACCGCGCGCCTTGTTAGTAGTATTAAATAAACAAAATTACGAGCTTTACCATCTTATAAAAATTAAACCAGTTTACAAATTACAGTTCCAATTTCAGTGAAAAGATTTTAAATAAATGAATCACTTGAATTCAAAATTAAATAATCTTAGAAGATCCAAAGGTTCACTTAGCTTTGTCTTTTACTGGAGGAGTGGAAACAGCTGCTCAGCATCACAGTCACTTGGAAATTGTTTCTTCCTTCTACTAAAGTCTTCATAAAAATTGAATACTATGCTAGATGTAAAAACTAATACAGGAATCTACAACTCTTTTAAGTGGCAATAAACTTTATTTACTGGAGCTAACTAAAACATGACCTACTCTGGTAGAAACTTTAATGAAAGGCAGTTTAGAACTATTAAGAACATTCCACAATGACAACACAATGCTGCCAGCAGTGAACTAAACCAATCACTGCTGGAAAAGTGTTCCACCATCTTGGCTTGGAAGAATCTCATCTTTCTAATTGGAAAAATTGTTAAGGAAATATGAACAAACCTTTAAGTGAAAATTTCTACACTCACACCTGAGATGATTTACATAATTTAATACTTTAACAAACCTCCCTTTCTAGCTTTCCAGGAATAGTATCTGAAACTTCTCAAAGGACCCTTGCAAATGTGAGGAACAAAATGTGAAAACCTGGGAGCTCCCTCACCAGAGTGCAGGACTCAATGGGTGAAGGAAGCCCAACCGGTATCCAAGATCGACAGTGGTGCCGTTTACCGAAGGTTGAAACCGCAAAGTGCTGCTCATCGAAAAGAGCCCGTAGCTGCCGCCAACCTCTGAATAGCTGCTGCAGAAGTCCCCAGACGTCTTCCATCTTGTCCCCACAACCGAGGCACAAACACAGGATCGGCATCGCAGCTACCAAACAGAAGCCAGCTGGACCCTCTTCTTCCAACCAAAAGGTACGGTTCCGACTTGGGGTACTTCCTCAGTGTCTGTAGCTTGTTCTTCTCAGTTGAGACTTGTAGTGGCTGCTTTGCTAGAGTGGATTTCAGCTCTACCCTTCACAAGTGTAACAGCTTCTGACCCTACAGTGATTTTTCTACAACAAATTAACTTTGTACAAGACCTTTACTAACTAAGAAGTGCCTCAGCTCCATAGACATTGCTCCAATTGACTTTGGCTGTCCTGGCCCCGTGCAGACTTTTCTATTCCATTGACCGATTCTTACTGTCCCTCATAGGCGAAACATTGGTTTCTAAACTATTATTGCTGTGAAAGGTTTTCATCTAGATTTCATTGGACGATCTAAAATGCTCACATGCTCAGAGAACCCATTTAACCTTTTTTCTTCCCTGTAACCTTTCATTTCTGCAAACCTCAGAATCTACAAAGTGTTCTACTGATATATAAATGCAATTACTGTCCTAGTAAGTTAAGTCACCTCGGGGTGTAGGAAGTACGTAAGAAGCATCTCTAAAGAGTATCTACTAGCTTTGTGTTGATTCTGTGAAAGTATCGATTGCTACATATATTGCCCTTTTTAAAGAATACTTATATAAAAAGTACTGTTAATTATTTTAACTAAAACCTTGAGTGCAAGTGTTACTTGGCTACTTGTATTGGGCGGGGGGGGGGGTTATTTCATTGCTACAGCTCTCATTTACCCCTCTTTAGATAAGCCTGGCTGCTTAGTCACACTACCAACTTGTGTAGTACAGGCCTATGCCAATAGGTGGGTTACCCAATACCAAGAGGTCAAGGGTTGTGCAGTCTCCAACATGGTTACTACATCAATTCTTGCCTAACACTTCTATGCTGGTTATGGTCCGGAGGTGGTGAATATTGACCTTGTATGCTTTGGAAGGTGTGGATTCTTATCCTCATGCGCTGAGATAGCAGGCTGCCCTCTGTTGGCTCCTGTCTTATATGTTGGATGTGAGCCAGGGGTGGTGTAGGTGAATATTCAGGCAGCTGCTGATTTCGGTTGGACGAGGTGTCTGCGTAAGAATGAGTTGCAGATGCTGGGGGGAGGGTAAAGGGGGGTTCTGGGTTTGTGTTTTATGTGCGGGTAGTTCGCTCAGGGTTCCGGGTAGCTTACGATCCTGGCTTTCTTCCTTCCATGGGTGGAGGGGCTGATCCTCACTATTCGGTCTAGCTGTCACGCCAAGATGAACTTCACAATTCTATCTATGTAAGACGCAAACAAGTATTACAATTCAGGTGAGATGTGACTCAGTGCTGATCTACACAATTCTGTCTAGTTGCGATGCATGCTGTCCATCACAATTCCGTCTAGATGTCATGCTAAGCTAGACTTTACAGTTCTGTCTAGATGTGACACAGGCTACTCCATCTATGACCAAGCTAGTATTACAATTCTATCCAGATATGATGGAGCTAGTCTTTACAAATCTAAATGTCACACCAAGCTAAACTTCACAGTTCTCCCAAGATGCAATGCAGTGCCAATCTTCACAGTCATGCCAAGTTTGAAATGGGGCTATCTGGTGTAAGTCAAGCCAAATGTGAAATCGATTAACTAGATACAATATATGGCTAGGGAGCATCAATCTACCTAGATGCAGGTGGGCTACCTTAATGCAGATTGTGGATGGGGGGCACAGTTTATCTAGATGCAATATAAGGTTAGAGGCAGTACGTAGATACTGTCACTTGACAATATGAAAATTGGATAATTTAGATGGGTTGGGTTTAGTGGGGAGCAGTAATTGCCGTTCATCCCCTGTTCAAACTGCACCTACCGTTTCTGTTGCTGCCGGTGCACGGCTGCAGGCGCCACAGGCTAACATGGGCCAACACAGTCTGTAGTTGTCTCAGCAGACGCCGTCCTTTGCCTCAGGGGCTGCAAGCGTCAGTGGGCTGCCCTAGCACGATTGTTAGGAGGATTCTGGACCAATCACGATTGGGGGTGGGATTACACATTGCTGACCCATCTGGCCTCAGGGGAGGGATGGGAGGTGGGGAGGGTCAGGGCAGTGGCAACGGGGCTCGGGAGAGGGGAGGGGGCATGCAAAAATGGAGCGCTGGGTCAGTAGTAGCAGTTTTGTCACCATTACAAAATTGGGCTGAGGAGGGAAAATGGTTTAAGTAGAATGCAATTTCAACTGGTTCAATAGTTGGTTTCTCCCAAAGGGATGTAAGCAGTCTTAACCCAGCAGTAATAGTAACAATTAAAACCTGTAAGGGAACAAGCACTGCCAAAGCTAATCGGGTTCAGGAGAGGAGCCTTTAGGAAACCAGGACATCCAAAGTCAAGGAGACAGTTCCAGTTCTGATGCAGCCGCTTAGAAAAGTTAACAGTCAGGAGTTCTTTGAAAAAAATCACAGGAGTGCAAGGGGAGCCCAGTTGATGGAGCACAAGCTGGAAGGCCTGCACAAGTGAGTTGTGGTCAACGCCAAAGGGATTAAAATAGTACTTCCTAAGCCAAGGGGCACTACAAATGGCAAAAGGTAGTTGTACCCCAATCCCCACAGTACCTTAGAATTGAAGAGGTTCCAGCCCGATGCCTTCATGTTAGTGATGCAGACCCCTGTTCCTGGTCCTTGGTTGTGGTAACAAAAGGGAGGACGCCTGGCGGGGATCTGCGGTAGCACTCTAAGAACCTCACAGTCACTGTGATTGGGGACCAGGGCCCTTATGGGTCCTTCGGGGATGTGTCCTCGCACACCCAATCACCTCAGCCTCTGTCCACAGACAGCACTTGCCTTAGCCCCCACTGGCCTACGCC
Source organism: Ambystoma mexicanum (assembly GCF_040938575.1). Taxonomy (NCBI): domain Eukaryota; kingdom Metazoa; phylum Chordata; class Amphibia; order Caudata; family Ambystomatidae; genus Ambystoma; species Ambystoma mexicanum. Next base: position 1,251,632,209 of record NC_090928.1, read on the forward strand.
ACCGTAGGCCTGTACCCCTACTTATTGTAGCGCAATGCTCCCTAGCACTTCCTACACGGAGCACTGCTGCTCACCAACGAGCACAGGCACTCCAGCACTTACCCTCCACTCCCTCCTCGCTTTTTTCTCTCTGCACTTACATGCTACGTTCACAAGGCCTAGTAGGTTTGTCTTTATCCTCTAGTGTTTAATTGTTTTCAATTCCATGTTCCCTCCCTGTTGCCACAATTCACTTGTTATATAAGCGCCTAACAAATGCACAATAAATAGTCAGTGAAAGTAACATCCTTGTGCATAGCACTGCACGCCCAGGGCAATGGGGTCAGAGCCAAAATGCGAGGTGGCCATTGTTGACGTGGCCAAAGGCAGAGGAGACCTCCTGGGTCACAGGCGCTTCAGTCATAGTGGCCACCATTTTGTGATTTATTCACACCTACCACCATCTTGTGTGAGCATTTTGCGTGCTTAAGTGCCTTATGAAAACCTCAACCTTGCCGGAATGCTTGACCATCCAATCCCGTTCGTGGAGCTGGGTCACTTGAATTTAGACTTTGCCCCAGAAGGGGCCCCTCAGACCTCTGCCCAGTCTTAGCCTCTGGCAGGGGAACCTCAGAAAAGCCTTGGTATGCAATGGATCACCAAGACCCCTGCCAGCTGCAGAGACTCCCGGGAAGGAGGTGCCCTACAGAAAGGAAGAGCACTTGCCTCTTGCTGTTGTTACTTCCAGCTACCCTCTGCAATGTTGCAGTGTCCTAAAGACCTCCCTCCCAGCGTTCAAGGCAGCAGGTGAATGCACGCATCGGCGACACGAATGCTACAGGCAGTAACATTCCGACAGAGTGAGCAAGGATCCACAGGATGGCGGGGTCTGCTTTTATCAGCACGCGCAGGCAATACAACCAGCTCTATAGGCTAGAGAACACAAAGCACTAGCGGTGCCAGAGTACGATTTAGCAAACTTCGGACTAAAAATTAGCAGGAAGAAGAGAAAAAAAAAAAAAGAAAAAAGAAGCACACCAAGGGCAGCACCCAAGCTCAGGTTGGTCTCGTGCAGAGAAAAGGATTGGCGGGGCGATGCTGGAGATGGCACCTGGAGAGACGCGGTCACACATGAATAGACAACCAATCAAGAGATGTGGTCAAACACAAGTACACATTGAATGAAATTAGAAGGAATTGTTTTTGCTATGCATCAAAATGCTCCAGTCCCATCTCCGCAAGCAATAACTTCACAAGTATGGACTATGGAGGACGGCAGGTTGCAGTAGGATTTTTTTTCCCCAGAAACATGGAGGCATGGGATGATCCCTGCCCGAAGCCCTCCACGGACACTTTAGGTTCTAGAAAGTTGTGAAGAATACATTTACTGAGCGGTCTCTTGCTGCTAGGTCTAGACGTAGCGAGAGTGGAGGAAAAAAAGAAATTACTAAAAAACACAGTAGAAGAAATCGGATGAGGTATGACAAAGAACAAAGATGTCATGGACGCTTGAGTATTGGGCTAGAGAGGCTTCAGCTCAGGAAGATCCTTGCATTGGAATACACAGACTTCAGCTTAGGACTGCTGCGTGGGTCCCAGCACTGGAATACTAGAGCGGCTTTAGGTCAGGAAGAGCTGCATGGATCCATGCATTGTAATAACAGGAGACACTTCAGCTCAGGACTGGTGCGTGGGTCCCAGCACTGGATACTAGAGGGGCTTTAGGTCAGGAAGAGCTGCATGGATCCATGCATTGTAATAACAGGAGACACTTCAGCTCAGGACTGCTGCATGGGTCCCAGAACTGGAATACTAGAGCGGCTTTAGGTCAGGAAGAGCTGCATGGATCCATGCATTGTAATAACAGGAGACACTTCAGCTTAGGACTGCTGCGTGGGTCCCAGCACTGGATACTAGAGCGCCTTCAGCCCAGGAAGAGCTGCATGGATCCATGCATTGTCATAACAGGAGACACTTCAGCTCAGGACTGCTGCGTGGGTCCCAGCACTGGATACTAGAGCGCCTTCAGCCCAGGAAGAGCTGCATGGATCCATGCATTGGAATAACAGGAGACACTTCAGTTTAGGACTGCTACGTGGTCCCAGCACTGGATACTAGAGCGCCTTCAGCTCAGGAAGAGCTGCATGGATCCATGCATTGTCATAACAGGAGACACTTCAGCTCAGGACTGCTGCGTGGGTCCCAACACTGGATACTAGAGCGCCTTCAGATCAGGAAGAGCTGCATGGATCCATGCACTGGAATAACAGGAGACACTTCAGCTCAGGACTGCATACTAGAGCGGCTTTAGGTCAGGACTGAGTTGCACTGATTGGACTGTATGGGGAACACTTGAGATGGTTCACGCCAATACGGAACTGAAGGGTGCACTGTTGTCCATCGACAGACATTCTCGCGGATCTTGCACTGGAGCATCATGGGTTCTTTAGGGCAGTACTGGCAGATGTGTGTGCATATCCCAAAGCAAGTGTGATCACAAGACACATTCAGCAAGAAGTTATGTTAAACATTTCTCCAAGTGCCTGCATTCACCAACTAGGGCATCATGGCGCTGAAGGAGCAGGACTGTAAGGAAGCTAGAGAACCAAAGCAGGAATTAGACTGTGAAAAATAAAGTCTTAGGGCAAGCCAGGATGCCAGATCATCCCGCTATTCCTTCGCGAGATCTGTGGAGTTCTACATGTGGCAAGAACGGCCTCCTACCGAGAATACTTAACACGCAGGACGAGGAAAGGCAGGTCAGTAGCTGAGCGCAAAGTGCTCGAGGAACATACTGACCGTTTTGCTTGAAGGTATCCAGGTCATACTTTATAAAAAGCCCGATCTACAATACAAAAGGGCTTTGAACTTGATCCTCAGACACTGGCAGAATAGAAGAATAGCGGAGGCACCAATGGCCAGCTAGCCGCAGAATGTTGGAGAATTTGCAAGTGAAGCAAAACATGCATGCATGCATGCATGCATATAAACATGTTGCTAAAATCTGCCACGCCAGACCCTACATAAATCTATTTAAGAGACCATCATCGGGTAGGGTGCACACACGTTGCCAACACTATTGCACAACATGGACTGAGCAAACCTTCACAGATTCAAATAAAGCAACACGTTGGAAACCTGAGCCAATGGCTCAAGACATTGAAACACTGTCCCGCGGCGTCCCTGGGCATTACATAATTAGCATTAAAAATAACCTCCCGGTCATGTCAGGTCGCGTAAAGGCTGGAAGCCTGCCTCACACAATGTATATAAAACGCATACCACATCCACCCAAAGCCAATGAGTGGCATCTTCCAAACAACTAACATCGGGTAGTACAGCTCAGTGGCTAGAGGCTCGTCTTAGAAACAAGACGACGCAGAGCAACACAGGGGCGAATCCCGGGTCCGCACTTCGAAACCTCTTCGGTATTAAGCACGTTATAAAAAAAAAATAATTAAAAAAAATAATTATAATAACACGATCATTCAGATAAACACCATCACTGATGATGGTTAAAACTGGACAGGATTTCATTCCAAGTAGGCAGAGAATTGGGTTAGTGTAAAACAGCTGACAACATACCACCAGTGCACTGTAAGGGACAGCGGCAGGTGTGAAATGGGCACAGTCCTTAAACATTCGCCAAAAGCCAATAGGTTTCTCGTTTGGCTAAATACATCGCCAAAGAACCACTGAAGAGGAAAGCAGCTCATTGCCTGAAAGGGAATACAGAATGAGAAGGAGAGGAATCTAAAGGGGGGGGTGGGGGTGAGGGGGGATTGGTTTAGAACTAGTTGTATGTGGTCAGGGGACCCCCCCCCCCATACCACTGCATAGGTAGGAAAAGAGCTTCTTGCAACTCTTAGTCATATAGTGATGTGCAATCTCACTCCTAGAACTTGACTTGATGAAAAAAAACAAGTCCAGGAAGAGTAGGGGCTTTTTGGGGTTTGGCGTACTTTCGCCGCCCCGTTTTTACGACGGGTGGTTTGCTGCAGCAGTTTTTACAAAAAACTCAATCGAAATTCTTTGGGGGGGCTGGGGTGATGGGAAAGGGTAAATAAAGGGTCGGTGGTAAGGAAATAAAACATTAAAAATAAAATGGTAAAATGAGGGGGCACCCCACAAAAATAATTTTACAAAAATAATGTCGACATTTCATAAAAACTCCTGCAGCAAACCACCAGTCGTAAACACGGGTGACAATAACGTAGACCTTTGGTCCAGTTGCAAGAGGTGCAGGTGCAGTTTGTCAGGTTTGGGTCCAGCTATCATACATTTTTTTTTTTAAACTACCAACCAGCTGGACATGACAGATTAATGAAGACCCGGCCACTTTGACTCCCATGACACTGGATGACCCCAGAAAAGGTGGTGTGGCGAGCTGCTTGGGTGACCACAGAGTGCATCAAGTAGGCTTCATGTCACAGGGAAATAAAATACTCCAGGCTCTTGATGGTGGAGAGCAACAAGTGACCAGGTTCGAGTACCACTATAGCTAGATCTGCAGTGTGTCAGGCTTACAGTTGACTGTCCCAGCAGCATCAGCATCCAGGCCCTGGGGTGATGCAGCGATGCCCCCCTCCCCCAACAACTAAAGAGAGCAAGACTGGTGTGCAGGGCTTGCGACAGCTTCAGCCCAATAGTCTATGGGAAAAGGAGCCATGAGGGTCTCCACTCGAGTCCTGTGGCAGGTCAGAAGGAGTCAGACACACTGGCCATTTGTATATTCTTTTAAGGAAATTATAAAGAAAAGGCCTCTCTCCCTTAACTAAAAGGTGCTCGTCGCCAGGAAGTCCAAAGTAAATGTCCTCAGCCCAAACCCAACTCTCCTACCAATAATATGAATAAAGTAGGCCAAAAGAAGGTCTCTCGCCTTCCGGTACTTTCCCTTTCTGTACTCCTCTCTTGCAGCTTTCCCTCAGGCTTTACCTTGATCCAGATATATATTCAAATCACAAATGTCTCTTTTGAAATATATTTCTTATACTGATATCCTGTGATAATCTCTTGTGGTTGTATCCAGGACCTCTTCCAAACTTTTCTTTGCTTCTGGCTTCTCGACAAGGTTATATGTAGAACAGTTCTGCGTGAGATCTTCTCTCACACTCTACCCTTTCATTTCCTGTCTCACGTTCTGGATATCCAGCCTTTGGGGTCAGTAATGCCTTCATCTGAATTAGGGATCCTCTCCGGGGGCTGCTGTACAGGAGTCCTTATCTGGTTATTTGGTTCATTTTGTAGACTTAATTCACAGCACATTTTACACCTTCTTAGGTAGTGCCACCCCGCCCCCTTCTTCAACAGTTATTTCCGTTGGCTTGTTCCCCCCCTCCCTCCCCTTCAGAGGGTATTTGCTTCCACTTTCAGTTTCATATTCTGCCTTATTAGTCAAGTCCGTTACTCGTTCCTCATAAGCCCAGGGATGTTCGGTCACTGTTTGAATGGAGAGGCGCACTTGTGAAAGCCGTAACATCGTCCTGGGGCCTCCTACTTCTCCTGTTCACCCTGGTACCTTTGTTCAAGGGTGGCCTCACAGGCTCTGCACTCGCTTGGGCAAGTTGCTGCACTTTCTTGCTTCAAGGTCCATGGCTTCCATTCGTACCACTCTCAGCAGGATTCTGTAGGTGCACACTGGTGGGTGGGAGCCATCGGCACCCCAGATGCACTGATCTTGGCATTGTTAGACAGGCTCCTGGCCTACCATGGTACTGCTGTTGTCGCGCCACCACGCTGGACGGTTCTTCTCACCCAGACCGCTAAATGGTTTCTCTGTTGTCTACTATGCCGAGCCGCTGGCGTTCTGACGTTGGAATGGCCACGGGCACCGCGGCTTCTCTCAGTTCTGCCTATCCAAGATGTAATTAGGTAAGGGGACTTCCACTGCACACCGTACTTTCTTCCTCCTCAGTGATCCACTCGTCCCACTTACATCATCTCTCCTTAGAGAGATATTGCCTTTTACTGCAGATGGTGCGTTTCATTCGACATTGCCTGAAGCCAAATAGAAGGAGGACACAGCATTCATTACACAAGGCAGTCCCATAGATTCAGATAAGGTGGCCGGCCTAGGGAGTTCCTCGTGAGATGGAGATTCCTTGACCCAGAAGGGGAAATCCCTCCCAGACGGAGGGTCTTGCAGAGCGGGCCCACCTCCCTAGCCTCACACAAAGCAAGAAAGTTGGCCCAAGCCAACAGTTACGTTTTACGTTTTAAATAGTCGCAGCAAACATAGAAAAATCAGATGCCTAGGCACAGAGGTGTCCCCAGTCAAGAATCCCCAACCAGAGCTCCACAATCAGGTAAGAGTAAATACAAGAGTTGGACCATGCGCCCAATGAATTCCCATAAGCACCATCCCAGGTTAAGTGGGGGTCACTGGGGCCAATTACACGTTTCCTTGGTCCCCTCCCACCACATGAAACATACAAAAAATAAAACTGCCAATAACCTAGACTTCATGCTGGCTTTCCACACACACATGATTTCCAACAAGGTGGACAGGACGAATGAAAGCTTATTACAGCACTTCTGTCCAGGCATAACATGGGATCAAAATATTGCAAAGCCCTCACCAATTCCAAAGCACAGTTGCAGACCCTCATAAGGAACCCAGCCCAGAAGGGGACATGGCCATATGAGAAGTCAGTTGGTGTCAGAGCTAAGCGAACAAGGCTGAAGAAGGCAGTTAGAGATTGTTGAAAGAAGTCTGGAGACGAGAGCGGGCATAGAAAGTGGTTGCAGGTCAGGAGGAGATAGGTGAATATCAAGGTGTTGGGAGAAAAGAAGGATAGAAGATTCATGAGGTGGGGTGAGGCACCCAGATAGCCAGACCATGAAAGCATGAGTGTGGTTGGCTCAAGATGGGTGTTAAGAGACAGGAGGACAAAATAGCCAGTGGCGTGACAATAGGACTGAGTTCAGTGCAGGTGTAGAGAAGCCTTGAGAGGGGGAAGATGGCCAGATCTCAGATGGGGAAGGCGACTAGGCATACAGGAATGAGTTCATGTTAGAAGGGTGTTGCCTCTCTCCAGCCTATGGGGTGGGGAGAAACTTCTGTTGTACCAGCAGCACATCAGATAGACCCATGACGCAACCAGGAGACACAACAAGAAGATGGATTGAGTCAGGGGTTAGGAATCCCTGGACAACATGGATAGTTAGGAGCATGAAGGGGTGGGAAACCCTAAAACTAAAAAATGTTATTGGAACTGGAATCCCTCAAATCTGCAACCAACCTAAGTAAGACACTTCCAAAGTTATGCAGACCTGCGTTACATTTTCCCCGCTTCAAATACAAATGCTGGTATAATGCTCAAGTCCAGCCTCCTTGTGCTTTCTGCTCAGCAAGATGACAGGCGGTGCTGTTAAGTACTGCAAAGAAGGCTCAACTACGGGCATAAGAAGCGAAGACTGAGACATGGGATGTCAGGGGTACAGTCTGTGGGCGTTTGCCTTTACACCCACCTATGTAACATCCCAGGTCCTGCTAACTCATATAGCCATTCATAAACATTATTTCCCCCCCTCAGCACACCCCCCCCCGCACTGCCACCCCAGGGGCAACTCTTTGAACTAGCTACGGGTTGCTAAGGGGATGCATATTTATTTCTAATCGGTGTCCTGCTGAAAAGACAATCCCTTAACAAGGTGCATATTCAGCATTTTTCTCCTCATTGTACCCTTTTCCTGGTGAAAATCAAGAATAAGCCAAGCAAACAATTTTGACTCCTGTATAGCCATTTAAATCGCCATTTGCCAGCTGGTGCAGGCGTATGGCCAGCTGATAACTTGGCAGTGCATGTAAAATACCTTTCGAATGCCTACCCAAAAGACAAAAGTTGTTGGCTTTGCCATTGCTTGTTTGAAAGATCAGTGAACTTACGTGCAGGAATGCATAGCCGCCATATTTAAGGGTGCTCAACAGACAGCATTGGCTGCCACGAGGAGAGAACTTCATAATAAGATGTTCAAAAACAGTTGTACTGGGAAAGGATTGAGCAGGGGAGAGAGATAGATATAATTTTGTAGGGATGCTATTACACTCAAATACTGTGAATTAATGGAAGCCATCAAAAGTAATAATCCTAAATAGTCGGGGAGGGGTGCTGCTGTAAATATGGGCTCTTAACTTTTGGACTTCGGTTGGGGGGAGGAAGAATACCCTCTGAAAGTAATGGGAAAGGATATGCGAGGCCGCGCCATTCGTCCACCAAGCGTAGCCACGTTCAGCACTGAAGGCCCGGTTCCCTCCCTGAGGGGGCTGGTGAGCCTGGCACATCTGGCCTTGACACGGTGCAGGCTCTCCCATTGACTCCATGAATGTGTTGGGAACCTTCCAGGGGACTCTGTTATACCCCTCATATCGGAGTGGCCCGCCCAGGCCGGTCACGCAGTGGGGTCAGGGATCCCTGGCATGGGATGCCCGCCCTCCGATGGACATGCAACAACTCCCCCCCATCCCATGCCCCGCCCCCTGCGAGCCGGATAGGTCATTTGGCAAAGATGTGTAGTGGAAAAGCCTGGACGACTGGGCAAGAGGCACTTGTTCCGCCGAGATAGGGGAGCGATACGAGACAGGGTAGACATCGCAGAGAGGCCCTATGTTGAACCCGGATCTATGGTAAGTTGCGTCACAAAAGAGCTTCGACAATCACCATGAGGGAAGCCTTGCAAGAGGGATGGTTAGGGGCGAGTGGCGGACATAAAGTGGAAGCGTTCTCAACATCAGACATTTATTAAAAGAAAAGGATTGGATAAAGGCTTCTCTGTCCCTATCCTGAGGTGACTTTCCCTACCTAGGAAATTCTAAAGATAAGTCTGAATCTTGTCAAAATTAACATATCTGACCCTCACACTAGGCATGAAAAAAAGTGAGGAAAAATTGTCTCTGATCTAGGTGCAGCCAAAAAGTGTTCACAAATGTAAAGCAAATGAATAAATCCAACAAAAATGGTTTCTTCCAAGGCTTCCTTGCCCTGGATTCTTTCAGGAAGGATGGTGAAAGTTGGTTTTCCAAACAGTGTTCTCTTAAAGATGGTATGATATGTCATTTATAAATGCGCCTGAACACAAATGTTTGTAGGCACATTAAGACAAGGCGGGGGAGGGGGCAACAGGAGGACAGAACAACGATCTTACTATGCCTTGTGTCATTCAGATTGCGCAAGTGCAGGGAAAAGGGAGGGGAGAAGGATGAGAGAATGTCTTTTCCATGTAACCACCTCAAGGCTGAGAGGGCGTGGCCAGCAGCCATGCAGGGAGGACGTCTAAACTAGAGCTCCTGCTTGATCTGATGAAATCCGTACAATAAGGTGGCTGTCTGATGTGAAGACACTGAGGCGCAGGAAGAGTGTGCAGTGTACTGGGCGCGTGTTATATCGTTCCAATCACCGGGAGAGAAAGCAGAGCCCTACAGCCGAGTATCCGAGTCCTGCAGTGCATGAGACCCAGAAAATGGCAACCGGCAGCTGGTGAGAGAGAGGTTGCCGAGGCGGGAGTAGGCATTGTGCAGCACGGCTGAAGAAAGGGCACATGAGATGCGCTGCCTCCCCACGCAAGGCACACTGAGATACTAGGCGGCCAGGATGATAAAGGCAGAGACAAGGCCACTTGCGTGTCAAGAGAACCCGATGTGGACCAGGAGCACGAACAGGTAGCAGCAGCTCACGGAGCCCGGTAGAGAGGTTGAATTGCGGGCCCAGCCATGGGGAAACTAACGAGAAAAGACCGGTGAAAACAGACTGAGTGAGGTAAGCGCACCCCCCACCCCCCGGCCCGCAAACTACAGCAGCCGGCCTAATACCAATAACTCACCAGACAGGCGTGCAACATTTCAGGGAAACACTGCAGGAAGATCGGCAGAGGGAGCCAGACCCGAAGGTGTGCACTGAAAGGGTGAACGCTCTGGTGACTGCACACACTTGCCACCCACATTAGCCCTCAAGTAAAGGTGTGAAGTAAAAACGGGGTTGCAGGCGATACAGTTGGAAGACAGGGGGACACGAGGACAGGGTAGATACTGTCACCTGTGAGAAGGCAATATTACACCAAGGACTGGGGCGATAACGCTACAACCAAGAATATTACACTTCCGACGTCTGTCCCGAGAGATTTAAGTGCTGCAGCCCTGCTCCCTCTGATAAGTCACACGAGCAGTAATCAGAACGTTACTTTACCCCCCTACGCACAGATGGCGAGTAAACCAGGAAAGGGCATGCAGACAACGCTGGAATCCTTTACTAGGTGCCCTGAAGATAGCAACCGTGCTATTGAACACAGACGGGGCTCAATGCTGGTTCAATCTGAAGGAGAACTACAGATCCTAGCCACCATTGCCGCGCTGAAATCAGCACTGGAAGCGAAGATTGATGCCATTGGGAAAGATGCAAGCCTGTTGCGCCAGGATGAGCGGGCGATAGCGGAACGTACAGGCATTGCAGAAAAGAAGGCAGAAGAGAACAGCAGTAACATTCGGACGATGCAAGCATATGTCCACATATTAAAAACAGGTGAAACTGTTCGAAGACAGAGCTGAAGACGCAGAGGGAAGAGCCTAAAGGAATAAGATCAGGCTGCTGGGTCTGCCGGAGGGCGTGCAAGGGACAGACCCGACGGCATATGTAGAAAATAGTATTACAAGAAGTGGGCCCAGGCAACCCCAGACAGGGCTTTACAGTAGAGCGGATACATAGAGCCCTCACTAGAAAACCCCCACGGGGAGCACCGCAAAGACCTATCATAGCAAAAATCCTCAACTACAAAGATAGGGAGAAAATATGGACATTCTCAAGAACCGGAGGGGTTAGCGTAAATTGAAGTCTATCCTGACTACACGTTTTAAGTGCAGAGATGCAGAGCCCAATTCGGCACCACTAAAGAAAGACTAAATCGATATACCCCGCTCGACTAAAGATCCTTCAAAATGCTTGCTCGCTGTTATTTAACAGCCCTGAGGAAGCGTAGTATTGGATGGACAAAGCAGATTGAGACAACATCAAACGAAGCAGGGTCATGAAGAGGAGGACACCATTGTACCTCACAGACAACTGCACCCACCTAGTCACTGAAGGTGACAGGTACTAAAACAATTGGGATTACCACTTGACAAGCACCCTTAGAAAAGAAAGCGCAATTTAGCAGGAGACATCAAAAGACATTACGGCACCGACTACAGAGCACAAACATTCTGGTTCCATGGCCGTGTTGTAAGCAACCTAGGGTGTCAGTTTAAGGCACACACTCACAGTGCATCAACGCCACAGAGGTGGTTTCGGGTGGCAGAGTGCAGTATGCGAGCACGCCGAAGCATGCATGTCAAAGCTGGGCGACAGTTTCAAGTTTGGAAGTTGGGAACAGGGATTGGGGGGGTGGGGGAGGGGGGGGGGGGGGGGGGGGAGTTACGTGGGAGTTATGGCCTTTGTCGAAGAAGGGGAAATCTAAAGCAAGAATGCAGATATGTTACCACTCAACTACAAGGTAGGACTGAATGCTTGATATGATGGCGATAAAGAACAGATGCGCTGCTGGCTATGGCGAATATTAGACTGGTGACATGGAACATGAAGGGATGAACAGCTTGGTTAAGGGTAATAGTTATAATACACCTGCACAGACAAGAAAATAGATGTGGCCCTATTACAGGAGACATCTCACAGTAGAAAGACCATCCACATTGGCCTGGAAATGGAGGGGGGGTGGGAGGGGACTTGCGAGGCTCCATGTACTTGGCATACTCCAGAGGTGTTTTGACCTGGATCGCACCTAAGGTGCCCTTTCAAATAGTTCCTGCTGAAACAGACGAAGGTAGAAGGGTAATTATACAAGGTATACTGGGAGAATAGACAGGTATGCATTGTGCACACCTATGCGCCAAATCACGACGCAGCCACTTTAGGTCTATGTATACTGGGAGAGCGTTGTAATATGGGGCGGCAATCATAACTGCATGCTAAATCCACTGGTAGATAGATCAGACTCGAAATTTAAGAAGCCGCCCCCACCGCCAAAAGTGCTCAGAACGTTACTGCACCCCTTTGCACTTGTAGATGTGTGGCGACACCTCCACCCAGATGATCGAGACTATTCACATTATTCAGCCCCACACGATGTACATACTAGATTAGATACATTTTATTTTGGCAGGATTAGATTCCCTAGGAGAATTTACAGACGCAACATATAAAGGACGAGTCCCGTCAGATCATGCACCGCAGATTTTTAATTGGTGGGTGACAACCCAGACCACTGGTGCCAACATGGAGGCTCAGAAGTGAAGCGCTCCGGGATGTGGTGTTTAGAACGCAAATCAAAGATTGCATTAGTGAATACTTTACTTTGAAAACAGGTAGCGTGAAGTCCAAGGGTACGGTATGGAGGGCTTGAAGGGGGTAGTTAGGGGTGTGGTCATAACCAAGTCATGGGGAATGCAGGTGGAATTGACTAGGGCACTTAAAGCTGAAAAAGAGCTGGAAGACCTAGAAACATTAAATGGTAAAGCAGGCATGGACTGAGGAAGGGAAGTAGAACTAAAACAGGAGTGCATTAAATGAGAAGGGCTCGGGAAATTCAACTTGTGTGCAACATGTGGAAAGACAACAAACAGAAGGAGACAAGGCCAGTAGACTCCTAGCATGGTGTTAGAGGGAATTCTCAGAATGTGCCAAATCCCCTCTACCTTCGAGACCCCCAGCACTTTTGCTGGACTATCTTTAACCCGGAGATAGTGAGACCACCGAATCCCCCACCACCCCCTCGACTCATGTGTTTGTGATTTGAACTATGTTTCTTTTGATTTTGGAGTCAGACAAAAACTCCATAGGCATCATCAATTAACATTGTGTCACAGCACCTTCAATGCAGTGGCACAGTGAAGTCTTAGATTTCCCAAAGGTTTAAATACCTTCTCTTGGATAAACTACTGTTTCCAAGATTAATGAAGTGAAATTGACTTTACTTTATAACTTTCTAGACCCACCAGACACCTTACAATACGGTGCTGGAGGGGTTACTTAGTAGGCCCTTGGTCTAGTTGCTCAGTAAACTTTTTTATGTTACCCTTTTCACAATTAATGGCTGGTGGCAGTGGTTTACTTTTGACTTCTGTTCAAGGACGACTTGTGTGTTTTTACTGCGGGCTGCGTTTGCAGCTGCAGTAAAGCACCCATTTTGTCAAAGTGGCCCAGTCTTGTTTTTGCTATTTCAGGTTTGGTCGCTTTGTTAGTTTTGTCTTTGGCGGGATTCACGAGTGAATCCTGCCTCTGGCTCCAGAGTGTCTGGCAGGGGCATGCAGCGTGGTAGGTGTCTGAAACTGATTGCTTAATTCCCCTTGTTTACAGGAATGCACCCAAAGGGGATTGGCCGGCCAGCTGTCCGGTAAGGGCAGCCACCCTGCTGGGTGATGGACAGCTTGGCTGGAATGAATGGGAGAAACTTGCATAAAAAAGTGAGGATTTTTGGCTTGGAAGGCAGAGTTGACCACTGGACGAAGGAGTCCGAAGAAGAACTTGGAAGAGACGCATGCTGCAACTCCTGGACTGTTGGTTCGCCCGGTGAAGCCCGGCAACTGTGCTGAAGCTCTGAATTCGCCTCGACTAGAGAAGCCCTGCAAGGACGATTTCTCCCTTCGAGTTGGTGAGACCAATCAACTCCAAAGTGAACTCGTCCGGACATCCTCTCAGAGCTGGCTGTACTTCCTTGCTGCTGCAGGAAGGAAAGTTCCAGGGAGAGGAACACCAGATTGGAGTGTATCACTTAAGTCAGACACGAGCTGCTGGAAGATCCCCAGGACTCCCAGGAAGCAGGACTGACCGAGCCTGAACCACCTCAACAGAGTGCTGGACCCGAGATGCGAGGACAGTCCAGAGTGGTATCTGAGAACCCGCAGCGGTGCCATTTGCTGAGACACGAGGAGCTGAAACCGCAAAGTGACACTTATTTGAAGATTGACTGTTGCTGTCGCGGACCATCCCATTGCAGAGCAGGAATCCCCAGAAGTCCACCCTCTTGTCCCCACGACTGAGGATTAGGAACAACAGGATCTGCAGACCTGCACAGGAACAGAAGTCAGCTGAAACCATTTCTTCTAACCAAAAGGTACTGTACAGTCTAAGAGAAATGGCCTCTTGCTGTTTAGCCTTACTTGTTCTCAGTTGAGACTTTTATTGGTTGCGCTATAGAGTTGCTTACAGCTTTACCTCTCACAAGCCTAATCAGCTTGTGGCCCTACATTGAGTCTTATCTACAAAGAAGCGTTTCAGCTCCCCTAGACTTTGGTCAACTTAACATTGGCTTGGCTGGCCTGTCTCCCTGAAAGACTCTTCTTGCCTCCGACATCGTGCTTTACCTTTCCTTCCAAGAAGGGGTTAACTTACTTTGCATTGGGGGTTCAAAAGTACTTATATGCTTCCGAAGGTGTGTGTGTGTGATCTCTTGTTTATTCTGAAAACCTTTTCTTTGATAAGTAATGCTCCAAATGTACCAGTGATATATTAATGTCCACAGTGTCCTATTATTTAAGTCACCTGAGGGGATAGTAGTAATGTGTGCCATCCCCAATGGGTACCTGCTGATTTAGAGAAACTAAGTGTATTTGTGTTTTACTATTATATTGCCCCTTCTGAAGGTGGCTTATTCAAACTGACTGTTAAATGAATAATTGTTTAATCAAGAAACCTTAAGTATGAGTGTTTATTTGTACACTTGTCACTGAATCTCTAACTCATCTACTGCTCACATTGACCCCTCTTGAGATAAGCCTGGCTGCTCAAACACGCTACCAACCTGTGTAGTACAGAATTATACCAAAGGTTGCGTTCCTATTGCCAGGAGGCCAAGGTTGTGTAGCACACCCCAAGGGGACTACCCAAAATCTTGCCTAACATCTGGCTATATAAAAGTGACAGAATTCGGGAGGTCATGGGCTCCATCACTAACGGACAAGGCCACTTATGCAACACACAGGAGGAAGTTAACACAACCTTACATGAGTATTGCACTGACCTCTACTCGGATGCAAATGCATCACAACATCCAGAATTACAGGAGGCCCTAGAATCCATTCTGCTGCTGTGCCTAAGGGAGGAAGAGGCTGGTACAATGGAGGCCCCATAACAGTTGAAAATACTGGCCACGATTAGATCATTGCCCACTGGGATTAGACGGGCTACTGGGCGAATTCTATAAAGAATATGCAGAAGATCTGACACTGAGTATGTTGAGTATGTTTGCCGAGGCGTACGAGAAGGGGACATTGCCAAATAGCCTCAGAGAAGCGGTAAATGTCCAGTTGCTTAAGCCCAACAAACCTAGAGTGGAGTGCAGCTGTTTCTAGTCTCTACATCAAAAAAGATGCATTTTTTTCAATGGATGTAACGAAAATAAATGCATCGAAATGCTATCTTTTGAATTAAAAGTACATATCCATCGAAACTTGGCCATCGAATATAGGAATGGACAAGTTGATGGATATGTACTTTTAAATGTAAAAGATAGCATTTTGATGCATTTATTTTTCACATTAAAACGTTACATGGAGCTGTCCAGTCCTGAAATCTTCGACGTATATTGGCACTGGCCAGCTTCATGTAACATTTTTTTAATGGGGAGGGGTTTCCCTAGCCCCAACGAAAATGATTCAGTGAAAATGCATTTCAATGGATAAGGTTGGTTGGATTTTAATTCGATTGAAAAGTATGCGATGGAAATACAAGATACCGAATGCAGTTCATACAGGCCCCTATTAAACAAGGATAGTAATATACTGGCGACAATAGTGGCAAATAGGCTACAGAACAAAATGGTGACATTAGTACACCCTGACCAAACTGGTTATGTGCCAGGGAGGAATATGGCTTGGAACTTGAGACGCTTACACCATGTGATCGATAACAAGGGTGTATAAGCACCACTACGCAATGGTCTCATTGGATGCAATGAAAGCTTTCGATTGTTTGCAATCGGAGTGGCTATGTAGAGTTCTAGAGAAGTTTGGAATCAGACGTGTACATCAGATGGGTCAAATTAATTTAGACGGGGCCTAGGGCGAGGTTGAGAATGGGAGGGTGGGGGGGTGTACTCCGCCATCATAGAGCTACAGAAGGGACCCAGACAAGGTTGCCCATTATCGCCATTGCCATCTATCCTTGCAGTGTAATCCATAGCAGCATACCTGAGAGTCGAGTTTGGTGAAGCAGGCATAGAGATAAGCCTGTAAACAGCTCCTGGTGTCAATGTATGCAGACGACATGTATAAACAACCCAAAGTCAACCTAGAATATATTTTAGACACGCTAGATAAGTTCAGTGAATTATCCAGAATCACAGTTCAAGGGAAATCTGGTCTGCTCCCCCTGGCTGGCAGAAAGGGTAGGAGGAAAGAATTGTTACCTAGGCTGATGCTGCAATGGTGCCGGGATGCATTTCAATACCTTGGGATGGAGATATTTTGCAACCCGGTAGAGTAACATAAGTAGAACACGCAAAAGGCAATTGACTGGGTCATACACTGCATGACTTTCTGGACTAAGCTGCCACTGACGTTACTGGGGAGGACTGCACTACTGAAGATGGTGTACTACCTAGGCTAGTCCACTGCTTTACAAACATCCCATATGACATCCCAGGACGCTTCAAAAAAATTGGAAACAGATTCGGAAATTCCTATGGCAAAACAACTGTAATAGAATTGTGTTAACTACTCCCCAGAGACCCTACGAGGAAGAAGGTATCAAAGTACCAAAATGTGAGTGTTATTATATAGAGAGCCAATTACCATTTGGAGTCGACTGGTTAGTGGATGAACCTACCATTGACTCGTTTATTACAACCAGCAATAAAACAATTATTTTTAAAAATGTTATGGACCCCAACCTCGCACATTAGAAACCATTCATTGCCGATAACGTTGGGCATACAGATATGACGTAGAGCCTGTAAAACATTGGAAATAACAGACCCGGTTTCCCCACAGATTGCGCTGGCAGCAGCGATGGCCGAAAAGGAACAATGGAAAACAGGCGTCAGAAGATATTGGGAACCGGCTGGGGTGGCGAGCATGGGGGACCCGATACGAGAGGACGAGATAGCGGAAAACACAGGCCTACACTAGGGACAGTTCTTGCTGTACTGCGCAATAAGATATAGTATTTAGCACAGATGACCTGCACTGGTTGAACAGATGGAAAAGCAAGAGGTGCTCGACACAATGGATGATATAGGCAAGGGAGGTCACAGTGTCACGGCTGTAGGAGCTATTACTTTCCAGGGGTACACGTGGGCTATTAACCATCAGAAAGAAATGGGAGATGGACATAGGGAAGGTATGAACAGATAAGGAGGGGAGGTTTGGGATACCATAAAAAAAAAAACATTCCTGGAATACAAAATGACAGTTCATACAACTTTACGTTACACATAGGACCTATCCAACTTCAAGAAAGCTCTCAATTTAAGGGTGTGGAAAGGCATAGCTGCATGAAGTGTGGGGACGGAGAGGCAGGGATGATCCACATGTTATGGCCTGGCCCGAAGGTACGACAATATTGGGATCACATTGCAAATATAATGCCCGGAGCAGATATTGCAATAGAGGTACAGTCACTAGGTGACTGCCTACTGGGTCTCTTCCGCACACTACGAGAAAGAAATCTTATAACGAAGCTGAAAGACCTAGCATACATATTGGCAAGACAAAAGCGGGCCATGTCTTGGCAATCAAAGGAAGCACCTGCAGTGGAGGCGTGGTGAAATGACTTTGAAAAACGGATAATGGCAGAGTCAACGTTATGGCTGCAGACGCCCAGGGGCAGAAATGGGGAAGACTCTGATGATCTCACATCTGGGTCGAACTGGCACAGACCTTGCTCATGTCAAGACCCAAGGAATGAACAATAAAACAGCAAGACAGATACCCAGCGGAGGGAAGGAATAGAAATTTGGTTGGAGCCTAGAATGATTAAGGAAGACCAAGGCAGGGGGAGGAGAAAGTGCTTCTACCACACAATGGGCATCATTACGACCCTGCCGGTCTGCTAACTACGGTACCGGTAAGCTTGGCGGTACCATTGTTGCCGGTCCAGCAAACTACGAGTTCTGCTGCCGGGGGCCTTTCCACCCGCCAGGTCTGACCTGGAAGGCGTACCGGCACCCGCGAGCCGACACCGTCTGTAGCACCAGCACCATTCTGAATTCTGAACTCTGAACTGGCCTCCCCACTCCCATTGAGTCCAAAGGGACTAAAATGGGAATGGGGAGTAAAAGATTCTGGCCCCTGCCAATGGGGAAATACAGGGTCTGCCAGGGCAGTAATGGCCCTTTATACCCCATTGCCAAGGGCTGGAAACATTTGCAAGGTCGGCGGCAGTCTGCCGGTTTTACTGGCATGGCTACCGCCGAACTTGTAAAAAGGCCCAATATCTTTTAAGGATGGAAAATGTTTGTATTTTATGTAACAACTGCAAGGATGGCCAAAATGTCTTTTACACAATAAACGCTTCAATTATCACTTCCTTGTATACTCCCCTGCCAGGAAACCTTTAGAAGTTTCTTTAGATACCATGATATATTTTCTTGCATGCACTTTACAGGATTAGCTACCTGTTGTACTCCCCTGCCATGAATCTCCCCCCTTGGTCCTGCAGATCCGATGGTATACTCTCTTCCCAGGTAGCTCTTCCCCAAAGACTCACTGCCTGATAAACTAGGATGTCTTTTAAGCTTGGAGTATAGCACAGTTGTACTCCAGCACTGTCTACACTATTGGCTTTATATACTTTAGATACTGCTTGTTCCAATGTTCCCCATGTTGGCATATCAGATATGGAGACATGTACAAATTCCCGCTTTCAACCTCTTCATGAACATTCTACTGCTTGCAAAAACCTTTGCTCCAACCCCCCTCCCCACCCCCAATCTTGGCGTTTCATGCATGAGGATATGTCCTGTAGGTTTCCATCCCTGGGGGAAGTACATCTGCTTTTATGGCCCAGACTTCCTGTATCCAAGTGGACTCAAATGGTTTTTCCTTGTCATATAACTGGGATTCTGTAAACTATCTCCACTATAAATTATAGCACTGAATGGGGTTTCTCTAGAATGAAAAGATAGCGTTTCTTCCAGTAAATTAGATGTTTTTGAGTGATGAGACGGACAATGGTGTTCTCATGCAGAATCGTGGATCCCTCCCCCACCCGACATTAGAACCAAATGGGACCTTGATTTGGGAATCCAAATGGGTGACACACCAGGGAAATAGATTTGCAATCACAGCTGAATGCATCTCTTTATACCAGATATACATTCATACAGCTAGCAATCCAACAACGGTAGATCTTCAGTAAAGCTGTAATACTCTATATAAATACTTGCTGCAAAGTGACTGCAGAACCAGGTATGGTGAACCTTTGCAATGTATTGTGCCCTCTTAAGACCACTGCTAATAGAGGTTTGTAACCCCTATTATTCCTAATGCTATACCACTGCTCTTTTTTACAGCACAGGACCATGATGGACCCACATCAGCAAGAAAGAGTACACAGGAGGGAAGTAACTTCAGAGCAATTAATACTTCTTGGGAAACCCAAGGATACTGCCTCAATGTGTAATGCAATTTGGGCATAAAACTTATAAAGGGCATCAAGGTAAAGAACTGTCGAACATGGCTTTAAACACTTCGTGTGGGTAGGATTTAAACGACATGTACACAGATAATTGGGAAGAGAAAACCCAACCCCATGGACACTGGTCACGGTAGTGTGCTTCACCCCATTTACAAAGTGGTTTCCATAGCACCCCACGACATCACAGCACAATTGTGCCTTTAGCCACAGAGAAACTACTCACAGAAATGATTTACGCATCCTAGTAGAAGGGTTCAAAAACATGAACCACTTCCAATCTAGCAGCTTGGCTTTCGAAGCAGACTTCCAGACCTAGCCACCTCCTTGATTGCTCCTGGGCCAGCATGGACGGAAAGGAATCAGACTAAAATTTCCCCCAGTCTTTGGTTGGGCAAAGATGGGCAGACTCTACAAGAAACTGGTAGACTGGACAGGGGGTATCCATTGGGGGCTCCCAAATTGGATATGGACTTGACCCCACAGATGTCAAGCTATTTGAAAGAATCACAAACAACAAAGATAAAAGACAGACCTGCCTTTGAACACTGCTCTCTTCCAGCCTATATATGGCAGCACTGCCAGGCCTGGCACATTAAAGTCCCATTCCTTTCCTAGGACATGGTGATCCTTTATCATACACCACCGGCACGTGAGAGATCCTGGACGACCCCAAAAGTGTACTGCGTCGTGAAGGTTCTGCCAATGAACCACAACAAAACCAAGATGAAGTGGCTGGGGAAAGGCAGCGACACTACGTGGTGAATAGGAAAAAAAAAAAAAATACTCTAGAATCATGTACACGCTAGGCATATCTGGGGCTTTACAAGTCACCAAGGAAGTGTGAATGTGTTTAGTTTACTCTGCCTAAAAAGATGGGCGTCTCACTTGCACATAATCTTGAACTTTAATTTAGGAAAGGGGGATGCCACTTCTGTAGTAGAAAAAATAATCTGGTTAAGTGTTAAAAAAAAAAACAATATATATCTTTTAAAACATTGCTCTTTAAAAAGAGAATTCTACTTTGTGAAGACTAGTGTTGGGCTTAGGTCTGTGCACCCCTTTGTGAATATGGCTGTAGCCATACTTAAAGATGGGTACAGCTTTATTAGTATTGCTGTTAAAGAATAAGCATCGCATATGTGGTCACCAGTTTGGGCTTGCTTGGACTAGGGAAAAGGCATCCTGCTCTACCACCTTGTTGAGAGTCGGGACATGACAAGATCATTGGTGTTCTTTAAATAGTTCTGCAGCATAGCGGAGGAGCTCCAGAGCTCAGCACTGTATGTTCACTGGACCATTGAAATATATTAGCCACGTACCGCGTTAGCTACCATCAGGTGAGAAAATATTGTTTGAGATTATAGAGTTCTACTGCATTAGATCTTAGATTATGTATACATATACACCATATTTTGTATTTCTGAACTTCTGACATCTGTATCATGTATAAGCAAATATAAATAGCATTATAGAAAGCTATACAGATTTAAATAAACATTAAGGCACAATTTCACACACGAAAATGCTGCTGGCAAATATCACACAAGAGAAATGCACAGAAGCATAGGGTGACCAGAGGTCCTTGTTTGAGGGTACAGACATAGTTTTCAAAATTCCCTCTAGGCTCAGATTTTGGTGCCCATTTTCTTTTTTTTTTTTTTACTTTTTATTGGTGGTCACAAGAGATACAAGCACTTACATCATACCTCAATAATTCACAACAGGATGATAAATCATTAAGACATTAAAGATAAGACTCATCATCCATCATCAGAAACTATCACACAAATACATTCTGAAGGGGCCCCATTTATCTTTGGGCCTGCTCGCAGTAGGCTGGGTCAGGACAAATTGCTCTTCAGATTCATTAACGTATGTCAATTCCCGAAGGAAGTTATTCATGCTAGGCAGGCCAGCGCTTTCCCAAGTCTGGAAGATGCATTTCTTGGCCACCGCGCATGAAATGTTAAACAATCTTCTGATTTTCTTCAGAGCATTTGCCCATTTTGTAGGTCTATTATATGGACTGTATATTTCCATGGGGATGTGTAGTCAGACTACTCGTGCAGCACCGCACACTCGAGACAAACCACAGCACTCACCTTGTATTCAATGTTTCCTTCTTCTGCCTGCAAAAGAAAGAATAATACATGTCAGGCCCATGAACGGAAAGATCCAGCCCATGAGGCATTAAGAAAATCACAATTGCCGAGCAGAGCCATTTATGTAGCATACCTCATCGAAACTAAACGTTAATGCATAAGAAAATAGTATTTTGGCCTCCAATCCCAGCCTCCCAATCCAGAATCAGGACGGCTCAAATGCAGAGAGCAACTTTAGAAACAAAACAAACTTTCAGATAAAGCCTCCACCTAGATTCAATCCCAGCAAGACCTAGCTACCTTTTAGTCCAACATTTGAAATCTTTGTCCCTTCCAAAACCACCTCAGAAAAGGGCACGTGAAGGTTCAGCAGTACGTGTATTCGATTCCTTTGGGGTTTAAATCTATCGAGTCAAGAGGTTATCTCAAGAGCTATAGCACCATTCAAACCCCCCCCCCCCCATCATTTTATCATACATTTCTTCTTAAGAAACCAAGGGCAACTATTTAGGTAGCTGTTGCCCGGAACAACGGTCGAATTAAGGCTGGCAAGTAGGTATCTGCAAGTAGAAAAGCTTTTTACATCAGATTTTTAAAAAATAATAATTTAAATAAGTTTGCCGGCACTTAGAGGTTCAAATGTGACCTTCTATAGGCTGCAGGGCTGGCACAGAAGTAACTAGTGTTGCTGAATGGACGTTTGCAGCCCCATCACCAGAATGGTCCAGTGGGCTGCCCCTATTGGCTCTTCTGCCACGCTCAAAGCAGGGCCTACGTGTAGAGACCAGCCATTTAGATCAGGCAGATTCCAGAATTGGATTCTGGTGGCATGCACAGCATTCAGACCATTGATTAGCATGCAGGGTGCCAATATCTAGAAAGTGGGTAGAAGGCGGTCAGAGAAACTGGCGTAGACTCTTCACCAGTGGCTTGATGGCTCTGGTATAACAAAAAGGCAAGCAGACCCCTCTGCTTGCGCAGGGTGGGTGGGGATGTTTAGGTGGCAACTAGAGGAAGGAGAACCAGAGAAGGCATGGGTAGCTCTAGGAGCCAAAAGTTTATCAGGCATCCCGTCACCAGTCAGTGGCTGTCAATATTTATAGTCCATCTTGAATAGCTGCACAGACCAACCACTAGGTTCACCTCCCACCAGAAGGCATTTTCTACTTGAAAATGCGATACGACAGCGTGAACCTTGATCACTAGGCTCAACAAAAAGGAGCAGGCATGACACCATGTAAGCGAGCTGCAGGTGAGCTGGGACCTTTAAAAATGGCTGTACACAGAGCAGCAATTTTGGGGACAAGAGAAAGCAGGCCTGGGGCACCTAACGGACCTACCTTGTAATGTTTGCATATTGGCACCCCTCTATATAAATCTCGGATGCCTTGGATGGTGTCCTGTCAATTGGTCGACTGCAATTTGGTCGATGCCAAATGGTCGAATTTTTTTTTTTTTTATTTATATATGTGTTTTGTGGGTTTTCGTGTGGGGAAAAAAAAATAAAAAAGAAAAAAGAAAAAAAAAAAAAAAAAAAAAGGGGGTGGGGGTCCCCACCCCCAAAAAAAACCAAAAAAAATCGACCATTTGGCATTCGACCAAATGGTGTCGACCAAATTGTCTGTCGACCAAATGTTTGACCATTTGACTGGTAACCGCCTTGGATATGGAAAATAGTTGTATACTTTGGCCCAGCCATCTGCATACGGAACAATGCAAAGTTGGTAACGCGTGCGTCTAAAGGTTAGTTTATTTCAGTGAAAAGAAAAGCAACCAGGAATCCAAATGTTTACTTTGTGGCCAAATTCACCGCTGTTATTTAGGTTCACAAGTTCCTCAGGTTGCGTTTTAGTGAGCTATTTCCAGAGGGAGACGGCAACCTGCTGGCAGGGCCGGAAGATTCACGAAGGCCTGGGATCAAAATGCTGTATGGGGTTCATTGCCTTCAGCTGGGATCACCCACCTGATTAGGTATGCAATCATGTGATGCAATCAATTTAATGTTTACAAAAGTGCAGCAGAAAAAAACAGAACAGGGTTTCTGCTCACGCAGAGCACGTCACCTAATTTTCCAAACTGCATTCCTTAGGCAGATGCGCATAAAGTGGTGCGCACAGGAGCAATTGTATGCAAATTAGTGAGCGACAGAGGCGTGTCCTAGCACCACCCCTGCTCAAGACTGCAGAGGTACTGCCCATGCAGCCCAGGCCCACTTAAAGCCCTGCTTCGCCTCCTTTTCTATACGCCGGTGGATAGGGGCACCTGACTAGTTTGGTGAAATGGCTGCCTTGCCACGAATCTTTGAAGGCGTACGCTTCCCTGGATGCAGAGAGAGTTTGCGAGCATTGCGTATGTCGTCGCCAGGTTGCCTGGGTAGAAGTTCGTCAGAGAGTGCCGTTGGAGACGGAGGCGGCGGGCGGCAGGGATACTTGTAACCTGTTGGCTCTTGAGTTCGTGCTCTTGTGAAGTGTTTCAGGCGCTGCTAAGTGCGGGCTGGAGTTGATAGGTAGTCATGGGGAGACTAGAGAGCAACGGCGGCTGATGTTCAGGATTGAACTACTGGGAGATTGAATCCCTTCCACTCCCAAACTGGAATGTCACAATTAGTGGGCATTATGGCAATATCCTGTCACGGGCCTGATAAGCTGACGTTGGGCTACACATACTCATGAACTTTCTCGCTGACGTATGGCTACCGATCCCCTTTCATGGTCTGTAATACAACATCAACAACTACATGGATAAGTATAGGTGTACAACAACCCCCTTCTACGAATTGGTCTGAAGCATGAGTTGGTCTGAAGCAGGCGCTCCATTTCTTGCTCTCAACCTCCAGCTGTTTCCTGCCCTTCCTCTCCAACAGTTCACATTTACACTCATCACTGAACCCAAACAGACTAAGGAGCGCCAGTACAGCCCACAACTTCACATCTACCACCCCGCTTACAACTTGCTTCTGGTGAGGTATATATACATACACCTTCACACTGGATTTCTTACCTATATCATTAGTACGATCCAAACATAATCCTCAGCGACCGATCCTGGGTTACATCTCTAGTTCTTAGCAGAGTGGGACATGTTTTAAAGTTTTGTCCAGGCTGATTACCCGATGCACGCTCACCTTGACGGAGTAACAACAACTCATCTAGCTACTAAAGTGCATCACATTGGGAGTGTTCCCCGTCTTCTACTATAACTCAAATCCTGATAGCAAACCGGATACTATCCCACCCTACCAGGGCATTTCAACATTGCGCTATATAGATCAGCTACCTCATGAATTATATCTAGCTCACAGCTTCAGTTATTTTTATTTTACGGCTAAGAAAAATTCAACCTTTAATAAAACAGAACTCTTACGTTACATCATTAAAGCATAAAAGATAAAAATAAAACAGTAGGCACCAAAAAGCAAAAGAGGAAAAGTATGTTAAAATTTCAAAGGTCATCAATCTATCAGAATTTTTTCTCAAATCTCTTTATTAGTATGTCATTAAATTAAATCACAGAATAGTCATATACAGGAAGGAATAGAACACAAATCAAAATCATTCAATTAAATAACATATCAATTAACTAACAGCATAATCTATCAGAATTCTAAAATATGCACATTTATAAAGAACAGCAACTATAAAACTAGATTTTAAGATTCAGACTAATTCATCACAACTCAAAGAAGGCATAAATATTACATTTAATTTCTTGACTTCCATGATCGGTTCATTATATGTTTTTTACTTAATTACCAATTAGATGTGTTCAAGTCTTAGATAACTCATCTTAGCTATAGCACTCCAATAAAGCCAGATAGACAACCGCTGTAGTTTGACGTGCTAACAAATTTCATCTCGGTCTGCTAGTACGTGGTACAGTTTGTTTAGGTAGGGTACTCTAACAACCTTTACCTCAGGACAATCGTGGATTTAATGATGTCTAAATAACTACACGAAAAATCAGTTGGTGGAATCTTGCCAAATCTAATCAGAATTTGCCTGGATTTCAATAGGTTCCAACGAAAGCAGTAAAGTTTATTTGGTTCCCTCTGTTGGGGTAGATACTGAGAAATGGGGCCAGAATTCCTTTACTTTTACAATCTGCTCTTAAAAAGGAGAAGGGAGGGGTAGGAATGAAGTTGATCAGTAGTCAAAATCCAATAATGTTTGTAAAGTAGCTTTTTCATCCTCTTGGGAAAGTCTGTCAGAGCTTCGACTGTACAACCTACATTTCCCAGTATCGTGGAGCAGAATGTTTATCGCTCTCATATTTTCACCCACCTGCAATGTGTAAAGGTGATTAAAATCTTCAAAGAGAATTCTCGGTTGGGATCAAACTTTCCCGCAAGAGAGAAAGAATGTTCCAATAGCCACGGGATTGTAGAAAAGAGAAACCCAGTTTGTAACACACCACCACTCCTGGTAGACTTACAGAAAGTTTCAGTCTGGCTTCCAAAATCTTCATTCAACAGTATGCAGATATTCTAGTAGCGAAAACGGATGAGTCTCAATACCATACAGTAATTTAGGTACAATTGTTTTGCTTCGTAGTACAGAATGTGTTTAAGCAAAAATGTGCCAAATTTCACATCAATCATTTTCATTTGGGTAATTGATTTTAAGGTTAGATTGTTCAACCACAACTGGCTGTTCTGAAATGTTGGTCTTGCAAACACCGGAAAACCCACAAACTAGTATCTCTGTACATAGGTACAGCACAGATTCAATGCACAATTTAAAATTGCTTTAATTCCTGTGATTAGAGAATCTGATAATTTTGGATTTGGCAGGATTAACAGAGTCCATGAATATTCATATAGGTTACAAATGAAGAAATCAGATGCTGAAGCCCTATTCTAGTGGTATCAAATAAGAAGTTGTCGTCAGCGTAGGAGAGCCATTGGGAGGGGGGAGATTCATAGCTTTTGGCACGATTAGTGAAGCATCCTTTAGGGCTTCCATAATATCCGCCAAGTACAGATTGAACAAACATGGTGCCCCCATACAGCCTTGTCTCACTCCTCTTGCAGTGGGGCTTTTTCTTGATAGGACTCCGTGGTTGTTCAGTCGGACTTGTATAGTGGTCTTATGGTGAAGAGCAATTAGCAAGTTAAGAATGCCAGTCGGGATCCCCCAACTTGCTAATTTTTTCCAAAGCAGCCCTCGATCAAGCGCATCAAAAGCTGCCGTTAGGTCAAGGGAAGCACCATAAACTGCAGTGCATTTCCCCATTAGGCACGAGATCTTGGATTGTGCTAATCACTAATCCATCGAGTGAAATTTCCATATTTCGCCTAAAGCCAGTTTGCCACTTTGCGATTTTCACTTTCTAAACTAACCATGTCTCCACATGGCGAAGGACAACTGAAGTTAACACTTGCTATCTGCATCAAACAGCGTAATAGGGCCCTAATTTGCAAGGTTAGCCCCATGTCCGCTTTTATATATTGGAACAATGATGGGGGGGGGGCGGGGTTGACCAAGTAAATGGAAATGTTCCTGTGGCAGGTATAATTTCTAATTAAGACAGAGTCCGAGCCCAAGATATCCTATCTGACACGAGTACAAGATTAACCAGGCCCGTTAGGACCAGGCGCTCAAGGAACTAATAGAGTTTCTAACTTAGTATCATGTCTCCACCAAAATCCAACTGTGAAACCACACTGGAATCCCATATCGGCAGTGCACCTTCCCCAGTAGAGTTCTCAGGAGCTGAAAAGGCCTGACCAAAATGGGAGACCCAATCAACTTCGGAAACTATTTATTTGGAGGGGGGACTGGGACGCCTCACTGCCATTTGCCAAAATGCTTGGACATTTTGGTCCTTAAAACAAGGAGGATTGCTTCTCCGTCCCACTGCTCACTGAAGCTTTGGATTGTTTCACCCAGTTCTGATGCCCTTGGCAAATTCTACTTTCCTCCGCTATTTGGACAGGGCTTTTAATTTTAAAGCTTTTCAGTAGATTGAGCTCCTTCTGCGCATTTCTCTTTTGCGGTAAGCCACTGCTCGATTATGAGCATGTACGTGATTAGTTTTAGTTCCCCCGAGGGTGTTTCAGCCCTATGACCGTGCTAGATTTGAAAAGGAAATTTATTTTAAAAAACAAATTTGTTAGAGGTGAAGATTTTAAATTTCCAATGTGAAGTCGGTAAATTGGAGATGGTCATCTAAAAGAGAATTTCGCACAATCCACTTTACCCTTGGTCCATCTTATCTGCAAACCTGCAATATTTACAAGAAAGTTAGAGGCACATTGTGGTTTGATAGCATTATCCTTTGAATTAAGATGGACATTTCCTGGGATGGCAAAGTTAGCTTTAATTATGGCATGATCAGTGGAGTTTGTAAATGTATTTGAGAATTGAATGCAGCAGGGGTCAAGACCGTCGTCCACAAGAAACATGAAGTGCCATTCCTCCATGTATGGATATTTGGGATTTTTTTTTTTAACACAGGGCCTCGTTGAGATACCATAAGCCCAAGCTTTCTAGGGCTGCCAAACAACGACCATTCCTTTTCTTGTTAGCATTAGTGTTTGTCAGATGCTCAATGGCATGTTCATTGGAGGGCAATCGGAATTTAGGTCCCCTAAAATCACAATTTGTCCCCTTTAAGCGCAGACCCGCCAGTTCAATACATCTCTGTATGATCTTCAAGGACCTTATTCAGGATACCCATCACTTTACGCAAGGGGAGATTCTCTCCCTACGTTAATATGAGTCGCAAGAACACCCCTAGATATATTGCAAGAGCCTATTATCGTCATCTGCGGGCAAGATTTAATTAAGGTAAGCAATCCCCCTGATGATCGGCCCCTCAGCCCTCGGACAGCTAACTGATATTTAATTAAATAGCCATCAAATGTGGAGCCTGTGTGAACCAGGTTTTTGGAGGGCAATTATGTGGGCAGTGGCAAGAGTTCCCTTAGGAATGGGTGTGACAATACATTAGTATCTACCCCCCCCACACCCCCCACGTGTTCCAAGTTATACTAGCAATATTGGAGACCTCTTCACACCTCAGAATAAGTGGTTCGATGGTACTAGAATGAGGCTTTATTGAACCACAGCCAATTTGTGGATTTCAATTGGCACCTTTTTTTGTTCCAGTTGCTCAATTTATAAAATAGGAACTGAAGAAGGTTTCCCTTTTGAGATTAGACTGAAAATAGAATCAAATCCAAGGATTTGTGGGACAAACCATGAGTTGAGGGGCCCAATAGATCCATCCGTTTGCCTGTGTTGTTTTTTAGATCAGTTGAGGGAATACATTTTAAATTAGGCACCTCAGCAAATAACTGTAGGATCGTGGTCCGCCTCATGATAACCTTGTTCTCAAGCAAGATGCTTTCTATTAGAATTGTTCCTACAGGGGGCCTTCAAGCCTTGCTGGCCCGAAATTGTAGAGTTTTTGTTATAGGCCCCCTTGGAAATCTCTCCCCTTTTTGCATACTAAAACTGCATCGCTAAGCCAGTCTTGGTTAATTAAGTTTTTAGTTTCCCTTTGGGGGGGGGGGGGGGGTTCTCATTAACCTTTGTAATCCAGTCATTAAGTACAGGCCTTATGGAGGATGCCTGTATCTCCGAGGGGTTGTTCAATAAATCCGCTTCTTGAGTTTGCAGTTGCACCCTTTTGCCCAGGCCACAACCCACCCAGGAGGTGTCTGAAGTTCTAGTCAGGCTGCCCAGATAGCATAGCAGCCTTCCCTCCGTATTCTTGGTTTGGGGGATAATAACTTTATTAGTAACCGACTTCCCAATGTTTATTAGACAATATTTTCATCTATAGGATTTTTAGAGTTTAAAGGTTTACCAAGTCCAGAGCTTTTACCACAAACATTTGCTTCATTTAACCTTTTGGACTCTTAAAAAAGGAGGTTCCTGCATGGGTACACACTTCAAGATCCCCTTTTGACGGGAGTTACCACAAAGTGTTTCCCTCACTAGGCGTTGCTTGAAAAAGGTGGTTAGAAATTGCTCACCGATTTGATTTATATTTTGCAGAGGGCACGTCGTTTCCTTAAGCAAGGTTTCTTGGCCCGAGTCGGATGTCCAGCTTGCCCCTTATTAATTTTTGTGGTAGTTATGATCATGGGAAGCACACTTGACTTCATTTGTTTGCTGCATTTTCCTGCTATTTGATTCTCTAGATCAGGATCAGATTTTCTTAACAAAAAAAAAAAATTTAAAAAAATAATAAAAATCACATCGTCATCGCTCTCGTGTGCAAGCACTTCATTGGAAACCCCTTGGAACCTAGCTTGGCAAAAGCCGTTCAACAGCTACATAGTGAGCGTTCCTTTCCAGCAAATCTGGTGGAAGCCCCCACATTAATAGGGCCTGCTCGAGTACCTCTGAAGTCCATCATACAACCACACACCAGCACCAGCTTTTGAAAGGCACCACATGCTTGAAACAAGCTGCACATTCTTGACATTCTCCGCTTACAAAGAACTAAAATTAACAGGCATTCATACTACCACAACCATATCCCCCACCACCCTCTGCTCATCCTACATGTTCTTTATTGTACTGTAGTGGATGGTCTACCAGCATATCCCCTTTATAAAGGAGCAAGCATATCCTAATTACATAAGGAGGCACACGAGGGTGTGACCACCATCAGCAAGACACCAGCTTGCAGCCAATGGGCCGGCTCAACAAGCAGACACTATTGCACCCAAACGGCGCACAACGAATGTCATCATGGAATGGAAATGCAGCCACACGTTTGACTACATGGAGAGTGAGATAGGGCTTTAAGTGGGCTGGGGCTATTCGGGGTACAGCTCTGCCATCCTGCCAATACCCGACTAACAAGAAAAGGTGACGCAGGGTGCAAGACACAAGGTGCCTGACCAGTTCTGCAAGCACAAGGTAAGGGCCTGTCTCAAAGACCCTCCTCCCAGAGGCGTTGCTGAGGGATGGGAGGGGGGGAAAATGGGGCTGTGGGGGCATTAGCCCTGGGTCTTTTCGTTATAGCCCCAGATAGAAGCTCAGGGGCTACAACCAAAGACCATCTAGTCCAGAGATTAGTGTAGCCTCTGAACTTTTCCAGGCCTCGCAACACCCCTGCCTCCTCCCCAGAGTGTTGGGTAGCTACAAAATTGATGGCTGCGCCCAACACGCCGTCTTCACCCCTTCAGTCATAAAGAGACCCGGCGGGTGCTCAACGGAAACGGACAGGATCAGCTCCTCACAGTGGGTAGTTCGCGCAGTAAAGTGATGCAGCATTGAATGGACGTGGGTATGATGTGTGATTAAACAAGGAGGGATGCAAGCTGCGTGGAAGAAGAATGAGTTTTCTTTTGCTGTGAATCTACGTTTCTTCAGGCTGAGGAAAAAAAACTACTAATATCTTACTCTTTCCCCCTATTTCATGTTTCGTTTTACAAAATTATATTTTGTCAGGTTAGTTCGTGATGTGTGTCCTTCAAGATCTAAAAGTTGATTATTTTAGCCCAACAAAAACAGAGCTGAGAAAGTATCTTGTCAAATGCCTTGTAGACTGCTCAAATTGCGGCTTTGCCAATGTGTGATTGAAATAAAGACTTCGCACGTGCAGCTTATACCAAAATACTTTATTAGCTCACCGCTGCTTGGCATCCAAGGTATAACATACCTCCTTTCCTTCCTCACTCATCACCCCTCGCACATAAACACCCCTTTAACTTCACAAGCCTTCCCAAGTTCCACACTTGACCACCCCCGTTCCTCACAGCACCACTCAGCACTTTTACACTGGCTCACTGTACAACAGCTACCTTTTTTTCCTCACAACCCCTTTCTTGATCACCTACACGCGAGTTACTTGGCACGCCCTCCTTTCAATTGCACCTCAAGAACTCTTCCTTCCTCGAGTCCACTTTCATCCTCACATCTTCAACATGAACTTCAGATGCTCGTGCTCTTCCTAGCCACGGAGGACAAATGTGTGTATGCCCTCCCCCAACTGACTCACTTCACTCATTGCATGAGGCAACATCCTGAGTCTATCCCTTCTCTCACCGCCTCCTTCCTACTAGTACCACACACACCAGCCAATTGCATCCATAATGCACCCATTAGCCCTCTCAACAGCTCCATTGTACTCTGGATGATAAAGGGCCACCCTCCTCTGTTTAATTCCACTCCTTTTAAACTAGTTTCCCAAGATTCTTCCCACAAATTGACTCCCATTATCAGTAATAATTCTTCCCAGCTAGCCTTCCCTCTCAAATATGTCCTCCAAAGTCTTAAACTATTTGCACTTGCATCCTTCACAATCCTAAATTGAACCCACCTTGACAATACACCTACCACCGCCACAATAAAATCCCATTGCTATATCCAACATCCACAAGACCCAGAACATACATCACCAACACAACTCATCCAATACATCTTTCATGCCTCCACCTTGATCAAAGGCAGAGAACCAGCCTTCACACCCTTACCAGCCTTCACACCCTTCTCCAGTTTCTTCTCTATTGTTCTATCAAACCTTGGCCAGCAATAGTCTTCCCTCAAGAAACCCTGGGCCCTTGTAATCCCGATATGACCCTCATGAGCAATATCCACTAGTTTTTCCCCCTCAAGGTCCTTGGAACTACTCTGCCCCATCAGCACCTACCAATACACCCTCTCCTCTCCCTCTAATCTCCATTTGTGCGACCATCGAACTTACACTCCTTGTACGGTGCACAATATATCCCCCATTTACTCTCATTGCTTGCTCCCAGTCCACCCCACCAATAAAATTATGTGCAACAAGCACCACTTCTGACACAAATCTAGATAAATGATCTGCCAAAAAAAAGAAAAAAAAATGTTCCGTCCTGATATCACTTCCATTACAAATGCATCCTCGCCACCCAACTTGCAACACATTTTGACACTTAATCTTTTAGTGGCTTATTTAAGTCCACAAAATAAATTCTGCACCCCACATGACATTTTTCTACAGCCCAATGACACGCTAAAGCTTCCTTCGCCAATACAGACTCTTTTCTGGTCCGGTCGCTTAAAGCATGCGCAATTACCTTCTCCTTACCATCCCCAACACCAGCCGCCACCACATCATTGGCATCTACTGTAATTACTGCTTCCTTCCTGTGTCAAATAGTTTCAAGACCCTTGCCATATCAATCTCCTCCTTTATCGCTATTGAATTGATTATTTTATCAATATCACGCTCATGCACAAGTAGCGCGACAAGGCAAGGGGAACAGGGGAGAACAAAATGATCTTACTAGGCCCAGTGTCATTGAGAACGCGCAAGTGCATGGGAGGGGGGGGGGGGGCGTGCATGGAAGGGGGGAGTGCATGGAAGGGGGATAAAAATGAGTGCGGAGTGGAGAAAGAGCAATTAGAAATAATAAAGGCAACAATGGTAGTGCAGGCAGCAAGGGGCAAGTGCTGGGTTTAAGGCAGAGGACTGGGTAGGTCTGCTAAGTGCAGGAAGAAAGAAAGGGGGGGGGGTTGGAACTGTGGGTACGGATGCAGACGCAAGTGCAAGGGGTGGCAGGGTGAGCAGGTACCTGGGCCCGGAGGACAGAGTGGCCAGGTGCATGGTGCCGAGGGAGAACAGAATCCGCACAGGAGGGGCGAAGGCAGAAGCAAAGAGGAAGGTCTTGAGGTGCTTCCGGTACTAGAGATTATGCGCTATGCATTCGCCGTCACATTTGCTACTCCATACAAACTCTTCCCCTTTCTTCAATAGAGCCCTCATTTTAATTTTTAACAAACTTTGACCAATTCTAAAATTCCTAAAACTGAACGCACCTCACCTTGTGTTTGTGGTGCAACAATCTTACTAATACGATCAACCATATCTTTCTTCGGCCTCACCCCATGTTTAACTCCGGGCTTAAGTATAGCACAGATTCCTTGCGAGGAGGAGGGGAAAAAAGAAAAAAACATTTCTCCATTCTCAAAGTCATACCTCCAATATGCCAGTCAAGTGGCACAGCGACTAGAGCACTCGCTTTGACATCTGTGCAGAGCCTGCTAACGCAGGTTCGAATCCCGGCGGGGCCAAACTCAGCCTTTCATCCTTCCGAGGTCGATAAATGAGCACCACACACTGTGGGTAATAAGCAGCGCTCAGATACCTCAGGGTTCGTAGCGCTATGAAAATGCGAAATTATTATTATTGTCCATTCCCTTTCTAGTGTTCCGACATGTTCCGCCAAGGTTTCTCCACAAATCAAAATTTCGTCATGCAAAAATCTAACACCGTTTTCCCCACTGATCAATGTATACATAAGACACGGAAACCAAACGGCATCTTCCAAAACTGAAGTATACCTTCATTTAAACACGAAAGCAGTTAATTTCCGAGATTGTAATTACACCACCACCTGATGGGAAACCGATGCAAAAAAACAATTTTGTGAAGATTTTCCCTTTCCCCAATCATCGCAAACATCTCAGACTTATTCTGCAAAGGGTGCCTGTCAACATTTGTTAAGTTGTTTTAAGGTCTACACAAATACATAACTGTCTGCTCTTTTTTGACAAATACCAAAAGGGAGACTCCAACTCTACACTATTCACCAACTCTATAATTCCCATTCTGCATAATTTAGCCAATTCTTATATCCCTTCTCGCAGAACCAAAGAAATCAGACGTAACTTTGCTGCAACCGTAACGCTACCCTCCTTTAACCCAATTTGAGGTCTCATCCCTTTAATAGTTTCATTCTTTGTGCAAATACTGTCCCAGAGCTATCCACATGGCATGAGATACAGTTCCTAATCACAGGTGTTCAGATCCAAGCGTATAAACACCACCATCCAACAACGTTGCTTCCCTTCTTAGGGACATACACCTTAAACCCTACCTCTGCTATAAAATAACCAAACAGTTCCAGATTGTGCATGTTCTACCCACACAGCCTTCCATCCAGTGGCAGCAAGGCGTCCACCCATCCCTATAAAGGCATCTTCAAACACCAGCCTCAACACGAGCGATAACTTTGCACCGGATTCCGCCATCATACTCCTCCCATTCGCCAACATTTCTGCTTAAAGACTCGGTCCTCGTCACACGCTTGACCTACCACCATATTCAGCGTTCATGTCAACATTGCCTTCATGATCCGCATCAGACAATTCATATCCCCTCACCATCACATACAAAATGTTCTTTTTAAAAACATTTCCCTTGAATATTTTAACAGCAAGTTGCAAAATTTTTAGCAGATTACTTTTCTTCCCAGACATATCGGTGTGCCTGCCAAATTGTTCTTGATCGCATATCTCAAGAGCAAATCCTCCTCACACAACTGCGCTCTTCCCCCTTTTTGCGTCGGGCGATCCCCTTGACATCTCCTGCTCCCTTGCGGAAAACTTGATTTCCTTTGTTCTTCCTTTTGGCCTCCTCAACTGAACCCATCTTTAATACTTGTGGCGCAATCTCTTTGCTTTCGGCTTTGGATAACTTCGATACACATGCCATAGAATGTTCTACCCTTTTAGCAATACTGATAACCTCTTCCGGATTGGGGTCAGTCCGGAGTCACAGCTCCTCACGGATCCTATTGTTGCAGTGAATCATGAACTGATGTGTTCATCCAATGCATTTCCAAAATGCAAAAGGGGGGGCCGTAACATTCTTCCACATTTTCATTACTGTTCTGGTAACGAACACCAAAATTGTAATATTCCAAGATAGTACTCGTTTTAGGGTTAGAATGAGCATCCAGTTTCATCATAGCCACCTGCAGTTGATGTATGTCATCCGTGTCCACATTATGGGCCAATTCTGGAATGGTTTCAAAGATTTGCTGACCCTCATACCACAGAAGATTCATCAGCAAAGATATCTCTGTCTACAGCAAAACTGCTCCCACACGCAGCCCTAAAATAGTTTA
Source organism: Ambystoma mexicanum (assembly GCF_040938575.1). Taxonomy (NCBI): domain Eukaryota; kingdom Metazoa; phylum Chordata; class Amphibia; order Caudata; family Ambystomatidae; genus Ambystoma; species Ambystoma mexicanum. Next base: position 1,251,667,764 of record NC_090928.1, read on the forward strand.
AGAACCCCTTTTTCCATTGGGCTCATTTTATCTTTGTTGGCTCAGGCGACACCATGAATATAGCGGGTCCTTGCACACTCAGGGTATTTTTGAAATCCTGTGTCCAGAAAACCAGAGGATAGTTTAATTCAAAGGTTGTTCTGGATCCCTGTAGGATACAGAACTGAAACCCCCCCCCTTCATGCCTCCGAACTGCACCTCTCCATGCACCTGGAAAGTATCACAAAGCAGTTTAATGCACATCTTATGATTTGATGTGGGATTTAGAGAGAAGCAGACCACCAATTTAACAACAACTCTTTCTTTAATGTTTCAGAGAAAAAAAAATAATAAACACAAAAGGATACTGTATAGTGCAGAGGTCTGGTCTCTGGCTGTTTGGACAGTTCACTGGTAACAGCGTTGGAAACCAAAGATCTTCTTGCCTTAACCAAAACTGGCACAAAGTTAGTTTTTATAATGTTACAAACAATGCCTCTCTGCGAGAACAGAAAGGTGAGATCTCTTATGGCGTTGTTTGAAGTATAGTCTCTTTTCAATTCCACTCTTTCACGGTTATCTCCTTGTTTAACAACGGTCCTTTCTCCCGTTTCTTTTAATTGCTTTAACTCTTTGCTCTTTTACAAGAAACAGTGTCATTTGTTGTTAAGTTCTCAGTTCGGCAAACTGATGATGCTAATGGTCACTCCGCTTCACAAAACGCTGTTTTCCGTTTATAATTTCTCCCTTGATAAACCTCTATGGGTATTGGAATTGTGCCGGGACCCCGCCCCCTTGTTTTCCTTTCAATTGCAGACTCTGTCGTACCTTGATCAGCAAATATCCGTCTTCGCTACAGCCGATAAGCTTCTTACGGGTGCTGGTTTCAAGCTAATGGACAGTTCGAGTTGCATGGCGCCTCCTCTCCGACAAGTCTTCTCTGGCGTCGCAGTATCCGAGGATCCGGACGCGAACAGCTGACAGGATAAACTGTATAGCTCCGCCTCAGTTTTCTACGTACGGAGCAACGCTGGCCTTTGAACTGGCACACAAACCGTTACTCACTCGTTCTGTTTCATATTCTTTCCTGCCTCATTCAAACAATCAGAAAGGACTTCTGTAGTTCAGCGATCACGCAACTCTTCCACATGTAACGATTTGCATAACGTTGCGAACCATTTCTCTAAATCTTTTTCAATACGCCCACTGGTAACGGACGTCTTGTTCTTTTTCTTCAGACGTCTCCTAGCAACAACACACAAGGCAATACTTCTTAAAGAAAAGGACCCAAGAAGCTCCTTCCTGGTTATTATGTAAACATTCCCAATAATATGGTACTAATGTAACCTCTCCACGACATCTTAGGGGTATTTTAGCCCTTTGAAATTACGTCCTCATCACAACATCCCAGTCACAAGCCTCACCGTGGCACAGAACTTATGCTCCTCCTCTCGCTACTCAGTACCTGCAACAAAACCAGCCAAGAGGTAGCCTGTTGCTATGCAACAGGCCTTACTTATCGAAGTCCCTCTTCGATGGGATGCAACGTGCATGTCGTCCAGGCAATGCTGTTCGCGTTGTGTGAAGCAGCAAGACCACCAGACTCCAGAAAAAGGAATCCATCCCAAACATTGGAGATAAGAGTCTGTATCACTGGCTTAAAGAGAGGATCCCTGTTTATTCCCGCTAATCATGCGAGTCCTTCTGAGCTGGAAGCCTTTGAGAATATAGCGATCCGTCAAGTTCTAGAAGCGGCTAAAAAACAATTTCAAAAGGGAAGAACTAAATTTGGGATTTTTTCAAGGGCCTTCGGTTTAGTCACCTTAAGTGTCCTAGGGTCATCCAGACATGGACACCTTGATCACTGTGCTCGGAGAGGCACAGTTCCACCTCACTGATGATGCCAAACAAGGCTGAAACACATTTATTGGATTACTCTTGGTACTCTTGTTCAGAAGGGAATTGCCATAGCATTTCGATGCTGGACTGCCCATGCGGGCGGGACAAAGACTTATATGCAAATTATTTTCCTCTGTATTTTTGGTAATGTCTTGTTTCACTTTCCTTTCTTATCACCTCCTCGCCAAGCCTCCCCTTCCTTTACACAGAGGTCTTTGGCCACCCTGCCAGGGTCATATAGCACCTTTCGAACAAGACCAGATGCCATAAGGTCACTACGATGGTGATGGACGTAGTATAAATACTGGAGAATATTATCATCTGCCTCTGTCGCAAACAAGCATGTTGCCTCCGGATCCTTGGATTCAATGCTCCCTGCATTCTAAACTCAGGAAAGCACATTTTACGAAGAGGCAGAGAGGAGCCGGTCAGTCTCTCCCAATGGGTGCATCTTTAAAAAGGTGCTTCATCCTGCTGGACATAGAGGTGCAAGCCCTCCTAATGTCCATTTGGTCCTTGCAGAGCCCCTCAAGCAACAGATTAACCTGGACCTCGAGTCTGTCTAACTGTACAAGATACAGGTTTCATCTCCATAGTAATAGTGGCATTCAGTACAGGTGGGGAGTTACAGTAAGTGGGGCTGGAGAAGGGCAGGACAGGAAAGGTGGAGTAGCAGGCTAGACGTGCACAGAGATTAGAGCTACACCCACTACCACACACCTCGGCCCGAAAAGGAAGTTTGCTTTGATGCAGTAAAACATTCTGAAATGAGTTTCTGGAATAGGATTACTGCTTTACGTTCCATTAGATTAACAGGGATACTAAATCAATCAGCAGATCAGTGTCATTAGATTAACAGGTGGGTCAGCCGACGCCCACCCCGCCTCCCCTGAATTGGGATGATTTTCCCCATGACGGACCGAAGATTATTTGCTCCAAATAATCTTCAGTCATTTCTCCCCTGAACATTCCTCAAAACACCAAACCCCCACCCCCACCCCTTTCCTTACCTTGCGTCTCGCTGGACCCTGCAACGCCTGTTCCCTTTCACTTCTATGACCGGGAGCCAGAGTCACAGGGCTCTTTTTTTTGTCAGACAGCTGCAGGGGTGTCCCCCCCCACAACCTCCGCTCACTATACTGTAAAATGAGCAGGGTGTTGTGGGGGAAACGGGGTGTTGCGGGGGAAACCCCTGCAGCCTTTGTTCTCTCTTTTTTTAAACTTACCCCACCAAAACATACATAACACAAAAGGTTCAAACTTTTGTTGTTCGAACTTTTGATGGGGTAGGTAAATTGGATTCCGTCATTTCGACCGATTCCGACTCCCCTGTCCAGCATACATCAGAATCATTATTGGCAGACCCTTAAACAGATTTATTCTGATACACAATATGGCAAAAGATTTAGCGTCAATTAAAACTATTAAAGAATTAATAACAGGCTTGAATTCCATCACTAAGCTTAGATGGTGCAGGATTGGAGGAGGATATTGCTGCCAAAAATGAAGGGCCTGGCCAACTGGTTCACAAGCTGCAAGATGAACTGCTGGATTTCCAGTCGAGAGGTTTATTTTATTTTAGAACGTATAGCCGCGCAAAAGCTATCATGGTGCTAGTGACAGTAAGTGCAAGTGGATTATGAAGATGGCCCAGCTTCTGGGAGGCGTTTCCTCTAGTGGACATCAGATGTGATGCTTGGTATCATTACTGGACATTCAACGTAAGGGCCCTTCGGCCCCGACCAGACCCCAGGCAAGCCGCCTATGGGTCATTGTTTGCTACAATGCTCAGCGGGGCTGGGGGCGGAGAGGATGTTTAATGTGGATAGGCAATAAACACATTTTTAAAAATCCTATTTCAAGACATGCCCCAACTTTGTGTTGGAACAAAGAAGTTTGCGGAGGCAAGAACAGAATTGAAAAGGCAGAAAATTAAATCTGAATGGGGGGCTGTGGAGGTGGGGTGGGTCCTCGCAAGTGTTGATTAAATGTAGGTGGAAAGATCAGATTGAATATCACAAAGATGCCGCTCTAGTCAGAGAGAACGAAGCGGGGGCCTCAAAGAAGCCGCCAGAAAGGGCCATGCCACAGAAATGTCGGACGCCTCCAGAGTTCAGAAGTCCACCCCACACACAGACAGAGGTGCACACAACACGATTTGAAAACCAGCACCTCATGGCTGGCTGCCTCAAAGTAATCACTCGGAATATGAATAATCCCAAGGGCTGCACAGCATCATCCCAGGGGGTGCAGGGCCAAGTCTGCATTTACCCTGCCTCGGCCCCATAATGCTATAGGAATCCTGCATTCAGCAGCTCCTAAAATGGTCCTCTTTCAACATCACTGCCGCCAACGTTTGAAAGGCATTCAATTGATCCTCTCTTCCCATCCTTCTCTGCATCAGAGGAAGCAGCGATAGCCAAGCCCATAGGATCTATGCACGCCTTACTCCAGATCGTCTGCGTATGCAGCGCCTCTCTTCCCATCTTAGGAAGCGGTGATAGCCAAGCCCATAGGATCTATGCATGCCTTATTGCACATCTTCAGCCATCACAGAGGCAGGTCCTGGCTTCCGGGTGAGCTCCTGGTGTGGCTGGTGCAGATGGGTGACAGAGGAGGGATGTTGATGGGGTCAAGATGCTGGGTATCTATGGGAGTAAGTGGGTTATGCAGGGAGGGGCCGGCTGTACGGGGCTGTGCTCGAGGTGGCTGCTGCTAGGCCTAGAGCTGTCAGACATGGGCGTCATTTTAGGGTGGGATAGGGGGGTTTGCACCCCCCAACTTTCATGGCACACCATGTTGTCCCCATTCATATGGCTGGGGACCCTTTTCTTTAGATGTCGTGTCATGTTCCCCCCCCCCAACATTTTCAGCAAAGTTACTCCACTGGGGCAGGGGGTGGGGCAATTCAACCTGATGCGCAGCCATGGTCATGGGCTGCGGTAACCCCACAGATGAGGGGCTTACATTGATAGGAACCCTATGTGGCATGTAGCTATTGTTCCCGCCTGCCGGGATAAATGGCAGCGAGGGGTTGCCCATTGGCGCCACCAGCTGATTAGAGACCCTCGATAAAAAAGACTGATTTGTGGCTGCCACCACATAGCCTACCCATTCAGAAAAGGCAGAATTGTTGCCAACTCCGCTGACCGCGCATGCGGCTTGCTTCCCAGAAGTGCCGGCTGGCCACTCTGCCTGCCGTGCCTCCTCTGCGCAGGGGCTACACTACAGCTGCTGGGGCACTCCGGTGCCTACTGCTAGCAGGGCCCAGAGGATGCCAACTAGCCGCCGGCTCACCCTGCACACTTGGCCGTGGTTGGCTTCCTGTTCAGCAACGCACTGACAGTTTTGCAATCTGAAACCATTACCACGGCGGTCGCCTCTGGAATCCGCCAAGTGCAGAGCAGCTCATGGGCGTAAGGGGCGTGTGCCCCGTCCCAGCCCCTGATCTTTCGTGTCACGCCGCTTTGGCTGGTGCCCCTTCTTCCTCCGCCCCCCAGATGTTGAGCAAACTTACTCCACTGGGACCGCTTCCTCGCCACAGCTCGATGGGGGCTCGTTGGCATCACGTTAACTCTTTCACGCCAAAGGCGGCCCAGGGCCCAGACCCGCAGTACCCGTCCTGGCCTAGTTAGCTGCCTGCTACTGCGTTCTCTTTGTTATGAAAGTAACACACTATTATTGAAACGGTTTACTTACCCAATCATCGGGCATCTTTTGTTTTACAAAGTTACTTAGAAGTGTAGTGATCCCCCCCGCCTCCTTGCCTTTTCTTATATAAAGTGTACATTTTTTTTTAATGTTGGGGCGTTCTCCAATCAGGGAGAAGGGAAACCGCCCCCTCTGCCCCACTTCACGGGATTTACTGCCATCTCGACAGCCTGGCAACCCAGGTCTTCCTGTCCCCACGCAGGTAACAGCAGACGTGTAGGCAGTCAAACACGCGAATATTTGTCCAGTCTCTGGCGGGATTAGTGGGGGGGGCTCTGGCTAGATCCACGTCAGCCAGGAGCTCTCTGCATGGAAATCCCCGCCAGCGGTCCGTGCCTCGGCAGATCAGCCGCTCGCCACCTGCCAGTGATGTGGCAGGAAGCAGCGCTGCGTGCCCGCACAGGCCCCATGTGTGCGATTCTCGAGCGGAGCGGGGTGCCCCCCCCCCCCATCCCCCTGGACTCCGTCTTCAGAGTCAGTGCACCAGGGCAGCGAGCACCAAAGGCACACGAAGGGCAGAGGGCCTTAAATCAGCCAGCGGGCGCTCACTGAACAGGTAGCGCCTCGAGGCGCTTCAGTGTGTAGAGGCGCTTCATTATACTCAAGAGTTACTGGGAAGTTCGGTGGCGCTTGGACAGCCTGGCAGCTCGGTCAATAAGGAAGGATTTATCAGAGTGAAGCAGGTCTAGAAGAACACAGTTTGTCTTCGCAAATGCCAGGCCGGAGAAGTGCGCACATCACATCACAGGATACAAGACAGGTGTTGGAGAAAACCAACTCGTTTTGACCGTTTAGCGTCAAGAGCAGACTTGCCTCCGGTAGCCACCCCCCCCCACCCCACCCCAACCCAATATGCTTTATCATCTCATGGAGGAGAATGCATTGGACACCGTGCAAGGGATACTCGAACAGTTCCGTCAGGACTCGTTGGCTTTAAATGACAGCCGAGGAAAACCATTGAAACTAGATGCACACAAGTTTCACCAGCTCACAATGTCAGAAGTGCACCGATTTGCTTACACTGGGCATCGCTAGAAAAAACTGCAAAGGGGCCTTATTGAAGCCCAGCATTTCCACTAACATGTCTGCTATCTTCTCGCCCCCCCCCCCAGGAAGCCATGGCACAGAAACAGTGTGGGGTAGGCAGCCAGGGCGTCTGAAGGGGGCATGAAGTACTAGAAGTGTGTGCATCCTGCAGCTATGGGCTGCCAAGAGCGCCTTTGGTTTAGAGGCTTTAGAATCTCCCCACACATTGCAGACACGGAACACAGGTAAAACGCAGCACTGAGGTCCACTGTGCACCCAAATACATGCCCAAAAAAGTGTGGGCACACAGCCATAGTATAGTGCTGGGAAAAGCGCCATCTGGCATAGCCCTAGACAGGGGTGGACTGGCAACCAAAAGAGGCCCAAGTGGCCCCATATTACACATTCAGCAATCCCAACCATTTTCCTATGAGAAAATGTGAAAATAAGATACAAAAGAGGCCCTCCAGAGATGCCTGTAGGCCAGTCCAGCCCTGGCCCTAGAGCAGACGGTCTGCACCTCCCACGACCCCTTCCCACTGACTGTGCTGGCGGGGGCTGACGGAAGTTGTAGTCAAAGCTGCAGACACCTGCGTCACAGAGCTAAAGGGCAGAGTTTCTAACCAGGCTCGACCACATTATGAGATGGCGCCAATCTCAACCTCCTGCCTTGCCACAGCACCCGAACCTGGAAACGCTAATGCCAGTAGGTCAACACCATTGATAACACCACCAGGTGGGGGGGAGGGGGGGTTATCTGCATCGAGAAGGTGTGGCCTAAATTATGGACATTGATTGAAGTGTCCCCATCACACGACAAAACACAAAAAAAGTCCGGTTACTTTTTCTGCAGTGGGAATTCCCCCGAGCGCTGCCGGCTACAAACCCGTGTCGCTAATCCCCAGCACGGGGCAATTAACAAAACATGATTTAATTTAATTTTCCCGTGCTAGGTGTGGCAACCTGAGCGCTGCTGCTGCAAACCAACGTGGCTATTTCAGTGCCAACAAATATATACAACAGACTGCTCGACACAAATCCCGTTATGGGCTCGATGTGTCATGCAGTCTATGAACGAAATAAACGAATCCACCACCGGAGTAATAGCACAGTGCAACTCGACGCTGGCTAGTCGGCAGCCGTGCGCAGGTTCAGAAACCAAAAAACACAAAGTGGTTGCCTTGACTGTACCCAGCTCGAGCGAAGGTTTGCTCAGCCCCGGCCCACTTAAAGACCTGAATAACACACTAGAATAAGACGCGCAGTGCAGCTGTATGTAATCCATCCAAGAACACAAGCAATTTCTAAATATGCCATGTTTGCCAAGCGCAAGTCAAGTAACCAGGGGGATAGCTCAGGGGCAAGGCGTGCGTCTTGCTGCAACACGGGTTCGAATCCCAGCCTGCGCTCCGGTTTTGAGCAGGCTATAAAATATTAAGTTAACAGCCTGCTGCTGAATTTTCCTACGCAAAGAAAAGTAACATACAAATAGCAAAACGCATGCGTTACACCGCCGCTTGTGCTTTAGCGCGCTCCTTTATCCGGAGAGCAACTGGGGCAAGTAGAAAGGCTGGAGGGGTAGGGCTAGCTACTGGTACAAGACAAACTCCGTACAGATGGCTGGCTCTCCCGAACCCTTTCTAAATGCGAGACTCTCTGCAGAGAGCTAGCAATGCCAAATAACCTGGTTCTATAGGGTGTTTCTCACCAAAGCTTCATCTCCCTGCTCCCCTCCCAGAGGAGGAGAAATATGTATTCGCAGTCCCGTCGCCACCCACAAGGGCAGTCCAGCACTTACCACAACCCCACACACGCGAGTTTGCCTTGCTGTGCGTCATGAGTGAGGTAAAGTGGGGCCTCTCCAAGCAGAGAGGGCCAGGGGTCCACGGCGGGATTACCCCGAGGTTAGGCTCCGACATTCTCTTTTATCCAGAGGCCAGCTGGATGATAAAGAAGGCTGGTGGGGCGGAGGCCCCTACTGGTGCATGGCAGATTGGCACAGACTAGCTCCCCCCCCCCATCCCCCCCCTCCCCTTTTAACCTCGTTAAGGTACTGGGCTTTCTGGAAACATCTCATTACCTTTAGAAGCCCCAGCTTCCTGGGATGGAGGTGATCTACTGACCAAGCGCCTCATAGCCCCCTCCCCCACGCACAGAGGTCTGCCTTATCCGTGAAGATTGGGAGCACTCAGAAACTGGCTGACTGCCAGCTAATGGGCAGAAAGGAGGCGGATCTCAAACAAACGCAAAGCCACTCCATGTGCCATGCTACGGAAGTCAAGTTCCGGCCACAAGCGCCACACCCACTCCAAAAGACCACAAAGACTTAATGGAATGTAGAGTTCCAAACAAAGCTGGAATCCCGCCATTGTGCAGCGGCGTGCCCTCTCAGGGACTGCGCCACATATACATGTCCGAATGTTTGCTCTTGGTCTCCATAGGAGCATGTAATGAAGACTACCCAGGAACAGTAGCGCAGGGAGTCTCGATTCTGTTAAAGACACAGAGGCGAGGATTATCCTATAACGTCCTTTACTCATGCTCTTCAGCATTTTCAAAACTCACAAAATGTGTCCATGATATAACAAGAAAAAATGTAAATTTTTTCAGAATACAACTCAAACCCTAACCCCCCCCCCACCCCCGACATGTCCGGTGGCACACCTGTAGCTATAGTCAACTTGGCAACCTCGCTCCTCATATCACTTCCTGCGGGGTGCCTTACTACTCCTTGAACTGCTCTGTACTGTGCCACAATACCAAACTGCCTGAGGCAACAGACTATCCCAACCAGAATGCGTGGCCCACTCTCAACTACGAACTCGGTCCAACCTTGCCCACTCCTTGCAGAACTCTAAACTCATTCCTTCACACGCCCCATCAGGTTCAGTCATTTTTCTGTTCCTCCCCGCGTGAGGAACAAACGCCATATTAGGGTGGGAATACGCAGCCACGTGTATAAATCAGAATTTCACAGAGCATAATATAGCATGATCTCAGAAAGCTCGTCTCGGTGTCTTTAATAGAATCAAGACTCCCTGCGGCAATCTTCATTCTAGGTCAAGACGGGAGGCCAGCATTATGCTTGTTCGAAGGCCTTTGTCGCTGCTATTGACATTACTGGCTTAAAGCGCTCTAAAGGATGCCTCATTAGACCAATCGGCTGCATGCAGACTTCCCCTGCTGTGAAAGCTTTGGACACCATTGCTCCCCTCACTGAGTGCACGCCAAACGTGGATAAATCTACCCCTGCCTGTTCCATCACCTCCCTGACCCATCTGGCTATAATCACCGAAACCAGCGCGTTCAAAGCTTTCCTTCACGCTATAAGCAGCGGGGTCACCCCGGGTAGTCTAACTCTTCCGTCCTGTGCTCATACTCAGATAGAGGTAGTAGCTACACATAGCTTGGGCTGCCTCTGCAAGTAGGGATAGGATATGACTTTTGAATTGGACTTTATCCTTCTTAGAATATTTAAGGCCACTCCCTCTCGGAAAAATAAATAAATACATTTTTTTTAAAAAAAAAAACACATCTTTCGGTCTACCTCCAATGCCCTGACATCAGACACCCGTCTGGATGAACCCAGACATTAGCATGGCCAACTTCCCAACCAGCTGCACTAGGGACACATCTTCGTTTCACAGCCAGCTTAGAAATAGCTGTAGAATGTTGGCATCTCAGATGTGCATACTTGGGCAGGGATCTGATCTTCACCCCTCTCAGCAATCCCAATACTGCTGGATGTTCCCCGACCTGCTTCCGATCTAGGTCATGACCATAAGGGGATAGCTGACCTATGAACTCCTAGAGTCCTGAAAGCTCTACCCTAGTCTGCCAGCACAGCTAGGTAGTGGAGCAGCTGGACTATAGGGGCAGAAATGGGATAACCGTTGCACCAGGAAACTCACTTACACCATGCTGCGTCATAGCTCTGGTGTGGAGATGGGGCCCAGGACTGCTTGATGAGCTGCACAGCAAATCAAGACATTTCCAGGATGCTCCACTTAGCCGATACTATGCAGGCGAGCGGTGGGAGGGCCCCTTTCATCCTCAGATGAACACAATGGCCTGTCGGGTCCCAGATCAGCTCCAGAGTCCCGATTCTAAGGAAGAGTCTGCTGGAAATCCACTAAAGTTTAATCAGAACGGAAACCAGGCTTGAAATTGCCAGGCTGGGACCACCATCACCACTTCCGCCTGCTCCCTGCGCACCTTCACTAGCACTCTGGCTATCATCATAAAGGGTGGGAAAGCATAATGTCCATCACCTCCAGAGTTGTGCAGAAAGGCGTCTGTCCGCAGCTGAAAATGAGTCTGGACGCAAAGAGATCTATGTCGAACAGCCCCCAGACCAACGCTAGTTTCCGGAAGACTTCCGTCTGCCGCCTCCTCCTCTAACAATGGATTATTATTAATGTATACTGGAACCCCCTTGCCAAGGACCTTCCGATCTTTCAACATTAATCGGCAGACTTGTTGCTACTACACACCGAACAACTGCCCGGATATGAGCTCTTGGTAATGGGAGATTTCAATGTGCAGTGCATAAAGTGACCGGTCCTGGGCTCAACAGCTTTTAAGTTGCCTTTGCTTACTGGTGAGCCACGGGGCAGTTTCTTTGAAGACTGGGACCCTCCTTATGGCTAATGGATCTATTTAAGGAGACATTCCCCCTGCCCCTACTTGGTGGAGGGATGAGAGTTTCTCAACAATTGATTATTTGTTTTTGTCTAGGCCCCCGTTTAATGATTGTTATTAAGAACGGCTCCCCGAGTGACCACACCATTTTAGAGGCTAACTTCGTGAAAAAAGGTTGAACGAGCGATCAATACTTTACGATACAACTGATGGTGAACAACCGAGGGAATAGAGTGGTTAGATTTATGGCTGGTCACTGACTAAATATCTTGGAGCGCTCCTTTTCCCCTATGCCAGAATGGCAGAGGAGAACACCATGTCATCCCAGTATGTTTGTGGAGTTCCTTTGGAAGATAAATCCTCCAAGTAAGGCAGAAGCAAAGCAGCCTGTACGACATCTGCATAGCTCCAATGAACACACCTGGGAAAAGAAAAAAAGGATATTAAGAGGTCAATTAAGGAGATTGACAAGTAAAAAAAAAATAAAGGGTCTATTGACATTGAAAGTTTTGGGAACGAAGTAAAACATCTTAAACTTTTAAAGAAACTGGTCCAGAGCTCATCGAGGATGGAATAATTAATCAGCAGGTATGGCACAATCACTTTGGACTATGACACATCCAGCAAGGCAATAAGGGCTGAGAATCAAGATGTGGCATGGTCACTGAAATTTTTGATAAGATGGGAAAAAAAAAAAAAAAAAAAAAAACTCATTCTGAAGAGCTCTCACGATCTCCGGGTCCAAGTGGATTAAGTAACGAGATTGAAAATCAGACCCAGATACATGGGTAATGGAATTGGATGCCTTGTTTAAGGGAATAATGGCTACAAGGCAGATCCCAAACTCTTGGAGGAGAGCGATTATTGCTCCTATAAGAGAGATCGGACAGATCCCATGAACTATAGTCCAATCGCCCTTCTAGATGCGGATGGGAAAATCTTTGCAGGTCTGGTTGAGCTTTACAGAGATATGGAATGACAAGTCAGACTTGATCGATCTGGTGGCCTGTCAAAATCCATCATTATAACAAGGGGTGTCTGGTGGCACCCTTTCCATTCAATCTTTATTTGGCCATTCAATCTTTATTTGGCCGATCTGGTCAACTGGACGATGGAGTCAGCGTTGGCCAGCGCGAAAATTGGGTACATCTAAAAAATTGAGGTTTGGCCTACGCCGCCGACATGGTGTTTCTTGATCTCAACTAACTTCCTTCCAGAAATATGCAGAGCTTAACGGGTTGAAGACCAATCCTGAAAAATCTAAAATCTTGATTTTTAAAAACCCTCTAAAGGCAAACTAAACCATTTACCTGGTTTCTGGATAATCAGGTGGTGCCCATTATGAAGGAGATGGTTTACCTGGGATTGGTGGTTAGAACCCATCCGGCAATGGGGACCGTTAGTGCTGCTTGGATGCTAAAATCTTGCCTAGGTTCCCAAATGAATACGCATTCATCTGCAGTCGATTGGTAAAGAATAGAGGGCATGCTCTGGAGGTGAAATTTTTGAATCTCCTGATTGGTGTCCCAGTCGCAAGCCTGAGATACGAATTGGGTATACCCTCACTTAGGGCATGTGTGGAATGGAAGCGGATAATTACACAGGTTGATTGTCCCCCCACCCCTCTCACTCTATGAAGATGTTTTGACTGTGTACAACGGGACACCCAAAAGGGCCTGCGCCAAAATACTTGTTGAAGCAGAGTTCTCGGAAGAAACATTAATCCAAAATCCCATGAAGGCTAAAGAACACATTAGGAGAATGGACTGGATTTGTTATGAGGAGGTCGTTAAGCGTATATGCCTCGCTCACAACCCCCTCAGCTGAGACGCTGGGTGACTAACCCCCCCCTTCCCCCCACCAGCTGAAAGCAGTCGGGGATCGAGCAGGAGCTCTCCGTCAACATCCTGCGTGGCCTGAGCCATCAAACCCCCACTTTGCTTTAGGTAAGTCTACGGGCTAATTTAGATAGTCTAATAACGATCACGCTGCTGCATTTCCACATCACATAGCAGCAACATATTTTCGTATGCTTCGCCCCTCCGAACACAAGAATGGCAGAATTCTTCATTCTACAGCACTGTAGACCCGACACCTGCATCTTTTCTGATTCTATGTGCATTGTTTCCATGCCCGTTTGCTGCTCAATCATGGCGGTGTGCACTCTAGATGCAAATTGCACTTTTCATTTTAGCCGACTTGGCTGCCTACAGCCTTATCCCTGCCTACCAGCTGACCAGTAGACGAAGCCAGCATCACCGCCAAAGGCGCCGCGGACAAGGCGCCTGTCCGGAGACATCCGAGGCCGAGGCCAGGAACCCTGCCTGTTTTTGCTCAAACAAACTTCAATTTGATACAAACGTTGGTCACCGACCCACACCTACCCACCTACCTACTTGGTAAGTGAAACTCCTGCGTACGGACCTATGCGCTCTGGACCTATTAGACCTTTCTTTGATACAGCCTACCTAACTGCAGTCCTAGCATCCTGCCAATACACGCCCTTTTGGCACCCAAACACTAATCTCTCCATTTCCTGCTGCGCACCCCGCAACCTACCATTTCCGGCCCGTTGTCTTGATATTTTAGTCCATTTTTCATATTGTGGCTATTTGTATGCTATCTTGTACCTGTTAATCTGCATTCGCTGCCAGGTTTACTAAGCGTCCAACCCCTATGCTGACAGTGATTTCTATTCACCCAGCCTCTTAACTGCCTACTTTAACTGTGCTCATCCTTGCTTATTTCCTATGTGCCTACTCAACCACGTGCTGCTTGACTTCGCTCCTCTGATAGAGCAAAACCGCATACTTCAACTGGGTTTTTAATTTGACCTTGCTTGCATTACGATATTTACTGCCCGTTACTACTTGTACTAGGTCTGTTGCTTTGTGAGCAGTTCCTTGCAGACCCTTCAGCCTCATTAACAATTCAACTTACTGATCCCTAGAGATGCTGCCAATAACCCACACTGCGCTGGAATTGTAACTTTAGCATGCTTGCACTAACCACTGTATCTCGCCCTAGCGTCAATATTTGAACGTGTTTTAATTTTGATCAACCATATCGTCATTACTGTCACCAACCTGTACCGTACCTTTATGCTAGTATTTGTATGCATGCTCGCCACTTGACCCAGTCCATCACTAGTCATAATTCACTATGTACTCAAACCTGTCTCGTTATACCATTATACCATAGGGCCTCTCCCCATCGCCTGTAATTTACTTATAACTAACTTGAGTAAGCCTATTACCAACTGGTACACTGCCGCTCTCTTAACACTGGAATATGCTAGCCAGTAACTTGTTTGAGTTTACTACTGTAGCTGATGCCAGAATGTATAACATACAATGATCACCAACCAGTCTACTTTTACTAGATAGTATCTTGCCCTACGATTAGGAACTTTAAATCAGTATCTCACTACACTCTCTGATCCACTGTATAGCATATTGTGCCAATAACAGAACTACAGTTGAATACTACGCTATTCTCAATACCAAGGCACTATGCATGCTACTGTGTTAAACTTAGTATCATTGGGTGCACTTCTAGCTTTATGTACGTTGCCTAGCCTCACAAAATCCACAACTCTATCAGCACTTGACCGCAATACTATAAGTACCATGACAACCACCTTGAGCGACATACCTACACCATCCTTATCCAACAACTATGCCCACCAATAACTATTAATGCAGGTCATTCCTGGGGCTCACCGAACGCCAACAGACCTTGCAGTACAGCCACCAGAAACAATAGGCTCCGTTCAAGGCTAAACTATTTGAACCACCTGTTAGCACCATGTCCAATACAGACTGTAAAAGAAAAGCCCACTTTGTAGACAAATAACGGATTCTGTGGACCTGCTCCGATTACCCTCCCCTCTCACACTACTTACAGCCCTACTTGTAAAAAATCAGATTCCGCCCCTCATCGCATCACATGATGAAGATTCGAACAGTACCTCCCTTCAGACAGACAGCCCTACCCCCAAACTCAAGGGAGCCCTAATAAATGCCAGATCCTTAGTAGCACATGCTACTGAGATATCGGACCTTATCTTGGCAGAAAACGAACTTTCTGGCCATCACTGAAACATGGCTGCATGCTGCGGCAGGCGCTGCCCTTATGCAAGCAGTTCCCAGACACTACACCATTCTTAGAGCAGACAGAAGCGAGGCTCAAGGAGGTAGCATAGCTCTCATTGCAAAATAGAATCTATCCATGAGACTAGCCCCATCCCTAAACATCAAATCTTGTGAATCCCTCACAGCCAAACTACCTATCACAAATTACCAAACACTTACCATTCATCTCATTTACAGGCCCCCAGGACCTACCGGGTAATTTGAGGAGGATATCTCTACCATTCTCTTTGATAACTAAAAAACACCTCGCAAGTACTACCATTAGGTGATTTTAACTTGGGATTTAACTTGGGATTTTATGACGCAAATGACCCTCAAGCCACGGTCATTGCCAATGCTATCAGAACTCAGCCTCACACACGACAAGGGGCGAACACTTGGTTGGGTGGCAGACTAACTGCAATGCCTCAATTACTGACATAACCCCTCAGGTATGGACAGACCACACCTGCTATCATTCTTACTAGCAAACACAAGGCTCACTAACAAAAACATATCAGCTCCCCCCCAACTTAACAAGGAACAAAAAGAATATTACGGTAGATAAACTCTTACCCGTAATCCTACCTACCCTCAACGTATTACCTACTACCAGTGATCCCAACACATTAGTTGATGAATACAATAAAGTTATGACCTTGGCATTGGACTCCATCGCCCCGCTAAAAATGAGAAAAAGTAAGCCTAAAACCCACCTTAACTCGTGGTTTACACCACACTTCAAAACTTTGAGAATAGAAAAAACGAAAAAGTGAAGTTTCATGGAGGATATTACCCTCTACTGAAAATACAACTAACCTCATTAACATATCATCCCGTTACAAGAAAGAAATACTCTAAGCTAAACAAGAAACTTCCAATAATAGAATATTGCAAGCAAATTCGAGCACATGGAATTATTTGTAATTTTAAAAGAACTAAAAAATCCGATCCCAGTGCAAGACAACTACGCGAAGGACAAAACCTGGTGCTCCAATATTCAGCCAGCACTAACAAAGTCACTACCCTCCAGGACAAGATTGCAAAAATAAATAAAAATGAAAAAGCTACCTTAACTAATAATGACCTCACCAGACAACAATCCCATGCCCTCCCATAAACCCCCACTGTTTCAGCTTCTCAAAAATCTCTATTCGATGGATTGAGGGAGAGGATTACTTTTTTCAACCTCGAACTGCCGGGCGAATGTCCCTGCCAAATAATTAAGGATGCTGCGAAAGATTTGGCCGCTTTCATATCAAAGCTAATTAACGCTTCATTTGCCTCGGGTACTATCCCAAGTAACCTAAGAGAGACTTGGGTACTCCCCCGCCTTAAAAACAGACACTAGATCCTACTATACCAACCAATTACAGGCCTATTACAACAGTGCCATTTCTTCTCAAAATTTTAGACACGGTGGCGTACCGCCAAATACAGAAGTATCTGTAACACAACCATCTCCTAGGAACCCGCCAATCAGGATTTAGGCCTCAACATGGCACTGAAACAGCATTGATTTATCTTAGAGCCCAAATTGACGAGCTTATGGACAAAGGAACATCATCTTTACTTCTCCTTCTGGACCTCTCGGCTGCGTTCGAATTGGTGGATCATAAGGTGTTATGCAACCACCTGGACGTAGCAGCACATTTCTCTCAGGAGGCCATAGTTTGGATACAATCCTTTTAAAGTAACAGGACCATGAGAGTTTGCACCATCAGCAGCGGCAGACCCCATCCCTTTTACTTGCAGAGTGCCCCAGGGCTCTTGGGTCTCACCTACTATGGATAACATATTTACAAAGCCCCCTTTCAATAATCTGGATCATCTTGCCATCACCTACACTAATTAAGCAGATGATGCTCGCTTACTGGGGATTATGACAAGGATTTGGCCTTGGTAAATAGGGTCTACCTCAATCATCCAGGCATGGATGGCTGCTGCCCACGGTCTATGCCTGAATGATGACAAAACTGAGCTCATTATCCTGGGCACCACATCCAGCCTCAATAAGCTTGGCCCTGAATACACACCATTTAACATTGACGGAAATATGATTAAAGTTGCCAAAGAGGTAAAAACCTTAGGCTTTTACCTTGATTCCACCTTCATTTTTGCTAAACAAGTAAATTCCATGGCCTCTGCCATAACATATACATGCAAATTAATGAGAGCTGGCAAACCATTCCTTTCCAAGAACAGCTGCATCATTCTGGCCAGAGCATTAATCCTGTCCAAACTGGACTATTGCAACTCCCTCTACATTGGTGCAAATAAATACATTGGTAGGAGAATACAGACGCTCCAGAATAATTCCCTTAGAGCTGCCCTGGGTATAGCAAGGAAAGAGCATAGATCAGACGCAAGGAGACAGAATAACTGGCTTTCCACCAGGGACCAAATTCGGTTGAAAACTGCTTCGCTTACCCACAAATGCCTGAACAATGCTGCGCCCCGCTACCTTACAGAGAGAATTCTTCGAAAAACATCCAGCAAGCCCACCAGAACAGCCAATACAAACGGTCTGACTGTACCAAGATTTAAACTGTGGGAGGCAGTAGCCTCCAAGTCAAAGCATCTCAGTTTAGGAATTCCCCCCCCAATCCACCCAAGAGCTGACCCAAATTACCTGAACTTCAGACAAAACCTCATCAACTGGCTCAAAGATAATGACCATTATCTATATTGCAAATACTTACCAGACTCATGTTAAATTATGCTTGTGTTGTATAGTGTGCATTGTTGTATACAATTACCTTGCCAATATTTGTATCCCCATCACTTGTATATCCCTACCTGTTCCTCTGTATATAATCACTGTAACCTAAGCTGAAGGTCTGCTTGTTCTTCCTGCGTCCGATACCCTTGGGTCTGTCGCGCATTACAAATAAATTAAAAAAAAAAACAAGTATAGATAAACCGAGATTTACGAGGCATTTGACTAAATTCCCAGACCCAAGAGCAGATTTCCTAAGGTTTTGGCTAAACTTACTCCCCACGATGGAAATTCAAACATTAGAGATGCTGTCATGATTGTGACTCCAAATTGCCAAAGCTGGGATGAAAATGAGAAAATAAACCTGATACAGTACCAGGATTGGCTGGCCTGTTACCATGGAGTTAAGAATGCAAAGATGCCAAGATTCGCCCCACATCTTTGGTGGATTGAGACCGACTGTCCTGGAATAGATGCTATCTCGACATGAGGTTTTTCTTACCGTTGAGGTGATAAAAGTACTGCAGGACTTGAATTTGTTAAATTGTATGTTCAAGTATTTTCTTTTTTGATATTGGAAATGTAATTGTATTTTCTTTTAAGTTTTATTGTATTTTATGTGGCGCATTTGTGATGGTTTGATCACAATAAATATATATTTTTTAGAAATATATGTTTTTTTTTTTTAAACAGAAAGGGCCAGTCCTCCGGCGCTAGCGCCATCAGCACTGTCAAGTAAGCTTCTTTCAAGTCTGTTCTCGCCAACCATTCCCCCTTTCGGAGAATGTCCCCGAGGAGGCGGATGCCCTCCATCCTGAAATGCTTGTAGGGGATCCCATTTACTTTACTGAGGCCCTTCAGATTGATCACCAGCCTCACCTTGTCCTTCGTGCGCACTAACAATAGGTTGCTGATGAACCTGGCATTGATGGCTGGCTCCATCGCCCCTTGCTCGCAGCTGGGAAAGCTCCTCCTAGAGGAGGATCTCCTCACGAAGAAACACTGCGCTGCTCGGGATGCCCTATGAACTCGTCTGCTGCTCTCTGTGCGACCCCTATAACGGTCGGTCCTGGCAAAAACTCAGCCGGGATTATTTGCTGTATGGACACCTAGGCCTTTTCCCCCGAGTGGAGTAGGTTCCTATGAACCTACTCACCACTTCTCACAAAAAAACTAACAGGCTCTGGGCTCCTTCTCTCACCAAGTGGCAAGGTCTCCCAGCTTGCTGTCAATCTTTATCAGGAGGCTCTTCCACCATTCGAAATGAGATAGCACAGTTGACATTGCCGAGCAAGCACACTGCCTTTTGCACCCAGCGTTGACGCGCTCCCCGATGTATCTCTCTGCCAGGTTCATAATTTTTGCTATTGGACCTGACAAATTGAGCAACTTCTCCAGGGAGTTGGCCAAGGAACAGTCCATTACCTTGCACAGGTCTTGACGATTTGGTGACAAAAGAGCATTTTAGGATCAAGCTCTGGGGATTCCACCACTCTCCCTGCTAGCTCAGGGCGCAGGCTTCTTCCTCAACCACGTTTATTTTTCTAAAGGCTTGCAAAGCCTTTGCGCCATACACTTGGCCCCCCTGGAGCATGGCTGCCATTCGGACCACCTCAGATGCCCGATCATCTTCTTCCCCTCTTGGGGTTGCGTGGGGTGGGGTGGGACTGTTGTCCAGCAATATCACAGGCACTGACATTATCGCTTCCTGATACCAGGTCTGGGTCCCCCATATCGTCTTCCCCTGGGGACCAGGGTAGGAGGCTTGGCATGTTTGACTGCTGCATAAATGCCTCAGCTTTTCAAATGCGCTGGATGCCTCAGGGGTACTCTCCCTTCCCCCTGTTATCATGGCTCGTGGGGGTCAAAGAGACGTTCCTCTTCCGAGCCTGGGGTACCCCCTGGGCTTGCCACCACCGCACCACCCCACCCCAGCTTCAGGTTGCGACTCTGCAGTGCTCAACTCCTGCACTCTTTTGGTTGCTGCTCCCAATCAGGGACTCCAGCGAGTCAAGTGTATCTTGAAGGGGTTTGACCCTTTGCGCCACTGCCAGGGCTAGGGAGTCCCACGGCACACTTTTAAAACTGAGGGCAAGATCAGAGTCCTCCATTTGCTCGCCTTCCTAATTCCACTGGTCATATTCACTGACATCTCAGAAATTGGTAGGGTGCTGTGCCACTCGTACTTATCACCTGAACTTAGCAGGCAGAAATGCACGCCCTGGGGAACTGCCTCTCTTTCAGTGGCCCTGCTTGGCCTTTTCTTCAATATCCTCTAATCAAATTATGAATAATTATATTTTTTTAATTCTTTTTCACTGTGAAAACTGTCAGTCGGGAGCTCCGCGGAGTAGTTTGACCTGCGCGACCGTTAGTGGTTCACACCTGCGCAGCTCCTCCACAAAGCTCTCAGAGTACAGTGGCTCTGCAGGTTCCTATTCATTGACTCATTGACACGGGGCGAGCGAGTCTCCACATGTGAGGAGAATGCCTCCACTGACCTTACTCGCAGCTTCTGGCTCAACGCCGGGAATCTCACTCTCCCTGCTGCGCCGTCGAGGGCTAGAGCTTGCCCTGCATCCCTCCATCTGCCTTCAAGTCATCGCGCTGCGCTCTGCTGCAAAATGTCAACGTGGCTTAGTAAATCACATCTACACACGCTGTACTTGTTATAACCATGCCAGCCATTACATCAGAATCATACCAAAATGTTGCCACGATAGTGGCGACCTTACCAATACTGCGCCTGAGCACTGTACAAAAGACCCGACCCCCATTACTGTGCCCAAGCAGAGTGGTGTCCCGCGCTATCCTTGGTTGCAGTAACAGGAGTCAGGGGTGTCCCCTGCTTAACCACTACAGTAATCTGGGGACACCAAAAGGACCCAGCAGCGTCCGACGGAAGTGGGAGGAACTGATGCTGCAGGGGTAGAAGGAAGTGCGCCGCAGTGATATATCTGATCACTGTGCCATGCAGTAATTGTAGTCGACATTTTCGTCTGCAGGAATTACGGGCGGCGTAGTGATCACATCTATTGCAAAATAAAGCTCAATAACTTCTGGTCGGTAGAATGAAAAGGGGAAACCACTTAACTGGTGGAAGAACAGGAAAGAAAGACAAAAGGCACCCTGCAGGAAGCGACATATCAGGAGCGCTGAGTGGACTACACGAGTGAGACGGGACATAAGGAAAGTTATATCTCGGTTCTTTTATTATGGATACATTGAGTTTTGAATCTGCTAAAGAGCATGAGTAAAGGAGCTCGTCGCCGGTCTTGACCTAGAATACATTTAAAAAAAAACATGGTTCTGCACGCAGGCATAATACAAAAATAAAAACACAAGATATCTGCTCAAATTCTGGACCCAGAGATTCCACTTGTGCGCCATTCGGCCATGTACCCCGAAGTCTTACGCAAGGGAAAGCTGCCTGTCCAATCAAGCCCAGTTTCATACATTTACCCGCCGAAATGAGTGCTTTGCTTTCCACGATAAAAGGTGTACTGCCCTCCAAACATCGGAGAGTGCCTTAATCTAAAACACAGGTCAGATCATGGATTAATTTAGGATATTAGAATTGGAAAAAACACAGAAAGACAGGCAAGAGGGTTCTGTGCGCCATTTTGGGCACTTTATTCTATTTATTCTATCTCAATAACTAACTGCCAAACACCGCACCGTGAAAATACCCCACCAAAAAAAAAAAAAAATTAAAAAATAAAACACAAACAAACGCCATCAAAGCACCATTTTAAACTAAAAGTTTACAACCACAATCTTCAAAAGCACTGGTACGTCCAAACGTGCAAAGCCACTGCCATGTAGCAGGTGGGACCGTTAGAAAGAGCCGCTGCATCCAGTACGTTTTAGTACAGGCAGCCCAGGGCCTACAGGTTTGTTAGTACATAAAACCCTAGGTAATGTAATAAAGACGATGCCTACCATTAGCTGTAAGCCGGAAGGAGGGAGGGCCTGCGGCTTGGTGGCCAAGCAGGATTGGCTAACCAGTGGCTCCAGTAAATCTCTCGCACACACCCCTACTAGTGCAGGTGCACACGTTCTGCTAGGGACCTCATACGGTCGGTAAATGGACTATAATTCGGAGTCCAAATTCTAATGCTAAAGCGAGCATCTTTGAACACTTTCTGCAGCCCTGGATAAAGGCCTTCACAATTCCATGTCCCTTAATCACAGCGGTCAACATCTGGTGCGGGCTTAACGACAGTACGAATATAGAGACAGGCAAACTACAATGAATAGTACGAGACGTATCACGTGCCCCGCTCAGGTGCACACATGGCATATGTTAGCAGTCCATTGCATTCATATTAAACATACAGGTTATATATGCTGGTAGCCTGGCACACAACAAAAGATTGATTGTGGGACCAGCGTTGTGGCCGGATGTTTCGCAAGCCGTGGCGCAACATCTTGGTGTTCGCGCCTCACATGGATGCCCGGGCACAGCTTTGTTGTGGAACAGCCGGGCGTCTGCTCACTGGCTTGGTCCTGGTGGGTGTCAACCCTGGGTGTGTGCTCATTTGTGCACATTTTGATGGGTGTCTTTGCCCGTTTTGGTCGTGCTGCCATGTCGGAGCTTTTGGGGTCATTGTATGTGCAGGATGGTTGGATAGAGTGGTTTGGGCTCTCAGTTGGTTATTGGATTCTTTTTGAACCGGGAGCACGGCATTGGCTTGTGGCATGGGAGTTGCTGGCTACAGGTGCAGACTCAGGGTGGTTGATTGAATTGATGTGTTGTGCATCTCTGGACGGTGCTGCATTTAGAGGTTGCGTGACGTGTGTTTGCTGTTGGCGTGTGGAATGGGCTTGGCCTCGGCCTCAACTCTGGTTTGCTGGGCAGGGGTTTCGTCTGCCTCTGGAGGAGAGTGTTTTTCTCGGGACGCGTCAGCTGTTGTGTGAACTGGGCTGTGCTGGTTTTCTTTTGACCAAGTTGTTTTTCCACTCAATTGTTGGACTCACTTTTTTGTGGTACAGTTGTGCTTGGGGCCGTTTCATTGTTGAGTTTGAGGATCCATCGGGTGGGACTGCTTTGTTGCTGATTTGGCTGTCGGGGGACGGGATTGTGGGTTGTGCGGGGGATGGGAGGTTTCCAACTGTGGATCCTCTTTTCTTCGTGTGGCTTTGGTGTGGTGGTTCTTTGCCGGGGCCGCTTTTCCTCCCCCGCACCTAAGAGTGTTTGACGGTTGATCCAATGGCAGTGACAGTGTAGGGTTGGGGGGCCTCGGGTGTGCTCCGCCCAACTTTTTGTTCTGGTGTGGGCATCCTTCCCGTTTTTTAAATTGTTTGATTATAGTTTTCATCAAGTATTGTCTTACACAAATAAAGAAGACAATAAATAAAGTACAAATTATGTAATAAATGAAAACAGCATGACATACAAATGAGACCAAAAAAAAAATATATATATATATATATATATATATATATATAAATATAATACAGATCCCCCAATTCTAGTCCTACCTTTAGTATGTTCAAATCGGTGGCCAATCCCTTCCCCTCTTTGTTCTCCCCCAACTTCCATGTCATCCCTCCACAATGTGTACTGCACAAATGTGAGCTAAATGGACTTTTGGAACACGTCAAGTCTACAAAGCATGAGTGACCGAGTAGCATGATGACCAGGTTTGAGATTATTGCACAGATACCAGGAACAATACGGTGGACAAACTTAGGACAAGTGTCAGCGGGTAAGCACCATAGCCAGCTAAGCATGAGCGGGGACCTCAAACTATTAAGTGCTAGATTGATGGGGAAACGAGGGTAGAGTCCGGTTAGCATAGAGGGATGGTGCGTGTAGTAAGGCTGGAGAGGATAAAACAGAGGTAGGCTGTCAATTTGCTTTTGACTACATCGATGTGGAGCGTCTATCAAAATAGATAGGGGGGGTGCTGTGTAAGCTGAGCAAGAAGAGTGAAAGAGATTAAGCACAGGGTGGGTGAGCTTCCACAAGGGTGGTGGAGGAGGCACAGCAAAGACTACAAGAGGGTTTGTAGGGATTGACAAAAAGAGGATAGACTGTGGTCTCGGGAGGATAGATCATGGGCAACATGCTCACCTTGGAAACAAGAACACAGGTACGATCCCCGGGTCCACACTTAGAAACCTCTGGGTATTAAGTGTGTTATAAATAACCAATCATATCATACAGAGGATGGATTTATGCACTAGTAGGAGAAATTTGAAGTTTGCCCCATTTTGCATATATAGACAGCCAGTCTGCGGGCAACAGGAGGAAGTAAGCGAGGGAGTTGAAAGAATCCTGGTAGCAAAGTTAATAATCTTGGCAAAGGGACAGAATGCATAGTTTGGAAGACCAAAAACGATACTGGCACTCTAGTCCAGTTTAGGGAAGAGTGGTTAGGAGATGGTTGGGAGTTTTGAAGGGAAGGAGATGCCCGATGTAGGGGAGGACTGGTCCAGGAGACCCCCCCCTCGCCTGCGTTTTCTCCCCAGGTGAGGGCTATGGCTCATTGGGCGTCCCCTCATGCCACCCGGGCCCAGGTGGTGGAGGGTTCACCCGCTGGAGACATTGCCCACACGTATTGATTGCCCACACGTATTGATTGCCCACACGTATTAAAATTTAGCTAGGCCCAGAAACCATTTTGTCTGGTAAAGATGGTGTGAGCTCAGCGCACTGTAGCGCGGCCCCCACCCTTGGAGAGTCTCAGTCATCCCTGTCGCCGCAGCACCCTGGCAGATCCGCTGCGAGCACGTTCCCACGAACAAGACGGACATGAGCTAGCGTAATACACTAACATTGTATCAGTTCACCTCCCGCAGTGTATCATCACTCCTAGCATGACCCGGCCAGCAGGCCTGGGAAATGAAAAGAACAGTAATATGGTCATCAGATGGCAGACAGTCTTTATATATTAATGTCAAGACCACTCGCAAAGTATGCTTTCTTCCACAAAATCCCTTATATTACAAAAGCCTGTAAAATGTATAAACATAAGAAAGCATGCTTTCATGATATAAGCGATGGCGAGCCCACACCATTGCAGTTGGGTGCTAATAACAAAGGAAAGCACCAGGGATCTATTTGTTACGTGTATCACTGGGAAACTTACACTCTATGGGCTTGCGCCATAACTGAACTAATGCTGCTAGAGGACACGAGAAGATGAATGTAACCATACAGAGGGCTTATGTGAAGGATGCACGAGAAGGCGCTTGTCATGTGTGCATGTCTAGGCTCCACATGTGCCACCACCGTCACGAACAGTGGCGGGTTATTTTCTATGTACTCCACCAATCCTAATTCTACCTCCCTTACTGCAAATATATATGCATATAACTAAATACTGTAGTTGTTAAAACATAATGTATGAATAAGGTGCTCAGACTGGGTATAATCGAGACGCATCTAGCAAAGTTTAAATGCATGTTTTGTATTGATTTGAATAAGTATTATAGAGTGTTCAAATGTTTGTGATGTCTTTACCTAAAATCGGCAACACACGAGGGAGATACCTTTGTGAAATACGTGCAAGGCCATTCCCCCTCCCACCCTGCGAAGGCTGCCAAGGCATGAGAGCAGAGACCGCGCCGCACTGCTTTACCTCCCCCAACCAGACTGGAGCCGCTTCAAAGAGTTGTAATCCCCTCTGTAGCACCAAAGGCCGCGGCCAACCACCTGCATTATTTACAGCTCAGCAGTAAACCTCTGCCTGAACACACGCGCCCCCTCGTAAACCCCACAACCCACCGGACCATCTCAGACTTATGGCCCTGTACAATCAGGACACCCAACACTTTGACAACACACAGAGGAACATCCATAACAACTTCTAACAAGGCAGAAAGACCTGTACCGCCCGTTCCAGGCCCTGAAGCTTAGCCCCTCGACCTATGGCCCCGGTCAACAGGACACTGGTAACCATGCCCTGACGTATTACCTCCAGACCCCTCACAAGGTACATTCCTCCTGTGTTGCATTAACCTGTAGTATAACCTATTGGAAGATTTACTAAAGAGAATAATATTGAAATGACTGAATGACTGCGGTGTGCATGGCATAGGGCAACCAAGTCAGGAAAAGACATTCATCTCTGACACTGGCCACAATGGCACAACAACACCGTCCGGATGAACTCAGCCGACCTGCCAGGCCCAGCCCAACCCACGAGGCTGACCAGTGACGTCGTCCAGCCAAAGCCAACCACATCGCAGCAGCACCTATAGTTAGTCGTCGCCACCCAATCCCATTAAACTTGTGCCCCCTATAGTGTGTAGGTTCTTATGATGTTTTTTGTAAATATATACGCCTGTCTTTGCTATTGTCAGACAGAGCGCTCTCGGAGTTTGCAGAGTTCTTTGCATGCCCTATTCTGATTGATAAACTCCCATTTACGCTCACCCGCACTCTGTCTTGGCCCTATTCCCATTTTGGGAGAGTCCTTCATTGTCTCTCACTGCGGGGAGGATCGTGCTGTTTGGGGACGCTTGCCTTCACCGATTTAACGGATAATTAGACAGTTGAGCGAGCCGCCCTTGCAGTTTTAGAGATGAAGGTAGAGAAAGTGTGGGAATGGGCGTAGATGCCACCAAGTCTTCTAGCTGAAGGAGTAGGGAAGAGTGTCAGGTGGGAACTGGACAGACGGGGCAAAAGAAGTGGATTTGGTAGGAAATAAAAGCAACACTTTTTTGGTGGAGTTCAACATAAGAGTGTGAGGCCATCCAGTGTTTAATAGCACAGAGATAGACAGATTTGGTAGATAGATCAGTGGAGAGTTCATGAAAGGAGAAAAAGATTTGGTGGTGGCCTGCAAAGAATTGGTACAGCAACCCAAATGAGGAGGTAAGCGCTGTACAGTATGAACAGGAGGGAACACAAGACAGCCTTGCGAAATATCAGCAGCAAGTGGAGCAAGTTGGCCGTTTCGGGAAACAGAATAGACCATGTATCAGGTAAGGTTCAATTCAGGCTAGTGTGTGATCGCAAATCCCAAGCAAATAAGAGTATTGAGACGAGCAACTGTATCAAAGGTAGCAGATACATCAAGGAGGATTAGAAGAGCTTGGAATGGTTAGCAGAGGCATTCAAGTGGCACACATTCCGATTGGGAGTGTCATGAAGGATAGTAAGGCAGTTGAATACAACTCGAGTATGGAGGAAGAAGCGATACAGCTTGAACGTTGGTTGGCAGGTTTGGATCAGCACCTTGCCCCTTCAGGATGGGGGGCGACGTTGGCGGTTTTGAAAGTAGAGGGAAAGCAGGCAGAGTTGAATTACAAGTTGACGTCATTAGTGAGGGGAGAGAGGCTACTAGAGGGGCTATAGGCTTGACAAGCTGAGGCTCGAGAGGATCTGGCCTTTATCAGCAGTGCAAAGACTTCTCTGTGTTTAACAAAACAGGTTTTAAATAAAGAAAACTAACCACGGACCTGTGTGTTTTGATCAAATTTTGATGGCACTAACGTTTTAACTATTTTTACCCCCAAAAGCAGAGGGGGAGGGAGAGACAATCGTAAAATATCCTCTTCCCCAACCTCCTTTCTATATTGCCATACCACAACCC
Organism: Ambystoma mexicanum; assembly: GCF_040938575.1. Taxonomy (NCBI): domain Eukaryota; kingdom Metazoa; phylum Chordata; class Amphibia; order Caudata; family Ambystomatidae; genus Ambystoma; species Ambystoma mexicanum. Next base: position 1,251,695,420 of record NC_090928.1, read on the forward strand.
ACCATCTACATCTACATCTATTGAGGAAAAATAGAGTTGAAAAAATAAATATATTCGACCAGTTTGCATTCAGCAAAAAAGCATTGCCCTGTAAGGAAGGCCTTGGATTTTTGATTTACCAAACGTTTGTGTCATTTTTTTAACCTAACTTTGTGCATTAGAAACCAAGGGCATTTCACCTACCGAGGTTTATATTCGAACAGCCATGGGCAAAAGAAATAAGTTATTTCATGTTTGAACAAACCATATTTTATCCCTACACCCACTGTGGCAAGGCATGCATTAATGAATATGCCATACCAGCTTATTGTTTGAATGGGATGGCCCAGCACAGCCTGTGCGAAATCCTTGAAAAACAATAAAACAATGCTAGGTTCTTCAGACTGACTGGTGGAATTCTTCTCCACTGTTTTGTAAACCCTTGTTTAATCGTACAGTGCTATATGTTTGGGCGGGGAGTTCCCTTTTTTGACTGTATAACGGGAGAATGCCGGTTATGTACCTCCCAAACAGTAACAGAGTCAAACAGCTCAGTTTCATGACAGCCAATTGGAGGAGCTAAAACAACTAATGTACCAATACCGGTGGCACCCAAGTAACCTTCTTGGCAATACACCAATACTTCTTGGCTAAAGCATTGGCCTCTGTATGGGCGCCGGAAGAGAGGCGCAGGAACCATAAGAAGCCAACTTCTGCAGGCCATAAAAAAGCATCCAACGGCGAGTGACGTCACCACCAATTTGCATATCAGTGAAATACACACATTTCTTTCAATGTTTTTTGCAAAACCGACCCAAGTCCACAGGGCAAATGGTAATTTGTCTTTCAGAAATTCGACAGGAGAGAATGTTCTTCCAATAGCGTTGGACAATTAAGAAAGGTGTGGACATTTAAAACCCAAGAACCCACATTTGGATTGGTTAGACACCACAGTGAATACACATAATATTGGCTGGCGATAAGAACTCGGCCTGCCTAGAAGCCTGGTTGGAGAATGAGGACAATGGCGAAAATGTGAAACCCCCGAGCATCAAAGAAGTGGGCTCAGGATGGAATCATCTGATGGAGTCCCTGGGACAGACTATGTTAAATGGTCAGATAATGGGCAATATCCCACCCAACCTACCTGGGAAAAATGGTACAGAAAACTCATTTTGTGGACATTTTTTTTTTAATTGTTGTAAGGCTTTTAAATGTAATAAGGACGGATCTGAGGGACCATAATATGTGGGTGGCAAGTTTTAGGATAGTTTTAAATATCAGAGATAAGATGTTCACTGGTCCCTTGAGAGTGAATACTGAAGAAACAGGGTGTGCATGTCTTATCAAGCAATGGATATCTTTAATGATTTCAACTTTACAAAATTGGTATACCACTTCTTACGAATGGATAACGGCCATGTTTAATGAGGCATTTTAATGACAATTTAAAGGAGAGCCTAGATATGGTGGTGGATAGTGATGTTGTAAGAAAAGTATTGGATAGACACGCTTATAGGTTTGATTTAGAGAGAGCAGAAAGGAAAAGGCCTCCACGATATACCATACATAAATTGCAGAAAAGTGGGGGCAGTTTAATGTCAAAACTTGCAGGAATTAAAACGGTGAAATGCAACTACAAAAGGAGTGTTGATCAGTCAGACCTAGGATGCTACAAAATGATGGTGAAGCCATGATAAAGTTGCTGAGGTACTAAATGCGAGGGAGAGTAGACAAGCTCTCATCCAGTTAAATGCAATTGCAGAGATTAAGTTGGGAGCATTTTGAGTCCATTTACAAAAAGTAATTACCAGCCCAGGCCTCCCCAGAATATGGGGATATTTCACTGGTAGCGAGAGACTTATAACCTGTGATTTGGTCCCAGAAGCAATATCAAGGGTAAGTCCTTCAGGGCCTAATGGGCTGAGCAAATTTTTGTTTAAAGCCTCTCCTAAAACATGGACTAATATTTTATACTTTTTGTACAGTTGGCATGATCCCAGATACTTGGCGTACACATGTATTGCCAATTTTCACAAAGGGGGCTAATAATATTCCATTCAATTATAGAGCAATGACTATTATGGACGCTGATCTAAATGCTGCAAGATTATGGATGAAAAATCGTTTTGAAGCCTGGTCAAGAAAGGCTAGTGGTTTAAAAAGCCTCCGGTGCGGTTTCGCAAATGTCAAGGGACAGGACTAGGATTTTACAAGATCTGGCCTGGTGGAATGGCTCCAGCCATTTGTATAGCATCTATGGATCCCTCAGCCACATTGAACTCTGTCAATAGGAATGTGGGGTGGTGGGGATGCCAGGGGGGCGTGTTGAAATGGATTTTTCTTTTACATTCAGACACTAATGTTCAGGTGAGTTTAAATAACGAGGGGCTAAAGAGAATTGAGACTTGTACATGTTTGAGGCAGGGGTGCTTTTGGCCCGCCTGTCTATTTAACCTGTATTGGTCCGATTTAGAGGATGAGCTCTCGTCTGTGGTTTTTGCCCCGCCAAGTATTGCCCTGGTCAGATGGCGTATGCAGATTTGTTTGACCACCCAAGTGGGTCTGCAGAAATTCATTAGTGCATTTGTGGTCTATATTTTAAGAAACATTCTTGAATCATCAAGCCTGGTAAAACGAAAATTATGAGTTTTACTAATTAAGAAACCTATACATTACTCTTGGTTTTTAATTAAGCAGATATTACAAGTCCCACACAAACAGTTTTACTTATCTAGGGTTCCCAGTTCTTAATAGACCATACAAGGGCATGATCCAGTCCTTTGGTTCGCAGATGCGTACGGATAAACAGGAAATATGGGACATTTTCGGTCAAATCTTCTGCGTTTTTCTATGTTGGAAAAGCGGTCCCCAAGTTATTACACGGTGTGGACTGATCATGAATGGGCGTATGAGAAATTGGACCATCTGGAAGCAATGGCTTGGAGGAAAGCTTTGAATAGTCCAAACAGTGTACCAATTCATTGTTTAACATATGAATTGGGTTTAATTTCTCTCTGAGCAAGGTTAGACTGGAAATGTTTGACATAATGTGGAAATTCTTGGATCTGATAAACTTTTTGTAGGAGGACATGGACTGCTGAGAATAGGATCGAATAAAGCGCTGATCCAATTCAGAAATATATGCGCCAGAACGGTTGAGAAATTGGGCCGTTTATTGGAAGACATCCCAACTAAATTGATGTTGATTTTAAAAAAAAAAACCTGTATGCCGAAGATTGGAGTGAAACTACAGAGAAGGTTCCTAACTATTGCTCCATGGAACAACTCGGATATGAACACAAAAAGGTGGGAATTTTCCGAAATATCCAGGTCTGTTCCCCAACAAAAGCAGGAGATCTACATTTCTAAAGGTTTTGGCTAAATATTCTTTTTAATTAAATAAGGGAAGTATCAGAAGGGAAATATTATCAAATGAATTCTTAAAGTGCACGTTCTGCAATGAATGTACTAGTATGGAAACACTGTAGACCCTTTTGGGAAACTGTCCAAAGCTTCTTTTAAAACGACCGTTACATTTAAGACCTCTTATTTAATAATCCTAATTTTAAAGATTGTGAGGTTTTAGCTCTATGTCCCAGGAGGATAGATCAGTGGCAATGTCCTCGCCTTGGAAGCAAGACGACACGAAGCAACACAGGTTTAATTCCTGGGTCTGCGCTTAGAAACCTCGGGGTATTTAAGCGCTTTATAATTACACAACTAAGACAACAACCAGTTCTGTAACAGCGCCTCGATGCCCCCGGGCTGTGTGAGCACTTTAAAAATGCAAATAAATATCTTGTGTGGTCACTTAATGATATCAAATTAAGTGGAGACGGTTTTTAAATGTCTTTGGGTGATGAATCCCAGAGGTGGCGGGTATTACTTGGAGGTTCATTATTTAGTGTTCATTGAATTGGTTTTAAAAAAATGTTTCTTCTCTCTAATGATGAATGCCTTTTCTCTGGTCTCGTATCTTGAATGTAACATTGTAAAAGGTACATAATGTAACATTAAAAAATAGGAATAGATGGCAAGATTTTGCCTCTAGCGCACAGTTCTAATAAGCAAGCATACATATTCAGTCACTTGACTCTCATAGCCATGTGGTGTAGCGCTCGAATCCCCAGAGCGCCTGACAGTCGCCAGTTGAGAACGCAGAGTAACATTTAAAAAAGACAGTGCAAAGTATCTTGTTTTACCTACGGCCTCTAAAATACCTAGAGGTACGTCGTCCGAAAAAAGTGGGGCGGACGCTGTCCAGCCGTGTACACTCGCTGTGCCCTGCATTGCCTCTCTGCCACGGCAGCCCCCTAAGATCATGGTACACCAAAAAACAACATTTAATACGTTAGTAGAAATGATGGACATACTACAATCAAGCAGAAATGTTTTAGAGGAAGCCAGCACTCTGCTTACAAAACTAATGGGGTTATTGCGCAGTTCCAGGGCACTAGAGCTGCAGGGACCCCTTTTCCCCAAACCACCCCCGTCAGAATTCTGGCAAGGAGCAGACTGAGCGGGAGACTGATTCTGCTTTGCAAAAAATGTTTTTAAAAAAACACCAACGAACAAACACATGCCCAAAATGCAGAGTGGAAATGAGCAGAACCTTTGAAAATAGGACCACGGGCCGCACCCAAAACACAGCCCTGCTGTGCAGTGGCCTCGCTAGCAGCTTCATCGACACTGCAGGGAGGTGGGCCAAGTTCTGACTGGTAACTCCTGCCAACCGCAGCTTCCTCGGGTTACCATCAGCACTGTACCCGGTGACAGCACACCACAGGGTCTGTAAAGCGATCTTCCCCTCCAGCCTGTCTCCAAGTGACTATATCAGTCCTGGAGTCCAGGGGCTGCGGGAATGTGTGCCAGAGGGTGTCTGCACACTGCATGCCAGTGAAGGACGCACTGTTCACAGCAAAGAAAACTCACCCCGTGCACAACAAGTCGTGTACACTCGGGGGAAGAAGGCCAGTCCATAGAACACACATCATTCACAGCAAAGAGGGCTCACTCACACCCAACTCACAGCAAACAAGACTCACCCAGTATTTGATTGTTTAAGTATTTGTAAAGCGCTACAAAGACCGGCTGGCATCAAGACGCTAAAAACTGGAGAGGAAAAGACAGCTTCCCACAATTAAAACAGCAGCGTTTGGAGCCGTTTGCGAAAGATGGCTAGGGTGTGAATGTTCCCTATATGAAAAGGAAGGGCATTCCACGGAGACAGCTCTGCCTCCCGTACTTTCATGTCGAAAGTGGTGGACAGAACACAAGCAGTGTACACGCAAGGAAAGAGGGCAGGTCCGTAAGAGTACACAAAAAAATAAAAAATAACTTCCAGCATGCCACGGAGAATAGTACCCAAGGATGTTAGAGTGAGGTTCGAGGCATCGCTCAGCCAGCTAACCAACATTCTAAGGAAGGTGAAATGGCTGACTGCGATCCTGAAATTTCATGCTACCCTACTGAACCCCAACTTCTTCCCTCCCATACACTTTAGCAGGTCATCGGAACGCCAGTTTCCACACCACTGCTTTCCCTCCTATGCCAACTCGCATGTGCTTGTTTTGTCCCTGAACTGGATTGGGAGCCGGAAAAATGGAAGCAGTCAGCAACTGGCCTGTGGTAGGAGTGCAGGCTTGCAGGTTGTTTTGCCTTGTAAGCCCTACGCCCCTCACCAACCACCTCACTCCCATCCAAGATCTCCTACCACCTTACGCCACCCACACAGAGTCACCACACACCAAGCTGTTAGCACATCAACTCTAACCAATCAATGACAATGCTCTCCTATGCAGCCCAGTGGCACTCCCCCACATCAGCAGAAAGCCAGACCCAAAGCGCTGTAGTCTAGCAGATCTTGGGTTCTTTCCTGTGGATAACATATTCCAAGTTTCTCCGTCAAACCCATATGTAAGCAGATTGACCATCTGGTAACACAGTTGCTACTGTTACCAGTTCACAGCCCTTGTGAAGATAGAGCCTGACAAAAGAAGCGCTGGAGATATACCTGTCGGGCTAGACCAGTTTCACCTTTCCGATTGGGATCACTAGTGGTTTAGTAGCAGTGTGGGGCTGAGTAGCTGCTTCTAACCACTGTATTCCTGCAGAACAGGGGTCATTTTGTCACAAGGAGGCCATCTACTGCCTCATAACTAGCGATAGCCCCAAGAAGAGAACATTTCACTGAATCAAGACCCAGTGCCAGTTTGCCACCAGCCCTGCCCATGCCAAAGCATGAAGAGGATATAGCTAATGCATGGCGTCCCGAATACTATTCAGCAACTTTAAACCACAGATATACCCAGAAGCCCCGCAGTTTAAACATGAGTAACAAATGGCTATCTTTGCTGCTAATGGGTCCAAAAGTAGAACATCTGAATAATACTAACAAAAATCCGAAACCGATCACTGCGACGAAACACATTTTTAATAGACTAAAGTTGCAGCATTTCAATGTTAATTACTGGTCCATTCCATAAGGTCATATTAATGACAATTCTATTAATGTCCCTTTGCCCCAAGCACCACAATACCCAGTTTGGAAAACAGTCTAGATAATCAATTCGCAAAACACCCATCCAAATATGGTTAAAAATAAAGCGTATAAGGTGTGGAACAGGCCACGACGTTTCAAGCTCTAGGGCTAATGTAAAGCCTACAACGCGGGCGTCTTTATCATGAGGGAAAAAAAAAAGTTAAAACTAAAAGTTCGAACATGTTCTAGTTGTGCTAGCAACTACTCCCCAAACCCCCCACGTCATGAATATATGTGGGTGGACCAGTACTGCTTAAGTTTTGAATTAAAGACATTTTTTCAATCTCATCACTGCCTTGTCTAAAGATACCGTGCACATCAGGCCCTCAGAACCTGCACTTCTAATGTTTTAGCAGCCGAGTACCTCCACTTCTTAACACCCGAGTACCGGTACTCGGGTATGTTTGTGAGGTTAAAATGAAAGCTTTTCATTTCACTTTCAAAACTTTAAGGACCAGCCTTCGCTGGGGAAAGCAGCGGCAGTGCCCATAAGGAGAGACACACATGCAGCAGCTACTGTGCCCGGAACCCCGTTTCCCTAAGCAGCCTTCACCTGTTACCACCGGTGCCCTTTGATGGATCAGGAACTGATTTGGAAAGCCTGGGCAAAGTCATTTTTGAGAGGGTTGTGTGTTATTTGCACAACTTATTCAAATATGTAAATCTTAGAATAACTGGAGCCATGATGGAACGTTTTGACTGAACTCACACAGCTCCAGTTACCTACCGAATTTCTTGTTAGGCAATAAAAGCGAGCAATAATTTAACTCCCCTTCTAAAGCTTAATTTAGAGATATGATATCTGCCAGTTTGATAGGCAAAAAAGAAACAATCTGAAAGTTTACGAGAAAGGATCTCAGATACACTGCTTTACTAAAGTGTGTGCTCCTCTGGGCATTGCCTGCAAACAAGGTGCCGCGCCAAAACGGCTGGCACCGAAAGCGCTGCGCATTAATGTCCGGATTCATAGTCGCCCAGAGGCGTTGCTAGGGGGCTAGGGGCAGTGGCGTTGCTATGGTGGGGCCTTGGGGGGCCAGGCCCCCCGCGTGAAACCCTGTGCCCCCCGATGTGCCCCCCCCCCACCTAAGACGAGCAGTGACCATGTTCTCCCCTTACTTTTGTCTGTGCCCCTCTACTTTTGTCTTTGGCCCCCTCTGTGCCCCTCCTAATTTTGATTCCTGGCAATGCCACTGGCCGGATAGAATCTCAGGGGCTACAACCAAAAGGCTAGATAGCCCCGAGTCCCGACATTAGCATAGCCCCAGATCTTTTACAGACCTAGCAACACCCCTGCATTCGCCTACTAGACTACCCACCCTCACCCATTTAAAGCATTTTTTACAAAAGGAGTCCCCAGTGTGATCTGCATGGTTAGTAAGCCGTGTCCGGATAGGGACTGCCCATTACCACAAAGGGGGCAATGGATGTGCACAATAGCTACGATTAGTAAACAATTTTTTTCTCTGCCCTTCCCATAGGCCACTTCCAGCCTGGCACTACCCCCCCCCCCACTACTTACAGTTGTGGGGGGGAGTGAGTGAATGAGATTTAGACAGTGGGGCAAAGGCCGATCGTGACCATATACCCAGACCACCATTACTTATAAGCAGGCATGGTGCTTTGCACTTTTAACATGCAGCACAAAACGAAAAAAAGGGCATCACAAAACCATTTTTTTTGTTTACTTCGGCCAATGGGTGGCACAAGCACTACAAAATTGGCATACGGAATATTTCAAAAAACCCTACTCTTCCTACATGTTGCATTGCTTCAGCCACAAGGATACGCCAAAGGGCCAACATAAGCGCCAATAGCACAGCGAGTAGAGTGCTCGCTTTGACATGCGTGTACAGCCTGCCTCCCTCGAAGGTTCGAATCCCGGCAGCCTTTCATCCGGATTTCCGAGGTCGATAAATGAGCACCACACACCGTGGATAAAAATAAGCAGCGCTCAGATACCCGAGGGTTCATAGCTCTAAATAAAAAAAATGGATTGAAAAAAAGCTGGAAATACTGTTGCCCAATTCCTACCTAACCTTAACTTAATTGCCGGAACAATCCGCTACCAGCCCTCAGCCAGTTGAATGTGCCACCGCTCAGACCCGTCTGTAGCGCACCCCCACACCTCTCTGCTACCCCCAGCGCCGCCGCCTTCCTTCTCTCTGGACTGCACAGTAACCGGCACCTAACCCTTGCCTCATTCTCCACGGTTACAGGAAACAACCGTTCATGCTTTCAATAATCTAGGAGTGATTAGAAATGATGGGGGCGCAGAACCAGCTACAATCCGAGTAAAACAATGGCCATTCTGTTATTTTATTGTGCGTCTGGGAAAGATATCCTTGTATGTTATTAATACAGGAACTTGCAGGTTTCATTCAAGATAGGGAAAGTAAAGCTACAATTACAAGGCCCGTCCCCACTTTCTACACAATGTGAGTGTTTGTATGATTTGCTAGGCAATGCTGGAGGGCAGAGCAGGCGCCACACGTTCACCTGCTCTAGCAGTCCCACCCCGCAAATCCGCTTGCTTTTCAACAGCATTTATTTTTATGTTGGTGAAATCTGCTCGACTTACACTTGAAAGCAGGCAGATTCTAAGGAATCCATTGTACACACTGGTCAATACACCGTGGAAGAGTAAGGGGAATTTTGCTCATTTTCCACTTGGTGCAGAGAGCCGTTCAAATCGCAAGGGTTGGCGGGAGGGGGCTTTTGCACAAAAAGGTGATCCTTTCTGTGCAATTTAAATTCAAAACAAAATAGCCCATACTCGTGTAGGTTGATCACGTGTGTTGTACATGGTCTATAAAACGTATTATTTTAGGTCTTCAAATACAAACATAAAAAATGTGTTCCAGTGTGATCTGGGAAGATGCATGGTCAAGTACACACATTTCAGAGTAGGCTCACATCCCGGCTTTACCACTTAACCGAATTGTGAGTGACCCTAGGCAAATCATTTAAATCTCACTATGCCTTACCTGCCAAAATTAGGCGCCCCTATAAATGATTCCGTTCCCAAGGTACACTATCCAAATAAAAGTTCTAGCTCATGGTGTAATATTCTAGTGCTGCTGCTCAATACTGTGGCAATAAGCCCGAGACGGCGGGCCAATACCCCCAAGGTAATGCCCCATGGGCCCATAGTTAAGAGAGGGCCTTAACGAAGGCCCCGGGGCCCATAGTTACGCGAGCGGTATTGGCCCACCATCGAGGGGCTTATTGCCATTAGTACTCCGGGATACTAATAGCATTTGTTACCAAACCAGGAAAAAAAAAGAAAAGAAAAAAAAAGTCAAAATAAATGGCCGCCATGGCGGTCACCGGGAGCGGACGTATGGGGACAGAAGGGTTCCCAGCACGTTCGCTCCCGAAAAAGAAAAAAAAAAAAAAAAAAAAAAAAAAAGGGGGGGGGGGGGGAGGAAGTAAGCGAGGTAGTGGAGGGGATAGTGCAGGGGAGGGAAGTACCCAAATCACCGGCAGGGGATGATAGCAGCCTCCAGCCGTGTGGAGGCTCACAGCAGGGATTGCCCTGTTTCGAGCCTCCTCATTGGCTGAGGGGCTGCCACGCCCCCTGCCAGGAAGAAACGCAGGCACGTGCGCCCACGGGTTTACACTGTGGTATGGCTCGGAAACGAGCCATTCACCATTCAGTGTAATCCCATGGATCGCAATGCCGAGTACTAATGAATAATAGTGATCATTCAATTCACCATACAAAGTAGCAGGTGTATGTCGCCCTGCGGACAGTAGTTACATTTCCAATTGCTGTAGCATCCAGGCTCGCTCTCCTGCATAAATAGCACTCCCCTGAACCCTCAATTAAACAAATGCACCAACAATAGTCCCAAAATATCCCATTCCATGCTGCATTATTCCAGGGGAGGCTTATGACCCCATGGCCCTCCCCCACAGCCTGCTAAGTATCCACAGTGTTTTAGGGAGAAATTGTTGGTGTACCAAGCTGAAACGGAATAAGGACTGGGGGCTCATTTCTCAGCGGGTTGAATACTCGCTGCTGCAATGCGAGTGATCTGCGGGTCGCAGGTTCGAATCCAGGCATGTGTCATGATGCCTACCCCCAGGCATCTGGACCAAGCCCATCAGCCTCGGGAGCAGGCATCAAGACATTTATTAAAATGTCAGCAGCCCCGGGTAGAGGCTATCTGCGTTCAGTCCTGGCGCGCTCATAGTCATTACTTACCTCAGGCAGACCATGCTGCAAATGACTCCAATCCAACGTGAAGCCTGGAAGGGACTATTTTACTACAGGGACTATTTTTTACTCGGGTGTGGTTCTAGGGACTTCTTACCTGGGACTACTTTTGAAGCCATTTAAACCACACCCGTCCAGCAACACAGGCTTCACGTTATTCTGCATCCAGCAGGGTAACGCTCACCGTGCCTGCAAGTCAGCATCCAGACTTCTGCCACGCCCGTCCCGAATCCGGAGCTCCTAGAGAAGAAGGAAAGCAGAAGGCTAGGTTAGAAAACGAACTTTATTCCAGTTTCACACCGGATTTCGGAACCATCACGTCTCAGCACCTGCAAAGGACATTCTTTCTACACGCGTCACATCGCCAGCTGCAGCGCCGTGCCATACTGACCCGTCCTCACAGCACCTTACGATTCGGCGCTGCCTCCATCATTTCTTCGCCGGGCTCTGGCATCTGGGGACAAAAGAAATAACCAGGTGAGCCGAGAGAGCCAACAAACAATCTCTTACCACCATAGACTTAGCCGATTTACCACCGGAGGCATTATTCTTTAACTCTCCACTTCTTCAAACGCCGCATCTGAAAACAACACGTTAAATACATGCATTATTTACCGGACAGCATTGGGTAATACAGACTCTTACCTGAATGCCATCTACCGCCACAAGACTATCTTTTCTCGAACTCCACTGCAAGATAAGAAAGGAATGGGACAAGAGTGAATATCGGACCTATTGAACTCTATACTTACTGGTCTTCGCCAAGAACCTCAGTCAACTCTCGTCCGGAACTTCCCCAACGCCTTCAAACCAGTGAAGCGACTGGCATCTACGCGCCCCTGCAATCCACGCAGGATGGAGAGCTCATCTTTCAAGAATATAAGGTGAGAGTACTGGAAGGGGATTTCAGAGGTGATTAGTGGGGAGAGCAGGGAGGCGCCATCATTAGAATCCACGGGTGGTTAAATTCCTCTCTCCACTTGCAGGAGAATCCTTCTACGGGTCAAGCAGACGAGAATAGGAGGGCCAGTCCAGTCTCATCTCTGCACTACGCATCACGTTGGTGGAGACCACAGCAGTACGGATCCGACCGACGCCCCTGTGGGAGCCAGGTGAGCGTAACAGCATGGCCAACTCAGCCTTTCATCCTTCCGAGGTCGATAAATGAGTACCAATTTCGGTTGGGTGATATTGTATGTAAATATGTGCTCTGTAAAGTGCTTTGGATTAAGGCGCTATATAAATAGCGCATTATCAATCGCTATTCTCCCCACCTAGGCCGATAAGACATGGCAGTGCGTGGGAGGGGTGGTAAACAGGGATGTTGGCATGAGAGAACAGGTGAGGGGTGGGGAGAGTGGTAGATGGAGGTTCCCACGCTACTCCTCTTGCTTCTCGTTTGCTCTTGGTTTGTAGCTTAATGAATGCTTATCTGTTCAATAAATGGTACATTACTTATTTAGTGCATAACTAATTTGCATTCACTTCTCTGGTTCAGGGGTCTGTGGGGTACAGTTTTCATTTTTCAGAAAATTTTCCTTGCAGAGAAGGGGTGATTGCAGGGTTCTAAATTGCTCATAGCTGCTTCTAGCTTAGGAGATCCTGGTTACCTCAATACCAAAAGCTACCAGCAGATACTTTTGGCTCTCCAGGAGAACTGGTGCCTTACAAACAAGTATTTTAGAATGTTATAGCAAATAGAGTACACTTGTAAGCATAATGGACGAGACATAATTGGCAAAAAAAGTTAGTGTGTTTCCCCTGTGGAAGTTAGATTTGCAGTGTAGAGAGTACTCGCTCAGGGTTGCCTAGCCGTAGCTCCCGGCTACCGGATAACACCTGTCACCAGGAACTGATTTTATCTCCTGCTCATCGAATCCTAATTCGAAACCCTGGCAGCGGATGGAAGGCTAGACAAATTGAAGATGGAGAGTAGTGAATGGAAGGTGAAAGGAGTGGGGGGGCAAAGTGGGAGGAGGGGAAAGACCTATTGAAGGAGACAAGGGAACCAATGGAAGAGTAGAGCAGAAGATTGTCAAAAGGGTATGGGGAGAGAATGATTTTTTTTTTTTTTAAAGGGATTCGTGAATGAAAGGAGAGAGGCATTCCACTCAAACAAATGGAGGGCTCATGAGCAAATCACCGTCAGCCAAACCCATGGTGCGGTAACTGGGTGTTCTTCTAGCAAGAGTCTAGGATAGTAGAAGAGGCGACTTAAAAACCTGGAACATCATTGTCGCATTTGTGACAGCCAGTAACTCCTACCACCCTGAACACCACTTCCCTGCCCAGGTTACCAAGGGGCCACTAGCAATCTTGCCCATCTGCCACTCAGACCTCATGCTTGCATACAATCTCCAGAACGCCTTGGTTACGTTTGCCCAGACTGCCTCTCAATACTACCAAACACCTGATCCGAGCATACCTTCTCCACTCTGCCTCAGTTACATCTGCCCAGATTCCAGCTCAATACTACCCTAGACCTGATCCGAGCATACCATCTCCACCCAGGTTCCTGCTCAATATTACCTTCACCCGATCCGAGCATTCCATCTTAACCCTGCCGCTGCAGAGGTTACCGCTCAAAACTACCCTAGACCTGATCCGAGCATACCATCTCCATCCTGTCTCTGTTACGTCTGCCCAGGTTCCTGCTCAATACTACCCTAGACCCAATCCGAGCATACCATCTCCACCCAGGTTCCTGCTCAATACTACCCTAGACCCAATCCGAGCATTCCATCTCCACCCTGCCTCTCCAGAGTGTAGGGGAGAATTGGTCCAAAACACCCCCCTTGCCTACACCCCCTCCCCAGGTGAGGGCCATGGCTCATCGGGTGTCCCCTCCTTACCACCAGGGCCCAGGTGGTGGATGGCTCACCTGCTGAAGACATTGCCCAAACATATTGAATTTAGCTAGGCCTCAGAAACCATTTTGTCTAATAAAGATGGTGTGAGCTCGGCGCACTGCAGCGCGGCCCCCACCTTTGGAGAGTTTCAATTATCCCTGTGATCACAGCTCCCTGGCAGATCCGCTGTGAGCCCGTTCCCACGAGCAAGACGGACATGAGCTAGTGTAAGATACCAACACTGTAGCATTTCACCTTCCGCAGTGTATCACTGCTCCCAACATGACCCGGCCAGCAGAGCCTGGGTGGAAAAAAAGAACTGTAAAATGGCCCTCGGAGAAAAGCAAAAGTTCCCAAATACTAATGCCAAAACTACCTGCGATGGGCGCATTTTCTCCACAAACCTCTTTTATTAAGAAAACCTGTAAAATGTATAAATATGGTAGAATGCATGTTTACATGGCATTAGCAATGAAGCACCCACACCACTACAGTTATGTACAAATAGTAGAAGCGTCCCGGGGGGTTATTTGTTATGCGTATCATTGAAAAGTGTACACCCCACAGTCCCGCGCCATAACCGAACTAATGCTGCTAGAGTGCAAAGAAAGACAAATGCAACCATACTGAGGGCTCATGTGAAGGACACGCGGAAATGCACCCTTCATGTGTGTATGTCCGAGCCCCTTATGTGCCACTACCGTCACGTACGGTGGCGAGTCGTTTTCTATGTGCTCCACCAACCTCACTTACTGCAAATGTATATGCATATAACATAATGTTGTAATTGTTAAAACATAGTGTACAAATAATGTGCTCAGACTGGCTATATTTGAGAGGCATTTAGCAAAGTTAAAATGTAAGCTTTGGAATGATTCAATGAGTATTGTATGGTATTCGAATGTTTATGATGCTTTCACCTAAAATCGGCAACACATGAGGAAGATACCTTCTGTGAATATGTGCAAGGCCATACCCCTCCCTCCCTGCGAAGCCTGCCAGACGAGAGAGCAGAGGCCCGCGCCGCACTGCTCCACCTCCCCCAACTAGGCTGGAGCCGCTTCAAAGATTTGTAGTTCCCTCTGCAGCACCCAAGGCCACGGCCCGCCACCAGCATTATTTACAGCCCAGTAGTAAACCTCCGCCTGAAAACACAAATCCAAAGGCGCCCTCTCTTAAGCCCCACAACCCACCGGACCACCTTAGGTTAATGGCCCCTGTAAAATTAGGACACCCAATATTATGGCAACATTACAGCAGCACATTCATAACGACTTCTAACAAGACAGGAGGACATGTACCACCTGTCCCATGCCCTGAGACCTAGCCCCACGACCATCTCCACCCTGCCTCTGTTACGTCTGCCCAGGTTCCTGCTCAATACTTCCTTCAACCTGATCCAAGCATACCATCTCCACCCTGCCTCTGTTACGTCTGCCCAGGTTCCTGCTCAATACTATACCATCACCTGATCTGAGCATACCACCTCCACCCTGCCTCTGTTACGTCTGCCCAGGTTCCTGCTCAATACTATACCATCACAATCTTGCCTATGTTACGTCTGCCCAGGTTCCTGCTCAATACTACCATAGACCCGATCCGATCATACCATCTCCATCCAGCTTCCCGCCCAATACTACCTTCACCTGATCCAAGCATTCCATCTCCACCCTGTCTCTGCAGAGGTTCCCGCTCAATACTACCCTAGACCCGATCCGAGCATACCATCTCCATCCAGGTTCCTGCTCAATACTACCATCACCAAATCCGAGCATACCATCTCCGCCCTGCCTCTGTTACGTCTGCCCAGGTTCCTGCTCAATACTATACCATCACCTGATCCGAGCATACAATCTCCACCCTGCCTCCGTCACGTCTGCCCAGGTTCCTGCTCAATACTACCATCCCCTGATCCGAGCATACCATCTCCACCCTGC
Source organism: Ambystoma mexicanum (assembly GCF_040938575.1). Classification (NCBI taxonomy): domain Eukaryota; kingdom Metazoa; phylum Chordata; class Amphibia; order Caudata; family Ambystomatidae; genus Ambystoma; species Ambystoma mexicanum. The sequence goes on from NC_090928.1 coordinate 1,251,710,948, forward strand.
CTCTGTTACGTATGCCCGGGTTCCTGCTCAATACTACCCCAGACCTGATCCATCTCCAGCCTGCCTCTGTTACGTCTGCCCAGGTTCCTGCTCAATACTACCTTAGACCTGATCCGAGCATACCATCTCCACCCTGCCTCTCTTACATCTGCCCAGGTTCCCGCTCAATACTACCCTAGACCTGATCCGAGCATACCATCTCCACCCTGCCTCTCTTGCGTCTGCCCAGGTTCCTGTTCAATACTACCTTAGAGCTGATCCGGCATACCATCTCCACCCTGCCTCTCTTGCGTCTGCCCAGGTTCCCGCTCAATACTACCCTAGACCTGATCCGAGCATACCATCTCCACCCTGCCTGTGTTACATCTGCCCAGATACCTGCTCAATACTACCCTAGACCTGATCCGAGCATACCATCTCCACCCTGCCCGTTACATCTGCCCAGGATCCAGCTCAATACTATCCTAGACCTGATCCGAGCATACCATCTCCACCCTGCCCGTTACATCTGCCCAGATTCCCGCTCAATACTACCCTAGACCTGATCCGAGCATACCATCTCCACCCTGCACCACTTAGGTCTGCCCATAGACCCTCTACACTATGCCCTCAATGTTACCCCACACCTGATATGCAAGTATACCATCTTCACTGAGCCAAGCATATACCCCCCACTCCTTTTAGTAAATTGTTCTACATATTGTTCTAATGACTTATTTCATGTTTGTAAATATGCTTCTCTCACTATTGTACCTGTTATACTGTAAAGCACTTTAGCTTAAAGCACTATATACACTCAAACATAAAATATGCCCACACACTCTTCATTACGCCCCTCAATGCTACCCCACACCCGATATGCAGGCATACCAGCTTCACCCTGCCCAGCATACGCCCCCTCAAAGCAACACTACCTGATAAGCAGGCATACCAGCTCCACCCTGCCCAGCATATGCCCACACACCCTCTTCACTATGCCCCCTCAATGCCACCCTACAGCTGATAAGCAGGCATACCAGCTCCACCCTGCCCAGCATATGCCCACACACCCTCTTCACTATGCCCCCTCAATGCTACCCTACAGCTGATAAGCAAGCATACCAGCTCCACCCTGCCCAGCATATGCCCACACACCCTCTTCACTATGCCCCCTCAATGCTACCCTACAGCTGATAAGCAGGCATACCAGCTCCACCCTGCCCAGCATATGCCCCCTCAATGCTACCCTACAGCTGATAAGCAGGCATACCAGCTCCACCCTGCCCAACATATGCCCACACACCCTCTTCACTATGCCCCCTCAAGACCATTTCCAGAACTCAGACCAACATACCATCTGAATCATGTTCACTATGCCCCATCAAATCTACCCTAAACCTAACATGCCATCTTCATCTTGCCCACACATGTTCATTATGCTGCCCAGTGCAAACCAAGAGTACTTTATTGGCACAGAAAGTTAGAAACAAATGCTATGAAAGAAAAGCAACAACATAAGGTCCTGGCGGAGAGATTGAGGTGAAGGGCGGAGAGCGAGAGTGGTGGTGGGAGGAGGAGGAGGGCAGCGGGGGCCGTTACCGCAAGCGCCGCGGGAGGCCTCGCCGACCGGGGCTGCTGCAGTCTGTGGGCCTCTTCTGACTCCTGATCTCTTGGGCGATTTCGGAAGAGAATCACAGAGGAGAGCTCGGGGAATGCTGGACCGTGTGAGCGCGAGGAGAGGAGTTGAGCGCGCGGCTTGCATCGGATATACATGTGGACGGACTCAGGCAGGGCGGAGCAGCTACTAAGTGGAGAGAGTTGGGCTTGAGAAGGCTGTGAGGTCTCCTTAGGCGAGAGCAAGGGGAAAGTGTGTCCAGAAGAGGAGGTAAGGATGGGCAAGGGAGATGGGAAGCCTGGAAAGAAAGGAGGGGTGGAGGAAAGGGAGAAGAGGGGAAAGATGTCTTCTGTGAGATCCTCATCTATGGAGGAGGGGAAAGGGGGAAATGGGGGACGGCTTCGCAGTAGGTCTCCTCAGAGGAATAATGAAGGAGGGTTGGTTCAGGACTTCTCAGGGTCGGAGTGTCAGGAAAAAAGTGATTTGGAGGAGCCGGGGGCTTTGGGGAGTGGTGTGTTGGAGGCAGAGAAGATGCAACATGAAAGTGTGTGGAAGGTGGTATTGAAACCTGATAGTCGCGAAAAGACATTTTTGGGGGTGAATCCATTGGAAATTGCTAGATGGATAGAGGCAGCTGTGGGGGATGTTACTCGGGTGCTAGTAGTGGCTGGAGGTCGGTTGCTAGTGGAGGGAACGAATGCTGATAGCAAAGCTAAGATTCTGGAAGTGCGTTGTTTGGGTAGACATGCGGTACATGCGATTGATCAAAGTGGTGTGTCGTGTAAGGGGGTGTTGTATGGAGTGCCGGTAACTGTAAGTATGTCTGAGATAGAAGATAAATTAGTGGATGTTGGGGTGGTGGAAGCATGGAGGTTGGGAAGGAGAGATGCACGTGGGGATGTAATATCTACAACAGTAGCAGTGAGATTTGCGCGGAAGGAGTGTCCGGAAGTGGTGGAGTTGGGTTATCAGAGGTTCCGTGTGAAAGCTTATGTAGCGATGCCAATAAGGTGTTATAAGTGTCAACAGTTTGGGCATATGGCGAGAGTATGCAGGAATGAGAGACATTGTGGGAGGTGTGGAGCGGATCATGACATTAAGGAATGCAAGGTGGAGACTCCGATGAAGTGTGTAAATTGTGGGTTAGGGCATTCTACTGCGTTTAGGGGGTGTGAGAGTCACAGGGTTGCGAGAGAGGTGGTGCAGGTAAGGGCGGCGGAAGGTTTGTCATATGCTGAGGCTGTAGCAAAGGTGAAACCGGCACGGGTAGTAAGTGAGGTGAGTGCGAAAGAGTTGGTAGTGGAAGAGGGTGTGGGAAGAAAGAAAGTGATGGGTGAGGTGAAAGGCAAAGAAATGGTGATTGTTTCAAAAACTGAGTTTATGTGTTTCATAGTGAGTGTGCTGGAGTTGGTTCAAAGGAATGCTTCTATTAGTGTGTCAGATCTTACGAAAGGAGTGGTGGAAGCGGGGAGGAGGTATTTGAGTGTTGTGGATGTGGTGGAAGAGGATGTATTTAAGATGGTTGCTAAAATGCGGAAGCAGAGTGGGATCCCGGCATGAGGATTTTGCAGTGGAACGCGAGAAGTTTGTTGAGAAATGGACAAGAGTTAAAAGCGGTGTTGTGCAGGGAATTGAATGTTGACGTGGTTTGTATTCAGGAGACGTGGTTGAGGGGAGATCTGAGGTTTGTGATACCGGGTTTTGAATTGTTTCGTAAGGATAGGTTGGAAGGGAGAGGGGGGGGTGTGGCTCTAGCGGTTCGAAAGGGGTTGATAGCAAGAGAGATTGTGGTGGATGGAGAAGTAGAGGTGATTGGGGCGGGGATACGGGTAGGAGGATTGGAAATATTGGTGCTGAATTATTATAATCCGTGTGAGGTGGTGGAAGTGGGTGTGCTGTCTGGAGTGATAAGGGGACATGTGGGACCTTGTGTGTTGTGTGGCGATTTTAACAGTGCCAATACGTTGTGGGGTAGCGACCGGACAGATACAAATGGGGAAATGTTGGAGGACATGGCGGATGAATTGAGACTGGTTTTGCTGAATGATGGTTCAGGTACGCGGTTAGATGTGAGGACTGGGAAGCTGTCGTGCTTGGATTTGACCTGGGTGTCTGCTGCTATAGCGGGTGAATGTGATTGGGAGGTGCGTGTGGAAGGGGACATGGGGAGTGATCATTCTGGTATATTGGTGACTGTAAGGGGTGAGGTAGGGATCAGGCCACGGATGACTGGGAGAAGGTTGAATTTTAAGAAGGCTGATTGGGAGATGTATAAAAAGAGTGTGCCAGGAAGTGATTGTTTCTCGAGGTAGAGGTGAAGAGGTGGATGAGTGGAATGAATATTTGGTGCAGGGAATGAGAGCAGCATCTGAGGCGGCAGTTCCAGAGATTGAAAAGGGGAAGATTGAGGTACCTTGGTGGACGGTTGAATGTTCGAGAGCTGTGGCGGAACGTAAGAAGGCTAGGGCCAGGGCGGTAAGGTCAGGAATGATAGCAGATTTGGTGACATATAAAAAGGCTAAAGCTAAGGCGCAGAGAGTAATTCGGGAACGAAACGTGGTTATTGGAGGGGTTATTGTGGGTCCTTGGGGAATGATTCCGGAGTGGGTGAGGTATGGAAACAGTTCAAGCGGATGTCTGGATTAACGAGATCACAGGGTGGAATGACAGTGTTGTTGAAAGGAGAAGAGGCGATTAATGAGGATGGGGAAAAGGCGAATTTGATGGGGGAGTATTTTGCGGAGGTACACAGTTCGGGGAATTTTCCAGAAGAGGTGAGGATACGAATGGGTATGGTAGAGGAGGAGATGCGGGAGGTGTTGGCAAATGTTGGGCCTTGGGAAGAGCAATATGAGGTCCTGTTTTCGATGTTGGAGTTGGATGGTGCGATCCGGAAGGGAAAGTGGTCAAGTCCAGGGGTAGATGGTGTTATGTATGTATTTTTAGAGAAGTTGCCGGTAGAATGTAAGTTGGAGGTATTAGCTCTGATCAATGAGATTTGGAAGAGTGGCGTTTTGCCGAAGATATGGAAGAGAGCGATTGTGGTGGCGATTTTAAAGGGTGGAAAGGTTCCAACGGAGTGTAAGTCATATAGGCCGATTGCATTGACTATTGTGATGTGTAAAGTTATGGAACGGATGGTGGTTGAGCGATTGGGGTTTTATTTGGAGTCGAATGGGTGTTTGAGTGATTTTCAGAGTGGGTTCAGGAAGAATCGGTCGGTGGCTGATCCATTAGTGAGATTAGTGACTGGGGTGGAAGAGGCAATATGTGATGGAGAGATGGTGGGAGCGTTCTTTTTGGATTTGGAGAAGGCTTATGATATGGTGTGGAAGAGTGGGTTGTTGGTAAGATTGTTGGAGGTGGGTGTGAAGGGGAGGATGTTTCGGTGGATAAGGGCATTTTTGGCGGATAGGACCTTTCAGGTGAGAGTGAGGGGGGTGCTGTCTGAAGTTTGGAAGATGGAAAATGGGACACCTCAGGGAAGTGTGATTAGTGCAATGCTGTTTAATGTAATGGTGGATGGACTGATTCGGGCTATGATGGGATTAGGGTGTCAGGTAGATTTCTTTGCGGATGATGGTGTGGTATGGGTAAGAGGGCGGAGTTTGTTGACGGTGCAGAATCGGTTGCAAGCTGTGATAGTACGCATGGAGGAGTGGTGTGGGAAATGGGGCTTTTCGGTGTCTGTGGAAAAAAGTGAGAGTATGGTGTTTTCGAGGAGAAGAGTGCAGCAGGAGTTGAACTTAGTTTTGAAAGGTGTGAGGGTGAAGAGTGTGAAGGAGTTCCGGTACTTGGGGGTGATTCTGGATAGAAAGTTGAATTGGAACATGCAAGTGAATGGAGTGATGGACAAGTGTAAACGCAGGTTGAATTTGTTGCGGGCGGTGACTGGGAAAGAATGGGGTGCGCAGCAGAAGTGTTTACGAATGTTATATAAGGGATTGATTTTGAGTGTGCTAGATTACGGATGTCAGGTGGCAGTGGGTTTCACAAAGAGTCAGAAGTTGCGGTTGGATAGGATGCAGGCGAGAGCGTTGAGAGTGTGTTCGGGTGTGATGAGATCCTCTCCAATGAATGCGGTTCAGGTACTTGTGGGGGAGATGCCATTGGGATTGAGAAGGGATGTGTTGAATATGAGGTGGTGGATGAAGTGTAGTGCGAAGAGTGTGGCTCATCCGGTACGTGAATGTTTGCGGTATAATTGGAGGTTTGACTATTATGGGGATCGGTGGAGGAAGAAAGGGGGCACTTTGGGGTTTCACATGTGGGAGAAGGGGGTGCAGTGGGGTGTGGGCGAGTTGATGGTTGTGACAGATATGGATCTAGTGAGGTGTCCGATGTGGATGATGAGGTCTCCTAAGGTGTGCTTGAAGTTGACGAGTGTGGTGTCAAAAAAGCGGGGATTGCGGGGTGAGATCAAAGATTTGGGTCAGGCATATGTGGCAGAGAAAGAAGGGTGCAGGGTGTTCACGGATGGTTCAAAGGATCCGGTATCTAGAAGAGTGGGAATGGCGTATTATTTAGAAAGCACGGGGGAGTATAAAGTGGGGCGTCTGACGGATGATGTGTCAATTTGTACGGCTGAGTTGGTGGCGATTGCAATGGCGATTGAAAGGGTATGCGAGTTGAGGTTTGAGAAAGTAGTGGTATTTTCAGATTCATTGAGTGGGTTGCAGGCGATTGTGGCAGGGGATGGTGATAGGAAGGATGTGATTTTGGATATCAGGAGAAAGATTGATCGGTGTGTGCGTGGAGGGATGGATCTGGAGTTGGCGTGGGTCCCCAGTCATAGCGGCATTCTGGGAAATGAGTTAGTGGATCTAGCGGCGGGTGAGGGTATGAGAAGGGAAGCGGTTGATGTAAGATTACCTTTGAGTGTGGATGAGACGAAGGCAGTGATGGTGAGGCAGGTCATGGATGAGTGGCAGGAGAAGTGGGTGAGTGGGGTGAAAGGTAGGTGGATGTTTGGTATTCGTGAGAAAGTGTCAGTAAAGGTGAATTCGGGAAGTCTAGAATGGAGGAGGGGGGAGGAGGTGATGCTGAATCGATTGAGAATAGGGCATGTGGGACTGAATGAATATCTGTTTAGAGTGGGGAAGCGAGAATCGAGGGATTGTGCGGTGTGTGGAGTGCCTGAGACTGTGGAACATTTTCTGTTTAGGTGTGAGAGACATGCTGTAGAGAGAGAATTGATGAGGGTTCGATTGACTGCGCAGGGTGTGGCTGAGTTGAGTGGGAAGGCTTTGTTGGGAGGTGATGGGGTGAGTGGCAGAAGGAGGAGTAGTGCGTTGTTGGATTTTGTGAGGCAGACAGGGCGGTGGGAGGAATTGTGAGTTTTACGTGGGTCGAATGCTGAATGGTGGATAGGTGCACATCATCCAAATGGATGGGGAAGCGCCTGCGTGGGTCCGTCCACGCCTACTCTAATTTAAAGTAAAGCAACAACATAAGCTTCCCAGAAAAGCATTGCTATTCACACTGCACCCGAGGTAGTTCACCCACCGCGCTCTGAGGCCCCATCAACATGAATAGGCGCTATACACATGCCATTACATGAAATGCACTATTGCTGTGCGTGTCTGCTGTGGCCGAGGCATAGTATGCAGCCCCCCCAGGGACCCCCTTTCCCCCCTCCACACCACACAGGCCCGCTGGCGGCCTCCCCCTGCCCCCGAGGGCAGCTCACCTCGGGCGGCAGGCTGGTCACCGGGCTCTGGCGGTTGTTATTGGCCCTCCGGCCCCGACCCTTGGTGGCCTTCTTCCCCTTGGGCTTGAGGGCAGCGCTGATCTCCAGGCCGGAGCAGAAGAGCTCGGCCATGCGCGCCTCCATGGCGGGGGTCCCCGCGCGGCTCCCACCACCTCCCCCCGCCCGGCAACAGCGGCTCAGAACGGCGGGCATCGGCGCTCTCTGACACCCGGCGCGAGCCGGGCCAGCGACATACACAAGGGGGCGGGGCCAGAGCGCCGGCGCGTCAGAGCGCGCAGCGCGCGGGGCACCACGGGAAGCCGAGTCTCCGGGGAGGGCGAGATAGGACTTCCGGCGCTCGCGTGCGTCCTAAACGACGAACAAAGAAGAAAGACCGGCCCATAGTTCTGATGGGAGTGGGACCCCATCCCAGGGCTTGAGAGAACCAAAATTCCTCTCATGGCCGCTCCTGAATCCCAGAAGTCAATGTAAAAAAAACGGACAGGTCGCGCGTAGCAGGTGAAAACGTTGCTGCTTGTGTTTCAGGGGACTGTGCGGCTGGGTTTCTACGCTAAATGACTACCCCTCCCAGGGTGCTTTTCGTATCCAGCACCGGCCTCCTCCATCAGGCCCGCCTACAAGCTGAAACAGCAGCCAATGCACATCGAGCGCTATCTCTGCCCGGCACGCCCACACGTGAAGCGAGGGTCCAGCCAGTCACAGGGCCCGGGGAGCTTTGTTTTCAAACAAGGAGAGGCGGTTGGAGCCCGCCCCTTCAGACCCCTCAGGAACGCCCCCCGTTAGCGGTGTCCCTGGGTTGCGTCAGCAGCAGCAGCCAGCCGGGGCCGCTGGTAACCACAGCAAGAGAGGGGAGGGGGCTAATTATACACACGCAGCAGCAGCAGGCCAGGAATAGAAACCGAGACTAGATAGAGCGCAGGCGGCCTGTAAACACGGACAGGCCCGCCCTCTGCCCAGGAACTGCTGGAGACTTGGCATGGTCCCTACCTGCTCCCCTTCTCCAGAAACTAAGGGGGGAGAAAAGTAAAAAAAAAATAACTTTTATTGTGAGGACCCTCCTCAGTTAAACCCCTAGTTCATAAAAGCCAATAGTGTCTGCTTTGAAGGCCCTGGCAGTTGTTGGCAGTCTAAGGAGAGTCCTCGGTGACTGAGGGGCCACAGACTGAACTCTGGAAACCCAATCTCTGTAAGATTAGCAGAGATTTATAATTGTTATTGTTTTCAATGATGATGCACTGTAGGGTAAAAGATATAAAAGAATGATTGCCGTTTATTCCATTCCATGTAAAAAGCAAAGTTGTACTATGCCTACTTCAGAAAATGCTTTTAAAAAAAATGAAACCTCTCTTGAATACGGTCTTCTGCTAAATGTAATCCGTACAAAGAGCAGTACACCGTAGAACAGCCTTTGAACACGTTCAGTGTACTATACACAGGGGTGATGCTAGGTCTGGGAAAGATCTGGGGCTACACCAACGTGGGGCTGTCGGGGCTAGCTAGCCTTTTGATTGTAGCCCCTAGCTGAGCTTCTATCCGGGGCTACAACCAAAAGACCCAGGGCCTTAGCAACACCTCCGCCCGTACAGCCTTTTTTGCAGTCCGTTCGAACGAGTTCCCCTTCAAGCTTGCGTAGGCTCTGGTAGGGTTGTCCAGCCTATTTCCCAGCCGCCCCTATTCACCTTCTCCACCCCTATCACTTAGCAAGAGAAGCTGTGGTCGTGCAATCATCATTTGGGTCCAACATTGACTAGCCTGGTATGCAGCTCTTTTGTTATGCTAAAATAGCTCATGCTGTGTGGAAGGTGGACGACTGTCAGTTGATATACCTTTCTGTGTGAACAGCTGCTCGTCAACATGCTCTTTGCTGCTGGTATGGTTACATAGCCAAACTACAGATGTCTCCAATGGCTTCAGCGATTCTTCGGTTGTCTTTTAATTTGCATGGAGGGCCAATGTACAGAATTCTGTGGTGAAAACAACATGTTTATTCCAGGTGTCCCAAGCAGTCCTTAGTCTCTGTCTCCAAAAAAAGACTGTATTGTACCCAGTAATTGCATGGAAGACTGGCAATCAGGGCCCAGATCTCTTGATATCTCATGAGCAAAACAAACCAGAAGTTCCGCTTGACTCAAATGCAAACCAAAGTTAATCAATATTCAATATTTAGACAATCTAACAATGTTATATCTATAAACGCAAAAAAAAACGTATGAAACTGTTCAGGACTTTGGCCTGAAGACCTCCCTTGTCAACTGTTTCGCACAATAAAGTCTTCAGTATTTATGATTTCTCGTAACTTTCATTGGCACAAAATGTGGCCCTAGTCTAACTTGCCCTTCAACCATGCTAAAATATACACTTGTGTGTTGCTTGCCCTAGCTTGCTTTGGTTGCTGCGCTTATCTAGGGTTAGGGGATAGTAGAGAAGAAACTTGCCGTATCACTAACCTTCTAACACACTCAAGAAAGAACAGTATGATTGTTCTAATATTTTTAATAGGCACATGCCATAACCATCCGGGTATGTGTCGTCTGCCTTGCAAAAGAAGAAGTTCATATATTTTATTTGTTTTTTGTTTGGCAGAACAAGTAAAAGATTGATGAAAAAATGTTTTAAACAACAATTTTTAATAAAAAATGGGGTATTCTCCCCTTTCAAAAGAAGCTGTTCAGTTGTGTCCTTAGATCTAGTATGGGACACACAGCTGAGCAGGTTTACTGTCCGGTATTTCTAGGCAGAATTGTAGTTTTTCAATAGTGCAACCCCCTGGAATCCACAGTCTGTCTCTCCTTTCTTTGGGCTCAAACTGTGGTTCAAACAGACTCCTTCCTAGATTTAGTTGGAAAGATCTATGTGCGGCTTTTCATCATTTTCACCATTTCATTCCCATGGCTACCGGAGCTTCCCTGCACCCCCGTGACCATCACCGCCATAGGCCCGGGTCGCAATTGGCTCCCCCGACCTGCCTGCCCGCCCCCTCCTGCTTTAAATGGAAGAGGAGGGTGCCGTGAGGTGAAGCCGGGTGAAGAAGGCCCCAGAAAAAGGCCAGCGCTCCTCTTAGCAGCTCTTCGCTGCTCGCAGTCTGCCGTGAAACGCTGCCTGCAATCCAAGGTAAGGAGACTCGCACTTCTAAGCAGTCCCACACACTCACCTCCAGACTTGAGCGCCTACGTGCCCGTACCCTTACAGCTGCACTGCTCTCAACACCACCGCCCACGAGTTTATGCAATGCCCACCTGCAGACCAGAACCACGAAAGCCTCTAAAAGCCTAGACGCTTTACCCAATGCAGGCTCCAAATCCCATAAACTACGTTCCACCATGAACCTGAGCCTACATAGCAAGCACTGCCCTGACCGCAATGCCACTACAACAATGTCTAGGACCCATCTATAATCATCCAGGTTGTAGTAGCCCTCAAAAGGCAGAGCAACACAAGTAGGATGGGAGAACGAAATGCCAGCCCATCCTGTGAGGGTGTCAAACCTCAGAGCAAAGACTGTGCATGTGTCATAAATCACCAAAGTATCAACTGAAAAGGATACAGTAACCAAAAAAGGATACAATTTGGTAGGGCTTTTCCGGATCCTATCTTCACACGACTTGATTGACGGCAGGTCAAATTAGACCTTCCAAATGATACAACTCTCTGACTGAATAAAACAGGCAGAGAGATGGATCACTGGAAAGGGCGTGGGAATTGTACAGGAAGTAAGCCTAAAATAGATAAGTATCATAAGACACTGTCCCAAATTAAATACAAGAAACACAGAATTGGGATTAATTCAAACACTGACCTTCAGGCTAAACTGAAGAATTCCAGGACAATATCCTGAAGAGTTCCAAGAGTTGAACAAACGACAAAGGAAGGGAAGATTAGTAAGGGAGACTTATCCCGAACGGCACGAGGCTCTCACTAGATACCGGGTTGGTGCACCACAGGGTAGCGTCCAATGTACTGTGGACATTCACCTTCCAATAGTTCATGAAATACTTCCTTTCCCACAAAGAACAAAATAAGAATCTCACCTGTTGACTGTCACAGGTACCAAAAGTTCGAAGAAGTTCAGAAAAACACGTGCAGGATTGCACGCGACAGCATACACGCAGCTAAGCCAGCCGCGCCTGTGGACAGCGTTTCCGCGTGAAGAATTAGACACGCGAACAGGATTCACGCAGCTCAGGACAGCCGAGCTTGCAGAGAGCGCCCGCGTGGAGATTTGGCACCCAAACTGGATTCACGCAGCTCAGGACAGCCGCGCTTGCAGACAGCGTCCGCGTGGAGATTTGGCACGCGAACAGGATTCACGCAGCTCAGGACAGCTGCGCTTGCAGACAGCGCCCGCGTGGAGATTTGACACACAAACTGGATTCACGCAGCTCAGGACAGCCGCGCTTGCAGACAGCGTCCGCGTGGAGATTTGGCACGCAAACAGGATTCACGCAGCTCAGGACAGCCGCGCTTGCAGACAGCGCCCGCGTGGAGATTTGACACGCAAACTGGATTCACGCAGCTCAGGACAGCCGTGCATGCAGACAGCGTCCACGTGGAGATTTTGCACGCAAACAGGATTCACGCAGCTCAGGACAGCCGCGCTTGCAGACAGCGCCCGCGTGGAGATTTGACACGCGAACTGGATTCACGCAGCTCAGGACAGCCGCGCTTGCAGACAGCGTCCGCGTGGAGATTTGGCACGCAAACAGGATTCACGCAGCTCAGGACAGCCGCGCTTGCAGACAGCGCCCGCGTGGAGATTTGACACGCAAACTGGATTCACGCAGCTCAGGACAGCCGTGCATGCAGACAGCGTCCACGTGGAGATTTTGCACGCAAACAGGATTCACGCAGCTCAGGACAGCCGCGCTTGCAGACAGCGTCCGCGTGGAGATTTGGCACGCGAACAGGATACACGCAACCCAGGAATTAGCGTGTGGAGGAAAACAAGCTCAAATTAGGCCAAAGAAGTTTGCTGACAGGAATGCGAGAACGCAGGTCCGGGGTTCAGCTACAAACGCCAAAATTGACTTAATCAGAAGCAGCGAATGGAGTTTCCACGCTGCTTATGTACGCACTGCCGTGATACACGTGATGGACCTAAGTCACGTGAAAATTAACGACGTGAAAAATGCAGACATCGTTTTCCGGGCAATGTATCGAACAACCTCCATTTTGAGTAAAAAGGTCTACTGGTTCTGTGGGCGTAACTCATCTTGTATGGAAAAGTTGTTCCTGGTCCAGGGGTATGTCCGGCAGGCATGACAGCATGTGCCTCCTACCTTGGAGCACAATCTCATTCATTTGGTGCAAATCTCACAAGTGGGTGCATGGGAATCCCCTATGTGTGTGTGGGCTGCAGATTCCGGATCACATGCTCACTTCTTCAGTGTGAAATTCTGGCCAAGGCTCTTTGGGCAAGCATTCAGGATGGGTCTCCCACCTCTAAACAGTGTGATATATTGAGTGGGCACCTCACTCCTTGGAGCATAGTATTGCCTGTTGCTGGTAATCTCACAACTGAATGTACAGTTTCACTCTTGGTCATCTCAGTGACCCCAGTTATATTAATGTAGTCAGTCTCCCATCTGGGAAGACAATTATATTTCTGTTAAAACACTCTGAATTCCCACTCCAGTTTTCTCAATCCATAGACTCATACCATATTCATTCAATGTGTGTGCAGGGTGATAACTTGTTTCTGAGAGAGCTCATTCTTTCATTCAGGAGAGATAAAGGGGTAACAGACCCTGCTGATTCTGATATCTTACAGGCTCAAGCATTCTATCCCTTGCCCCATGACGGCTTCCAACATCCTGAGCGGAAGTTTATGGACAGTAGGCAGCTCGGGACATGCCTGTTGCCAAATGAATGTAGCCAGATCTACTATTTAGACATTGGGAGAGTGCCATGAATCCACATTGGTGGTGAAGAAGCACTCAACATACAGAACACAATGGTATAGTGTTGCAGTCCTGCTGTGAAATGACAATTCGGTCTGTTTAAAAGTAAAGCAGAGTGGCTGAGAAGTACACGCACTGTGCCATTAAAAATAAAGCAGCTGTGGTGGGTGGAAGTGCTGCTTCAGTGTCATCAAGAGTAGGCAATTCCCTGCGGGGTAGTGTTGGTCATTTCCTATTGACGTATAGCAGCCCTGTTTAGAAGTGCCATTAAAAGTGAAGCTGTCCAGTAGGTTGGGTCAGTGCTGCACCATATAAGGTGTAGAGGCCTCTGTAAGAAGTGGCAGTACTGTCCCGATGGTGAGAAGTGTAGTATTTTCACATTAACTATGCTTAAGCACTTTGGGTTATTGAATAGTGCTGCTACATTCCGAGTAATTCCATCCCTTTAAATATATTAGCTGTTGTATAACCACGACAGTGTTCAGTTATTATGATGATGAAGATGATATCAGACTTGCTCAATAGTTCTGGTTCTGTATCATTAAATGTACTTCAAATCTTCAGAGTCTGGGGAGGATAGCTCAGGGGAAACGTGCTCACCTTGAAAGCAAGACGACACGGAGCAACACAGGTTCGATCCCTCGGTCCGCGCAGCACAGGTTCGATCCCTTGGTTCGTGCAACACAGGATCGATCCCTCGGTCCGCGCTTAGAAACCTCTGGGTATTACGCGCATTAAAAATAACCAATAAAAATAAATAAATCGGCTGAGAAGTGCTGGGGCTTGTAAGAGTGTAGCAGCTCAATTGAGAAGTGCTGATGTTGTCACATCAAAAGTATAGTAGTCCCACTAAGATAAACTAGCATTGCCTCAACAAAAGTGTCGGGGGGGAAATTCTGCCGGGGTCGGCCGGGCCGTCCGCAGACCTCCGGGCAGGGAGGCACCAACTCCTCCCGTATATCCCAGATGAGATAGAGTATGAGACACACGCAAGAAGCAAGGTGACTCTGCTGTTTATTAGACAAAAACGGCAGGGATGGGTCAAGGAGCGTACGCGTCCGTCCTGACACACACACAATCGTAGGGCTCGCAGGCCCTTTTTACCTTATTATGACGCGCAACTTGCGTCACCTTGGAAAGTTAGCAAAAAACCTATTGCCACTCTTAATTGGTTGCTCGAGTGGTAGGGTTAGTATAGCACACGTATAGAGAACAATATTAGTGGACAAGGGTTAGTCAGGTGATATATCTGGGTTGTCCCTACAATTAGATACATGAGAATTGTTACATGAAGACCCCGATGATTGGTTAAAGTTAATGGCGTCAGTGATAGGAGCCCCATGTTCTGATTGGTGCGCCCGCGAACTTCCCAGCCTGGGACCATCGCTGTTCCCAGCTCTCGGTGTACCTGTCATTTGCAACAATGTTTCACTATGGGTACGTGCAGACAATGTGAGGACTTATTCATAGCTGGAAGGCCGACTACTCCCACTGTCGCAGATGTCCATTGAGCCTTTTAATTGTATCTGCCTATGTCTTGTAACGAGGGGTCCAGACGCTTTCTTCCTCCTGGGCTTGGCATCCTGTCAGGTTCGGCTTGGTCACGTGAGGTGGGACCGTGTTTGAGGCAGAATTCTGCACAATTAATATTGTTTTTCCACTGTGTGCCTGGTTTAATTTTCAGGTGTGACTTTAACGTTGGTGTGCGGCGTGCGAGGTTGTAACATCGTGCCCTTGATGGTTTGCTCTCAGAATGTGGGTTGGCAACATTGCGACCTTGGCTGGTTGCTTCGCCGGGCTCATTCTGCAGGATCAGCAACCTGACTCTTGTTCTTTTAACATCCATGGAAGCTCTTGCTTGCGGCCTACTTAGGCCTGGTGTATAAGTGGAGCCGTTTGGTGCACAGGCGCTTTAGGTTACAGTACCATATTGTCTTATGACCAGTATCGTGTCTTCATTATATTTCTCATTGTGGCAACTGGTTTTAGGGGAAGCGTAAGCAAGCTCTTTTAGATGAGTTCATGATGCGTCTTGCGTTTCTGCATTTTGAAAGCCTATGTGGAAAATAATAAAAATGCACGTCCGTGAGTATGTCTGTCGCCTACGTCATAGCACTGAGTATATTCTTTGTGTAGATTGGTGCGGGAGTGTCCAGTGTGTATATTTGTACAGGTGTGCTGACCGTTGGCTAGGTCGTCATGGCATCTCTAACGACGTGTAGGTTGTAGTCTAGTTGATCCGGGCCGCAGGTGTCGGCATGGCCAGTGCGGGCTGCTGGGCAGGCAGATGGACACATCCGTATGTTCCTGTACCAGGGTATTTGGTCGTCTGGTAGATGGGCAAACTCTTCTTGTGGCGGGTGTCTGGGTCGTGACCCTTTAGGCCAAGCGCGAGAGGTGAAGGACGGGGGCCTGGTCTTCCATTCTCCCACTTCAGTCCCCCCTCTGGTCGACTTGTCGACCACAAACATATCCTTTTCGTTGTCTCCTCTTACTCTCCATATCTTAGTTATTCCTCCTAAATGTCCATAGTGGTTCACGTGATCTTCAAATGACCAATACATATATTCACAGGTTCCTCCAGGAGTACAGTATACCCATTTCCCTATGTAGCTCCTGGGGTTTCTTGGGTTCTCGATCTTCACCAATGGTGGGTCCAGATGGTTGGTGATGATCTGGTTGCGCAACTTCTCCCTCTCTTGTATTATTATGCCTGTGTGTTGGCCGTCATCTGCTGGCATCAAGGGGTGCATACCGACCATTTCAAGCAACTCGTCAGTGGTGCGTGCCTTCCGGGCCTTCCAAAATCTTATTATGATCAGTGTAGCTCCAGCCAAAATAGTACAACCAACTATAATCTTCAGTCCATCTGACAGCCAAGATGGCATCCATGACCATAATAGTGAAAACCAGCTCTTATCCTTGTTTACACCGTTACTTTCATCCATCATTTTGGAGTGCATCTGGGCCAATTGTGAAACTGCTTCTGTCAGTGTACCATTGTCAGCATCGTTGGCAGGAATGAACGTGCAGCATGATTGTCCTATCTTTGCGCAAACTCCTCCTTCCATGGCTGTGAGGAGGTCCAATACATATCTGTTCTGGAGTGCTACCATCCTTATAGCTCGCAGCTCCTCTTTTATTGTGTTGAATCCATTTACTGTAGAATTGATGGTCATCATTAATTCCCATCTAGTTATCTGGAGCCATTTTGCGTTTGCGTAGGCCTGCAGTCCCGGATGTATGATTGAGGAGAAAAACATTGCTGCTCTGCTGAATAGTCTGTGTTCTGGCGGGATTGAAGTGAGTGCCGTTTCCGAACCTTCCCCACAGGTAATTTCCTGTCAGAGGTTCTCCTTGTCTTTTCCTTCTTTTTAGGACAGTATCATTGCTGTTGGTCCTATTCCCTTGCTCCTCCTGAGGTGGTGCAGATCTCTTCCTTCTTTTGTCCCCTTCATCCATTTTGGGAAAGTTCGCCACATTCACATGCTTCTGGGGTACCACTAGTGATGGTACATTGACGTGCACCATTGTGCACACACCATTCCACAGGGGAGGCAGTGTATGGTATGCCTTTTCTCCACAGGCCCAATAATGGTCCATTATTACTGCTGTTCCTGCTCCCCCCTCAGGTAACTCCATCACGCTTGCACAGTTGGTGTTGTATCCTACGTCCACCTCTCCTTTATGTTGGTAGCATACCTTGGGCGCAGTCAGCAGCAGTATTGTTATTGGGTCTTTATCCGTCTCCACCCACGTGAGCATGGGTACGTACTTGATCCACGTCGTCCAACATCTGTGGTTGTGTGCCTCGATAGTTGAGATAGTTTCTTTTGTTACCATGTTGCTGCCAATCACCCCTATCTCCCAATTGTTGTCCAGGTACACCTTCCCTGTTATCGTCACCAGTGGCCTTTCCCAACATCCTGGTTTACCAGGAACTTCAGTGGCGTACCAATCACATGGTAGATACTGCAGCGTTACTTTCTTTGTTTCCCCTTTTGCAGGACCACTTGTTATGTATTTGAATGCTTCAGCATGTAGACTGCTCTTGTGGTAACTCAAATAAGTCTTGAGGAAGTTGTTTTCATATGGGTATGAGTCTCGTGTTTTCCACACCATATGCACCACTGTCCCTTGGAATCTTCCCTTTGTTTGGAACAGTGCCAAGTATATTATGCATCGAGCTGTCTTTTCATCTATTTCTGTGGCAACAAATGTTCGAGAAGCGCTCATGGCGTATGGTATTAATGAGCAAACGTAGCAGCTGTCCTCGGTTGTCTGCTTACCAATGCGGGTCATGTGTTGGTACCATATGTTGTTTGAGACGTGTGCTGAATCTTGTATATAATTATCAATACCTTTATTATCTGAGTATGTGCTGCGTTTAACTCTATTTTGCTTGTGTGCAATTTTACTAGTATCACCTGACGTAACACCTGTTGCAGCAGGGGATGGGGGTGTATTAGGTTTGGGTGCAGCAATAAGATGAATAGCATAGCTGTACTGCCATACAGAGGCAGCCAAGAACCCGGTGATCATCAAAATCCCTATTACTTTTATTACATATGCTAATTTCACCGGCATTTTGCTCTTACCTTGCTGCAGTCCTGGCAGCGTATTCTTGCGACATTAAAGTTGCCCGCCTGAAAATTCTCAAAATGCTGGTTATTAAATGTTAGTTGTTGTTTTTCTTTAAGCTCTCCCTATCAAATAGTCATTCAGTGCCCAGGCGAAGAGCTGTTCCCACGCTACTCTAAGTGATCTATCTCTTAGGACAGGCGAGTATGGGTGGAGGTGGGGCATTGAATATTCTATGGCCAAGAGGAATGCTGTGTAGTAGACACGTACCCTTCTCCTTTTCAGGTACGTTGGCCTTTTTATTTCATATACAAATTGGTGTGACAATTCTTCCGGGTAGTTATCGTCTGGGGGTACCATCTACTCCTGGGCAGTGAATTTGTTAGTTATCTATTTTCTTAGCAATACAATAATACGCAGTTCCTGCGTGTGCGAGAGAAGAGAAAAGAGAGCATTCACGTGTTTACATGTGTACGTGTGCAAGGCAATGTCCTTCAGTTCGGTTATTACTGTATTGGGGGTAGGGGTCAATGGGCAGGGGGTTTGGGCTCAGCTGGCGGAAGTAGTTTTACTCTTTGAGCGTGTGATCATGGAGTGGGCAGTATGGGGATCACCCCTTTCTTCTTCAGTTATTGTCTCCGGGGAATCTGGGGAGTGACAGGGTATGGGAACAATTGGGTCGTTGGCTGTGGTAGAACTCTCTTCCTCCGTTGGTGATGTTGTTGTTGTTCTCCCAATGGACCTGTCGGTGGCGCTGGGGCGGGTCTGCAGTTTGTAGATCTTTACATCATGTAGGTGGTTCCAGGCACGCTTGTCCTGTAGCTTTACTGCCCTTGTTGATACTTCCTCTACCAGATGGGGGCCAGTAAATCGTGCACTATTCCACTTCCTGTTGAAATTGCGAAGTAGCACGTGGTCACCTTTAGCAATTTTACACAGGTTTTCCTTTTCTGATTCTTTATCCGCGTCTTCTTGTTGATTGCTGTTAGACCCGCCCCGTGTGCGCTCGAGCTGTTGAGACACAAACACTACACTAGTAATCAAAGAAGACACATATTGGTACATTTCATCACCAAGAACACTCGCTGTGCTTTCGTGGTCGGTAAATGCTCTTGATGTTGGTGTTAGGGGAAGGTGCATTTGACGTCCGGTAACCACCTCGTGTGGGGTGAGGTGGTGGTCGGACCCTGGTCTATTCCTTAGCTCAAATAGGGCTAATGGAAGGCAATATAACCAGCTTTTCTTTGTTGTTTGCTGTATCTTTGCAATTGCCTCCTTTTAATAGGCCATTCAGGCGTTCACATATACCGTTGGCCTGTGGGTGGTAGGCACATGCAAATTTATGTTTTATGTTCAGCAAGGATGTGATATGCTGGAACATTTCGTTTGCGAAATGTGGGCCATTGTCTGACCTTAACACCTCGCACACTCCCCACCTGGGGAAGACCTCCCTCACTAGGAATTTAGCTGCTCTAAATGCATCTGGGTGTGAACAGGGCCCTGCTTCAATCCATCTAGAGAATGGGCATACTACTACAATCATATACCTATTACCTTGACATATGTTGATCATATCAACATAGTCAATATGGAGATGCCGAAAAGGTCCCTCTGGCCGGGGAATAGTACCTCTTATTACTTTTAGGGTATGGCCGGCCGTAAACTGTTGACATGTGAGACAATTGCTGATAAAAATTTGACACATGAGAATTTAACTCGGGGCAGAACCAATCTTCTCTAATTCGTGCTGCAATTACTTCCTTGCCTGTGTGGGCTGGATGATGTAGTTGGCTCAGGGCGGTGTTCAAAAGTGCCAATGGTATTACAACCTTTCCAGTGCCACCCTGGCGCCATAGTGCGTCGGTTGGTGACATTGTGCATCCTCTTTTTACCCATATTTCTTTTTCGGCCATTGGTGCAGCCGCTTGTAGCTCCATAATCTGCGTGGCTGGGAGATGGGTGTACCCTTCTCTTATCAACATCTCCTTAGCCATTCCCCTCCCTCTCTGTGACTCTGGGGGGTTCCATATCTCACCAAAGTATGCAGCATACTTCGCATGTGCGTCTGCTGCTGCATTCCCCTTCGAGACGTGGTCTTCACCATTGGTGTGTGCGGTGCATTTTACTAGGGCTAATTCTTGGGGGTCATTTATTACTTCAATTAGTTCAGCCAATAAGAGGGCATGTTGCACTGGAGTGCCATCAGCTCTCCTAAACCCTCTTCTTCTCCATTTCGACAGCCCTGAGTGGACAGTGGATGTAACAAATGCACTGTCGGAGTATATGGTTACTCGTTTGTCAAAGCTTTCCTTCAACGCCAAGATTAGTGCAACCAGTTCCGCTGCTTGAGCGGAGTAATGCTGTGGTAATTGTACACATTTCATAGCCACACACACCGGTACCTCCATCATTTTACCACTGCTGCCCCAGTTCTCCTTATCCGATCTCTTTGATCAATAGTTGATGACCCATCAATAAACAAAAGCTCACCTCCCTCTAGTGCGTTTTCTTCAACCTTTCTAGTACATGAGTACATTTCAGTTATTTGCGTACAGTCATGGGCATAATCTCCCTCCTCAATTACTTCTGCTAGGAACCTTGCAGGGTTAACCGTGCTACATCTAACAATTGATAGTTCAGCTCTAGATAGAATGATCTCATAACCTGATGCCCTCTGCGTGGTTAGGGTGGACTTAGGTTTATTCAATATTGCAAATAGTGCATGTTCCACAAACAGTGTAGTTGGGCACCCCATGGTGATTGCTGATGCTTTTTCCACTGCAAAAGCAGCTGCAGGGTCACTTCCCTTGTTCGCAAGGGAAGTGACCTAACATCACAGGATCCAAGTGACCGCTGTAAAATGCTACTGGTTTGTAGCCCATGCTTGTTTTTTGAGCCAACACTGCTTTCATTACTGCTGAGTCGCAATGTGAAAATATAAAAAATTGTCGCTCATAGTCTGGGGATGCCAGTACTGGAGCAGTTGATATCGCATCTTTCAATTCATCAAAAGCCTCTTTCATTTCCATAGTCCACCCCAACTTTTTCTCCCCTTTATTAGCTTCCCTTAAAGCCTCAAGCAGGGGTCCTATGTACGAGCTGTAATCAAATACCCATGCTCTACAGTAGTTGCACAGCCCCAGGAATTGCTGCAGTTCCCTCACAGTTTGTGGCATTGGAGTGCTTGAAATGGCCTGTGCTCTTTGTGGTGCAATCTTTCTTCCATGTTGGGATATAAGTTGACCAATGTAAAGTACCTGTTCTTGACAGTATTGTATCTTTTTCATGTCTACCTTGTACCCTTTTTCAGCCAATATTGTCAACATCTTTAAGGAGTCCTCTCTGCATTTACTTTCGTTTGTACTGCAAATTATTATGTCATCCACATACTGCAACACTGTGCTTTCCACTTCAATGTTACTCAAATCCATCTGTATTACTCTATTGAAAATTGAGGGTGATTCGCAATACCCCTGTGGCAATCTGGTATGTTTCCACTTTGTATTTCGGTAAGTGAAGCTTGTCAGATCTTGTGAGTCTGGGTGCAATGGTATTGAGAAAAAAGCATTTTTAAGGTCGATCACTGTAAATCGTGGTGCTTCTGCTGGAATGCCACACAATATTGTGGCCGGGTTTGCTGCTACGGGATATTCTGCTTCTACTATGTTGTTCAAGGGCCTGAGATCCTGTATGAAGCGCCAAGACCCCCCTTTAGCCTTGCGCACTGGGTACACAGCCGTGTTGCATGGTGATTCTGAGGGGACCAATATGCCATTGTTTATAAGGGCCGTTATGGTTTCATATATGCCCTCATCTGCCTCTTTTGACAGTGGGTACTGTTTCACTCTGGGGAGTATTGCACCTTTTTTCAATTTTATCCTTACTCCCCCTATGCTTTTTATGCACCCCACGTCATAAGGGCTAGTAGTCCACAATGATTTGGGTACCTTTGACATATCCTCCTTAAAGAAGGGGACTGGGGTGCATGCGGGTGCCTCAAGTGCCATCGCAATTTTCTGTGCTACTTGTTTGTGAGCCACTCTTAGCCATATTTCTACACTCATCATGAACACCATTTCACCTTCCTCCTTTTCTTCTGAGAACAGCTCCTCATCTGACACCTGGGTTAGCCTACATCCTTCTGCTAGTGCTATCACTGCCCTCCATGCTCTTCCTTCTTTGTCTTGGGCATGCACAGCAATATAATCAGCTGTTGCAATAATGCTCTCAATGTCCATTAGAACCACCTTTCCTTCTGGTTCATTAACAGGTGTTTCTGGTCTGAACAGATAGGCTGCTGGCCTCCTCCATATTTTCCCTTCTATCCCTGGCATCCATGCAAATGCCATGTCTGTTCCATACTGGAATAGTTCGCCATCTACTGGCTCCGCCCTAATCGCTGTCTGTCCGCAGTATGCTTGCATAATCTGTCGTGCTGTGAGCATGTTAATCCCTGGAGTAGAGCAAATTATGCCGTCCTCTGTAAAGGAGATCGTCATATTCAACCTGTTCATTATGTCTCTCCCCAGTATATTTACTGGTGAGGCACTATAATATAAACGTGGAACTGACAGATCATAATCTCCAATAGATAAGGGAATGTTATCAGTAAAGGGAACCAACCCTCTAGCCCCAGAGAATCCTTGGGTGTTCATGGCTTCGCCTGACATCTTAAATTTACCTTCCCTTATGCAAGACCGGGTCGCCCCGGTGTCAACAAGGAATGATAATTTTTTGCCACCTATTGTTACCTCTATGCGTGGCTCCTCCGCACTATTAGGTGTTACTGACAGGAGGGGACACACCAAGGCCGTCTGTGGGCTGTCCTATTGAGGGTACAATGATTGGCCATTTCCTGTGTAAGGGTTGTGTCCCAAGACCGTCACCCTACCCAATTGTGTTTGTTGTGTTTGGGGTTGTTGTGTCATCGCTACCTGTTGTTGTGGCAGTGAATATGTCTGTGGCTGTTGTTGTGTTATTTGTTGTTGTTGTTCATTTCCCTGTTGCAACGTCTGCTGTTGTTGTAGGCCCTGCTGTTCTTGTGAGGGCCTTGGTTGTCCCTGTTCACTCCATGATGGTGTTCCTGGCCTAACTCTACACGTGCGTGACATGTGTCCTAATAATCCACAACTCCAACACACTGGTGGTTCCCTACTCTGCCATGGGAAGCTCCCTGTGTTGTCCTGGTATACTGGTTGCCCTGTGGGGTAGGAATTTCTAAGTCCTCCCACCTGCTGTTGGGTGTTATATCCGTATCCTCTCCCTCTCATGAATCCTCCTCTCCCCCTGTTATAATTATAATACCCAGCTCCTTGCATTGGGTACCCTCCTCCCATGTTGGTTGTGTATGGTTGCAGTGGCGGCGCCTGTTGTGTTATAGTCTGTGAAGGTGGTATTTGGGCGGAATCTTGTGCAGCCACTACTTGTGTGGGGCTTTGGGCCATTGTTGTGGGCGTAGTTATTAGTGCCCCTTCCATTGTGTATTTAGTAAGTTTTTTCTGTACTAGTTTAGCCTCTTCCGTTTTCCTGTCCTCTTCCTTTTGTTTAATTTTTCCTTGCCATGTCCTGCAGTGATGCACTATAGTCAGTTGTATTTCTGGCCATGGTTTTGCTTCCATTCCCACTACTTTCTTTAGTTGTTTCTGAACTCCTTCTGGGAGCCCTTGTACTAGTATATGATAGAATATTGCTGGTGTTTTATCCCATTGCTCTCTAGTTTCCATGCGCCACCTCTCTTGGATCTCCTGGATATAATCAACAGGATCTTCATTCTCACGCATCTTACGGGAGGTAATTGCTCCTATGTCTGATGTGTCTGGGTACTGTACCCTCAGTGCCTGCCATAGTGCATGTCTGCAGTTTGCGAATGGTGCCCCATCATGCGATGTGTTTGTTATTGTTACCCCATGGAATCCTGCTCTCTTCCAAATGTCATCCGCTCTATCCCCTAATATTGATATTAAAAGGCACTTTACATCTCCTACTGCCAGTTTCTGTCCTGCGGTGTGTTTTTCCATTTCATATATCCACTTACCCGCACCTCCACTTAATGATGGAAGCCTGCATTTTATATTTTCTTTATCTGTATGCTTCCAAGGGACATACTGTGGTCTAACCCCTCCTCTCTCCAAAAGTGGCATTAAGTTGTGTCTCGTTTCACCCTTTATGTTCCATAATATCGAGTCCTCACACCCTACCTCCTCTTCCCTTTCTTCTACATCTTCAATTTCGTCCTTATTACCCCTGCTCGTAACTCTTTCTTCTCCATTTTTTCCCCTCCTTCCATCATTTCCTGTATTTAATGTGGGCATGTGTATTCGTCTGTCCTGCCTGCGACTAGGGAGGTCTCTAAGCCGACATGCATAGGGTGTCAGTTCGTCTGTGAAGGGCGCGAGTTTTATTTTGCGCAACGAGCGTGAGGTGTCTGAGCATGTAGGGTGCGATGGGGGAAGGTGTGATGGGGATGGGGATGGGGAGGGTGTGGCTTCATGTATCTGTCCTTCCGCTAGTCCTTACTCTCCCTCCTCACTTCTCTCCAACTCATCCTTTCTCCTACTGATCCATGGCGAGTCTATGTTGGTTCGGGTGAGGTATAGTTTGTCTAAGCTTTCCCTTTCACTTTTTCTTCCTTCCCTCTCCACTCCTTCTTCTTCCTCACTACAAAAGTCAGTCATAAACGGCACCCCCCACTCGGTCTTTTTCCCTTTTATTGTTACTGTTTGTAAGTCTATTAGGTCCAATTCTCCTTTTTCTCCTTTACCAACTGCTCCCCCTTGTGCTGATGTTGTCGCTACTTCTGTGCTTCTATATACATCCCCCATCTTTCACTCTCCCTACTCCTATCTTCTCTTTCTCCTTCACTTCTCTCCTCCATCTCCCTACTATTTTCCTCCCTTTTCCTTTTTAATTCCTCCATCACTTCACTGCTCATCTGTTCCAATATTCTTTCATCCTCTTTCTTCCTTTCCCATTTCACCCTTTCTCTTTCTACTATACTCTCTATTACCTTCCCTTCTTCATATTTCTTAGTTGTTTCTGATAGTAACCTCCTCTTCCACATTGCCATTTCTTTTTCTTTTTCTTCTTCTTCCCTCTTCTTCTCTCGCAGCACTACTCTTGATACCCTTTCTGCTGCTGCTTTTACCCTTTCAGCTTCTCTCCTTTGCTCCTCATTCCGTTCCCTTATTTTTTCCAATTCGTTCTTACCTACTTTCCTTTTCCTCGCTCTCTCTCTCTCCTCCCTCTCGAGCTGTTTGATCAATTCATTCTGCTCATCCCTTAGCTTTGCTAGTCGTTCCTCCAAAATCTCTTTTGCCGTAATAGCTCTTCCCCCCTCATTTCACTCTCCCTGTATCCCTCATCTGTTTTCTTTACTACCTCCTTCTCTTCTCCAGTTAGTGAACCTCGTAATTTTAATAGTATCTGTGCAGCTACCCACTCATCATTTCCTACCTCCACAGTCTGCTCTTCTCCAGTCCTCCCCTCCCCCACTGGCATCTTCCTATGAGCCACATATGGTGGAGGGCTGTATGCCGGGTTCGAGTATCCCTCAGCCGCCCTTAACTGTCCTCTTTCTATTTCTCCTAATTCTCTTAAAGGGTACAGCCCCCCTCCCTCTGTTTTCACTTCCTGTGTTATGGGTATCTCGTTGCTCGGTTCCTTTTTTATGTCATCTAATTTATTATTCTTTTCTCCTCCTTCTCCTCCGTTCCCCGTGTTCTTTCTGCTTTCACTCCCCTTTTTCCCATCCTCTCCTTCCTCCTTAATCTCTTTTTCTTCCGGTTTTTTCCCCCATAGTGAACATTCCATTTGGTCCTGGTCGGGACCCCTGGAACATCCTCCATAAGTTAAACACCTCCACATGGTTTGCCAACTTCTTCCCCTTGTATGTATTGTGCAGATGGTTTAGCAGTGAATGTTGGGCATATGGATCGAAGCTACCATTAGGCGGCCACGGTGTTAGCATTTTGTTATCCGTCCCCTGGGTCCATTCTATGCTGTACTTAATTAGTTTCTCCCTATGGGGTGGCAGTGTTGTGCATATGTGTTGTAGTGGGGTAGTGAGGGTGTTCCCCCACCCTCCCGACCCTGTCCCGTATGACATAGTAGCGCTCCACTTGTTACCCTTCCCCTATCTGGTAGCAGTTTATCTCACTAGCAGTTTACAATATACAACCTTATATTGTTTACCTGGCCCCGTAAGTTTGGGGACTTACGACAATCCGCTAATGAAAATTATAGAAAATATGGTATTTTACATTTGTATATTTCCTTCTGTCTTTCTTTATACAACACCCTTACGGCCCCCTGCGGCCGAGGCGCACGTAGCCCCCTGCGGCTGCGTACCCCTTATGACGCTCTTATACAGTCGTCCTATTTTCACGTGCTCCTCCCCCTTTTACACTTGCCGTGGCCGGCGTTCTCCGTGCGCAGCCACGCCCCCCTTTCTCCTTTCCCCGATCAACTCATTTACCGTTTATCTCCGTTTCCACTCCCTTACCATATTTCTCTTCCCCACCACTCTTAAAACGAAGATGCCTTGTGCTCGCGATATCCTATGAAAGCCCTACTGGTGACGTCACCGATCTCTTCGAGCTACTGGTAAGTTCTTCGTATATTCTTTAAGTTACAAACACTTGCAATCTACTGTCATGCCACTCACCTGGGGTATGGGGCGCGGTGCGGGACGCATCTGCAGGTCCCGGCGCTTCCCATCCTGGGTCATCTACCCCCGATATAGGTTGGGGGGCCCTCAGTCATTTGCGGCTCATGCCGCTTCTGGGTTTTCCCATTTGCATGGTTCGCGCAGGCGCGGAGGGCAGTCTTTCGCCCTCCGCGCATGCGCAGTCCACAGAGCGCTTGGGAAGTTGCAGGCTTGCTTCCCAAGCCTCGTTCTGGGCGCGTCAGCACCCGGGGACGGCGCAGATTGCGTTCCAAGCCTCCCGGGTGCTGCCTGCCCTATATTAAGGGCCAGTTTGTTGGAACAAAACGCGTCTCAACGCGGTTTGTTTACGGATCGCGTCCTCGCCCGTGTTACTCCTTAGTAACACCTTGTCCAGTCTTCTAGTCCTTGCTCCTCGTCCCTCCATGTTAGTTCCTTCCTGTTCCTGTTGGTCCTCCGGTTCCTTGTCCTGCCCCTGGGGGTCCTATTTCCTTCCAGCCCCTTGGCCTGTCTGCTCCTCTCCTTGTTCAGCTCTGGAGCCTGATCCTTCCTTTCCCCTTGCTTGTTAGTTCGGTTTCTTGCCTCCTGCCTTCCTGTGTTCTCCGCCTCTTCCACCTGCTTCCTCCCCTGCCATTTTCATCCATTGGACTTCTGCTACTACTGGAGCATTCCTTTGCTACTATCCGTGGATCCATCCAGTCAAGACCCGCCTTCCCTGTCAGTGCTTGCACTGTCCCGACGCCACGCAAATCAGGGAAGTGCGCATCCGTGGCGTTGGGAGCCGGCACACCGCTAACCTTGTTTGATTCAGGGTTGGTGTTGCGCTGGTTCCTCGCGTCACACATTCAGCAACCATCAGTCGGACAGCCTGGCTACTTCACCACGACCATCAACTGGAAGTTCAGGTACTCAGCGCCCACGAGACGCTTTCCTTAACAGATTGAGACGCCTGCCTTCTGATTTTGAGATGGATGAATCCCAGGAACTCAGGGAAGAGATGCGGGCACTTCGAGCCGAGATGACTGCACTCCATCAAGAGAACATTGGTTTGAGACAGTTGGTGGCACAAGGTACCGGGACAACACCTCAGGGTGAAGGTGCAATGGCTCATACTGCACCAATCAAATTCGATGGTGATTCAAGACGTGTGGTCGAGTTTTGTAATCATTGTAGGATACACTTCCTCTTCAGGTCCACTTACTTCAACTCTGACAAGGCCAAGATCGGGTATATTCTGGGTAATTTGACTGGGAACGCACTTGCTTGGGCAACGCCTTTGGTGGCTGCCAATAGTCCCATTCTCAACGATTTTGCAGCGTTTGAAAAAAGCATTTCTAGAGGTTTTTCAATCACCCAATCTGGCCTCCGCGGCTCAGAATCAATTGATGGACCTCAAGCAGGGAGCCATGGACATAATAGCTTATATTGGCCGCTTTCGGCAATTGGCCACCGATTCCCAGTGGCCTGAAGTAACCCAAAAGACTCTGTTTCGTCGGGGATTGAGAGAAGAATATAAAGACGAATTATTACACATTCCTGAGCCCGACACCCTTCAACAACTTGTGGAACAAGTTTTGCGGATCGATCACAGACTAGCAGAGAGAAGAGGAGAGAGACGTCGAACCGAGAGGTTGTTTTCCAGACCCACAAACACGTCTACTGGGATTCCTGGGTCTTCGGAATCCGGTCCAGAACCCATGCAGTTGGGGGCTGTTAGGGGTCCGTTATCCGAAGCTGAACGGAAACGCCGAAGGTCTCTAAGACTATGTTTGTACTGTGGAGCCGCTGGGCATTACTTGGGTACCTGCCCTACACGCCCTCAAAGGAAGTCGGAAAACTAAAAGACCTGTCGTCTATTGGAAAGGCAACGACAGGTCTCTCTTCGCCTCCAGTCCTTTCCGGCCTCTGCTCCTTGCTTCAGCCCATGCAACCTGCTGTTTTATTAGTTCTGGAGATCAAACTGACATGGTTAAGCAAAGAGGTGAAAGTTCTCGGCTTATTGGACTGTGGAGCTTCTGGTAATTATATAGATGAGAACTTCGCAGCAAGGCATGGTATACCTTTGTTTTCCCGGAAGAATGTTCTGCCAGTGGAGGTGATTGATGGGACTCCTTTATCTTCGGGGCCTATACGTCAACATACCATGGGTCTATTCGCCCAGATTAAGGAACATGGTGAGAGAATCGCCCTGGACGTCATCAAATCACCATCATATACAGTAGTTTTGGGTTTACCATGGCTGCTATGCCACAATCCCACCATCGATTGGGAAACACGCACTTTGGTTTTTGCTTCCGCTCATTGCCTTCAGAATTGTTGTTCGCCTGGCAGGTCTCAGAACATCGTCATCTCCACACCTCTTGCTAGAAGCAGTAGTCCACCTGGTCTTTGCTCATTGCTGCCCATTCCTCAAGAGTACGATGACTTTAGGATGGTCTTTTCCGAGCCTGGGGATATACCTCTACCTCCTCACAGAACATTCGATTGTTCTATTGATTTGATACCAGGTTCGGTAATACCTCATGGGAAGATTTACGCCTTGTCCCTAAACGATAAACAAGTCTTACAGGAATATCTGGATGACTGCATCAAAAAAGGATACATAACACCTTCGAAGTCTCCTTCTGGTTTTCCTTTATTCTTTGTGAAGAAGAAAGAAGGTACTTTACGTCCTTGTATTGACTACCGCCAATTGAATGATATTACACGAAAAGACAGATACCCACTGCCATTGATCCGAAATATCATGGAATCACTTCGAACAGCTAAAGTCTTCACCAAGTTGGATCTCCGTGGAGCTTATCATCTGATCCGGATAAAGGAAGGCGATGAATGGAAGACGGCCTTTAAAACTCCATCCGGGCATTACGAATACCGGGTAATGCCATTCGGTTTATGTAATGCCCCGGCGGTCTTTCAGCGCTTTATGGACCACGTATTTAGTGACCTGATCGGCATCTCAGTTTGGGTATACCTGGATGATATCCTCGTTTTCTCTGTTTCCCAAGAACAACACGTGGAACACGTACGAGAGGTCCTTCGACGGTTGGCCCAGAATCAACTGTACGCAAAAGCAGAGAAGTGCTCTTTTCACAAGGGAAGCATGGAGTTCCTGGGCTATGTAATCAGTGGATCTGGCGTCTTCATGGATCCCGCTAAGATACGATCCATTCAGGAATGGAACCAACCTCTCGATCTGAAATCTCTGCAACGTTTTTTAGGGTTCGCCAACTTTTATCGACAGTTCATACCTCATTTCTCACAGCTTACGACTCCTTTAACTCGATTAACCAGCAGCAAAGTACCTTTTCTTTGGGATTTGCAGGCTACCATGGCCTTTGACACCTTGAAAAAATCCTTCAGCACAGCACCCATTCTGTGTCATCCCAATGACGAGACACCATACATCGTAGAAGCAGACGCTTCCGATTTCGCTATTGGTGCTGTTCTCCTGCAGAAGCAATCCGAATCTGGCATGGAACATCCTGTGGCATATTACTCCCGTAAACTCACTCCCAGTGAACGGAACTATGCCGTGATAGAGAAGGAGCTGTTAGCCATAAAAGCAGCATTTGAAGAATGGAGGCATCATCTCCTCGGAGGACGACATACGGTGGAAGTTCGTACCGACCATCGCAATTTACAGTATTTACGTTCTCTTCAGTGCCGTACCTCTCGTCAAGCCCGATGGGCCTTCTTTTTCTCTCACTATGACTTCCACATAACCTACATTCCTTGTGCTCAGAACTTGAAGGCAGATGCCTTATCCCGTTCCATGGAAGGAGACGTTAAGAGCGACTGCAATAACAAGCCATTGATCTCTCCGAAGCATTTTCTACTTACGCTCACCCCTCATCTCCAGACATTAGTACAAGACACCCGAATAGATCCAGCTCGGTCGAGTCTCTTGAAACGACCACAGATCACCGAACGCAATGGGTTGCTTTTTTATCGGAACAGATTATACATACCCACTGTCTCTCTTCGGACTCTTGTACTTCACGGGTTCCATGGTTCCCGAGTGGGTGGACATCGTGGCATAAAAGCCACTCAAGAACTAATTTCCAGGCAATTCTGGTGGCCAGGCTGGGCCGAAGAAATCGAGCGGTATGTCAAGAGTTGTCCTATGTGTGCCCAGACCAAGGTTCCAAGAAAAAAGCTATTGGGGTTACTTCCTCCCACAGAGATACCTCCATACCCATGGCATACCATTGCCGCAGATTTCATCGTGGACCTTCCTCCGTCTGATGGATATACCTGCATTATGGTGGTAGTAGACTGCTTTACCAAGACTGCCCATTTTGTCCCTTTCCCCAGGATACCCACGGCGTCCCAGATGGCTTTAGCGTTCTTCCAAGAAATTTATAGGTTGCATGGACTACCAGAGAAAATCATATCCGATCGTGGATCCCAGTTTCTGTCCTCTTTCTGGAGTCAGTTGTGCAATCATCTAGGCATTCACAGAGCCTTGAGTTCGGGTTATCATCCACACACCAACGGCCAGACTGAGAGAACTAATCAAACATTGGAACACTACCTTCGGTGCTTTGCTAATGCCACTCAGACCAATTGGAAAACACATCTGGTTCTTGCCGAAGCCTCTTACAACAATACAAAACATTCCGCTACCGGATTTAGTCCGTTTTTCTGTTCTTTTGGTCAGCATCCTAAATTGGTGCCTTTTCATCCTGTACCACCCAGTGCTGTTCCATCTGCTGATCATCTGGTTGTTACTCTCCAGAAGCAACATTCGTTGGCACGCAGAACACTTGCAGAGGCACAGGAACGCATGAAACAACAAGCTGATAGGCGGCACACTCCTGAACCCATACTCCATGTGGGTGATTTAGTATGGTTGTCCTCCAAAAATCTACCAGTGCGTAATCTTCCTACCAAATTGGCTCCCCGTTATTTTGGCCCATTCAAGGTTACCAAGCGTTTGTCCTCTGTAGCATATCGCCTACAATTGCCCCAGGCCTGGCGGGTTCATCCTGTCTTTCATATCTCCCTTTTGAAGCCTTACGTGGTTGATACTTTCCAGCGATCCTTTTCCCGTCCTGCCTCTGTAGATGTCAGCGGAGTACCTGAATTTGAAGTACAAGAGATCTGTGATTCGCGCATACGACGGGGTGTACTTCAGTACCTGGTAGACTGGAAGGGTTACCCTTGCCTGTGTTACCCTTGCCTGTGATCGCACCTGGGAACCTTTCAGTCATGTGCATGCACCCCGTCTGGTGCGCGAGTACCATCTCCGATTCCCTTGGAAGCCTGGGTCCCCTGGCCTTTCTGGGAGGGGACATAGTGTCATGCCACTCACCTGGGGTATGGGGCGCGGTGCGGGACGCATCTGCAGGTCCCGGCGCTTCCCATCCTGGCGCATCTACCCCCGATATAGGTTGGGGGGCCCTCGGTCATTTGCGGCTCATGCCGCTTCTGGGTTTTCCCATTTGCATGGTTCGCGCAGGCGCGGAGGGCAGTCTTTCGCCCTCCGCGCATGCGCAGTCCACAGAGCGCTTGGGAAGTTGCAGGCTTGCTTCCCAAGCCTCGTTCTGGGCGCGTCAGCACCCGGGGACGGCGCAGATTGCGTTCCAAGCCTCCCGGGTGCTGCCTGCCCTATATTAAGGGCCAGTTTGTTGGAACAAACCGCGTCTCAACGCGGTTTGTTTACGGATCGCGTCCTCGCCCGTGTTACTCCTTAGTAACACCTTGTCCAGTCTTCTAGTCCTTGCTCCTCGTCCCTCCCTGTTAGTTCCTTCCTGTTCCTGTTGGTCCTCCGGTTCCTTGTCCTGCCCCTGGGGGTCCTATTTCCTTCCAGCCCCTTGGCCTGTCTGCTCCTCTCCTTGTTCAGCTCTGGAGCCTGATCCTTCCTTTCCCCTTGCTTGTTAGTTCGGTTTCTTGCCTCCTGCCTTCCTGTGTTCTCCGCCTCTTCCACCTGCTTCCTCCCCTGCCATTTTCATCCATTGGACTTCTGCTACTACTGGAGCATTCCTTTGCTACTATCCGTGGATCCATCCAGTCAAGACCCGCCTTCCCTGTCAGTGCTTGCACTGTCCCGACGCCACGCAAATCAGGGAAGTGCGCATCCGTGGCGTTGGGAGCCGGCACACCGCTAACCTTGTTTGATTCAGGGTTGGTGTTGCGCTGGTTCCTCGCGTCACACATTCAGCAACCATCAGTCGGACAGCCTGGCTACTTCACCACGACCATCAACTGGAAGTTCAGGTACTCAGCGCCCACGAGACGCTTTCCTTAACATCTACCCCCGTTAACCCTACAGCTGTCTTCCTGTCACTCCTGGAACAAGGTAATCAAATCAATAATATAATCGGACTGCGCACGCTGCGTCGCCTCGCGTGTGATACGCCCCTCAACAGGAGGGCTTAACCAGCCAATTATCTTCCGTATTGGGCAACTAACTAGCTACCGCCTACAGGGAAATGTCATCTACCTATCGAGTTTCTTGCTCGAACAATAGGGATCCTCATCTACTCATTGATCAATAAATGCCAAATCGTAGGAAACCACACACACCCACCCTTACACGTAGTCGCGACCTAGGCCAATCAGTGTCTACGAGCGGCCGCACGTGATGTTTTCGTGCTCCGCCCCCCTCTTTCGCGTGACGTAGCCGACTGCTCTCGCACTCGTTTCACTACCATTCATTCCATTGCCAACACTAGATTGTCAAACCTTCGCCGCGCACCTGTGCAACACCTCCCTCCTCCCTTATTTAATTCCCCCTCCCTCCCTCACAATTTCGCATTGCTTGTTGTGCGTGTCATGCTCACCAAGTTCTCTTGATGCGGGGCCGCTCGACTGCGTGCACCCCTCCAAGCGGCTCGTCACCTCCCCTCGTCTGGACCACGTCTGGACACTCGCCAACCGCGGGTGGGATACTTCTCAACCGGCTCCCGAGGGCCTATATCCGGATTGCGCTGTCCGGTCTTCTCGCAGCTCCGCGATGGTCCTGTAGTCCTCAGAAGGGGGCAACGGCAGAGGGGGCCGCGCCGCCGGGCCTCCTCGCAGCGGGAGTGCCTGGAAAAAGTAAAAATAAAAAGGCGGATCTTAAACAGATCTCAGCAGTGCCTCCAACTTGTCGGGGGGAAATTCTGCCGGGGTCGGCCGGGCCGTCCGCAGACCTCCGGGCAGGGAGGCCCCAACTCCTCCCGTATATCCCAGATGAGATAGAGTATGAGACACACGCAAGAAGCAAGGTGACTCTGCTGTTTATTAGACAAAAACGGCAGGGATGGGTCAAGGAGCGTACGCGTCCGTCCTGACACACACACAATCGTAGGGCTCGCAGGCCCTTTTTACCTTATTATGACGCGCTACTTGCGTCACCTTGGAAAGTTAGCAAAAAACCTATCGCCACTCTTAATTGGTTGCTCGAGTGGTAGGGTTAGTATAGCACACGTATAGAGAACAATATTAGTGGACAAGGGTTAGTCAGGTGATATATCTGGGTTGTCCCTACAATTAGATACATGAGAATTGTTACATGAAGACCCCTGATGATTGGTTAAAGTTAATGGCGTCAGTGATAGGAGCCCCATGTTCTGATTGGTGCGCCCGCGAACTTCCCAGCCTGGGACCATCGCTGTTCCCAGCTCTCGGTGTACCTGTCATTTGCAACAATGTTTCACTATGGGTACGTGCAGACAATGTGAGGACTTATTCATAGCTGGAAGGCCGACTACTCCCACTGTCGCAGATGTCCATTGAGCCTTTTAATTGTATCTGCCTATGTCTTGTAACGAGGGGTCCAGACGCTTTCTTCCTCCTGGGCTTGGCCTCCTGTCAGGTTCGGCTTGGTCACGTGAGGTGGGACCGTGTTTGAGGCAGAATTCTGCACAATTAATATTGTTTTTCCACTGTGTGCCTGGTTTAATTTGCAGGTGTGACTTTAACGTTGGTGTGCGGCGTGCGAGGTTGTAACATCGTGCCCTTGATGGTTTGCTCTCGGAATGTGGGTTGGCAACATTGCGACCTTGGCTGGTTGCTTCGCCGGGCTCATTCTGCAGGATCAGCAACCTGACTCTTGTTCTTTTAACGTCCATGGAAGCTCTTGCTTGCGGCCTACTTAGGCCTGGTGTATAAGTGGAGCCGTTTGGTGCACAGGCGCTTTAGGTTACAGTACCATATTGTCTTATGACCAGTATCGTGTCTTCATTATATTTCTCATTGTGGCAACTGGTTTTAGGAGAAGCGTAAGCAAGCTCTTTTAGATGAGTTCATGATGCGTCTTGCGTTTCTGCATTTTGAAAGCCTATGTGGAAAATAATAAAAATGCACGTCCGTGAGTATGTCTGTCGCCTACGTCATAGCACAGAGTATATTCTTCGTGTAGATTGGTGCAGGAGTGTCCAGTGTGTATATTTGTACAGGTGTGCTGACCGTTGGCTAGGTCGTCATGGCATCTCTAACGACGTGTAGGTTTTAGTCTAGTTGATCCGGGCCGCAGGTGTCGGCATGGCCAGTGCGGGCTGCTGGGCAGGCAGATGGACACATCCGTATGTTCCTGTACCAGGGTATTTGGTCGTCTGGTAGATGGGCAAACTCTTCTCGTGGCAGGTGTATGGGTCGTGACCCTTTAGGCCAAGCGCGAGAGGTGAAGGACGGGAGCCTGGTCTTCCATTCTCCCACTTCAAAAGCATAGTATTTCCGCTGAGAATATTCAACAATTATAGAAGCCCTGTTGGGAAACAGCAGTACTACCCATCAAGAGTATATCAAGCTAACTGAGGAGTACCAGCATTGCCCCATTTCAAATATGGCAGCTCTATTAGAAAGTGCTGGCTCATATCGAATGCACAGCCCTGCTGAGAAGGGCTGTTACTGTCTCTTTAAAAATATAGAAGCCCATTAGCTCTGCACCATTAGGCTCTGCAAGTACTGTTCCATTGAATGTTATTACACTGAACAAGGTCAACAGTATGGCAAGGTCCATACTGGGTTCTATGTGATAATTCCGCATTTTAAAGAAAAAATACAAAAAAAACCCGATTTATTTCGGCCGATTTTGTGTGGTCTTCAAAATGCCGAATTATCACATTGTACTCCCTCCCCCCGGCAAAGCCCCCCAAGAAGGTGATACCACCTAACCCACCCCTCTCCTGCACTGTTTCCTTCCTTAGAATTCAGGGGGTTCCCTACCTCAACGTCGCCGTTCCCCGCCCACAGCATAGCATTCACCCTCACGACGTGCACACTCAGAGACATGCAAACAGTCTCACTTGCCCTCTCCCTGCCCCCTCCCTCCGCAGATGCAAAGCAAGAGGGGTGCACAGATGTAGAGGTACACCCAACCCAAAATGATTTTTAGAAATTGAGGCACAGATGCAAAGCAAGAGCTTTGCATCTGTCCCTCAATTCTAAACATCGTTTTATACCCGGCTTTCACCCGGGCCGCCAGAGAGAGACACAGTATGGATGGAACAAAGGGCCATCCATACTGCGTCTCTTCTCTCCGGGCCGGGGGGGGGGGCTCAGCCCCGACTTCATTCTGCCAGCGGGTGCCCGGGCCCCGGAGCACCCGCATACTTGGCGCCCCTGCTATGTGGTACCACACACCACTTCAATTCAGTAATTGATGCACTAACTGCGGACAGTTTTAAATAGGCATGTGAGTTCCTATGTGAAGCGTATCAGCATAGAATAGGGAAGAAAGGCAGGTTAGTTGTGAATAGTGGCGGAATGCTTTCTTTAGACTAGAGATACAATTCTGTGTGTAGATCACCCACCCCCACACACCACATAGGCAACCTGTAATGGAAAAGTTTTGGAGTAACTTATCTTGTCTTTTACAGCCCAGTCCAATATAGTTCAATAACCTCCTACTTTCTTTTAAAAGGTTCTACCACCTCAAAGTTCCTGAGACACCACAGGAGAACAGGATCCAAGATAAATCTGGGACCCCTGGGTGACGTTTGAGGTTAAAAGATGCTCTTCCTCGTCACAGTACCTTTGGTGCCTTGGGCCGGCGAAGTTGCAGAGTTTCTCG
Organism: Ambystoma mexicanum; assembly: GCF_040938575.1. Classification (NCBI taxonomy): domain Eukaryota; kingdom Metazoa; phylum Chordata; class Amphibia; order Caudata; family Ambystomatidae; genus Ambystoma; species Ambystoma mexicanum. The sequence goes on from NC_090928.1 coordinate 1,251,747,395, forward strand.
GTTTTACTCAACGATTCCCTCTGAGGATGGACACCCCTTGGAAGAAGGAGCCGCTGAGATGCTAACTCCACGAGAAAAATGGAACAAAGGTCTTTCCGAAGTGCAGCAGTGTGGCTCTTCACTGTGCTAACCTTTGGTTGATGATTTCTCTGACTGTAGTAGTCCTGGGAAGATGAAACTTGCGGTGGGCTCCTTAAAGGCTTGGCAGATGAGAGTAAGACCACTGGGATCCTTCAATCCATTCTGGCGGCGACAGATGCATAGGTCACTTTTGGCTGCGTGTTTCGGATTTACACGTTGTCCGACTTTCGGTTCTTCGGTACTGCAGCCACGCCACAGATCACTGGACGTCTTCTGGTTACCTGGACTCAACAACTGGAGTGAACTTCGGACCCTCACCAAGTCTGGACCCTCCGGACATCTTTGTTAGCTTCTGGTGGTGGGAAAACCACCAACATACCTTTCTCTGCACTCAGCGACTCAGGAATCTCTCTGGTGGGAAAAAATGGTCAGTGATGATGGCAAGGATGTCCTTTGAAATGTTCTTAGGCAGTTTGGACATTTCACAACTCCGGGCGTCAAGCAGCACTATGCCAGGGTCTCCCCTCTTCTGGCCTGTAGACAGCAATGGCTTCCAGCAGTCACAAAAGGCACCTCCGGACCCTGGGTGACACCAATGGACTTCTTTGACTCGAGATGTCCGGGCACTCCTCTTCAGGACTCACAAAGACCCCTTCTCCGGACGGGAGGCACACAGGACTGGGTTTCAGGGGACATCGGATGAAGAGTAACAGGTTGCAGGATGGTCCCTCGTAGCTCGGGTGAGGTCTCCTTTGCAAGTCCTCTCTGGATCAGTCCTTGGAAGAACATGTCAGTTTTTGGATTACACAAAGAAAATGCAGCAGCAGACGTCTCCATCAGCTAGGCCTCAAGGAATAGCTTCTTCTTGCTTCAGCTTTTGAACAAATTGGTGAGTGAGAGGTCCGCTGTTTTACCATTGGTTCCCATTCGCTCAGGCTGAGCCAGGCCCAGTCAACCATTCATGTAGAAGGGCATTCATGCAGGCAGACGGCCAATCAGGCTCGCAGTGCATTCAGGCCACCCTTCTCCATCCAGGAACTCGCAACACAGAATGTGGATTGGGACAAGTACCCAGCCTTTCAGCACACTACACTGCATTCATGTCCATTTCAGTCAGGACTGTCTCAGTCATCAGAAACCAGACACCCATAACACAGAATGTGGGTTCACGTCAGACTCCATTCACACAGGTCCCACCCCTAGGATGTACCCACAGCACAGAGCACACAGCACCTGGGAAGGCTCCAGTCAGTTGACAGGAGGCTGCCCCAGAGCCATGTATGGTACTTCCACCCAATAGCCAGTCATGAGGAAGGGACAGAGTCAGGGCTTCCCAGGACTTTGGGAAACAAGGTAAAAGGCAATAGAAACCAAGATGCCACAGTGGGCATCTAGCCTTCTATCAGGAATCCATGGATACCTATGGCAGGGCCTGGGTGTCCCAAAAATGGAGGACACTCAGAGCCACTGCCAAGTCAGCATGTAGCTGCTACCAGCCCATACACTGCTCTGTGGGCAACACACAGGTGCCCAAAAACACACATAAGGGGTACAGGACTGTACCCCAAACCCATGGGTGCCATAAGGGTATCCCATGAGCATTGTTCACCAAAAGAAAAACATGAAGAGCCGCACTGCCAGAGATCCAGGCTTGACCTCAGTGGCAGAACACATAGAGAAAACACAGACAGGGAAGTGGTAGGACAAGGAATAGCAGGCCCTGTCCCTTCATAAGCCACCACAGTGAGTGTGTGCCATACAGGCATCACAACATGAAGTCTATTGGTTGCTTGGCAACCCACATTCGTTCTATCACTGGGGCATGCCAGGGCTTCCTTTCTTTCGGGGGTGCCACTGCAAGCTGCCTGAACCCAGGCTAATCCTACGGAAACAGATCCAGCCAAGAAAATGTGGGTATGTGTACAACATGTTTGAATGTAATGCAGATTGCGTGTATGTATGCTCTAGAGTTTGAATTCATGGACAACTCAAAATAGTACTTTCTTCAGATATTCCACACCTTTGAGGATGAATGTCCAAACAATAACGTTCTTAATGTAAGCTTATGAGTTATTGCCACCCCCCGCCCCCCAGGGATGCCCCAGTGTCCAACGAAAAGGGCAACAGAAGGTTTGTAAACGTAATAAGCTGTCAGCCTCCTGGCTACCCTATGCTATAACACATACGTTCCAGAGAGTGGCAAACATAAGCGTCCTCCAATCTTTTTCTAAAATGTCTAGCAAAAAACATAAAGGTTCTCTTGGGAGGGCTCTTCCAGGGCTTACTCACAGTCTGCAGCCTCCCTGCTTTCACGCTGACTCTTCACAATTTTCCCAGGCTAAAGACTTCCCGCCAATGGCCTCAGCTAAGCCTTGTAGCACTCCATTGTTGGTCTCTCCCAAGCCCTGGGGTTCTCAGATTTCCAGTCAGGTCTTTCACAGGCCTTACATTTCTCAGGATTCAACTCAGGACTCTGACAGACCTTTGGCTCCTCAGCATTCACTTCAGTATTATTGGTTATCTCACCCACCCCCCATTCACGCTCCTTGTCAGATACTCAATATGATGTGGCCCTCCTGCCATGGGGCTCTTCTCTAGTAATGTTTTAAGACATCTTTCACCCTCAGACTTAATTCTGGTCGCACTACCTGACTTGGGGGTATGAGGGTTGTTCCCTCAGTCAGTCCTCCCTCTTGCGTGTCGGTCCTCTGTGTTCTCGTCCCCCACAGCAGCTGTTGTAGGGCTACCAAAAAAGTGTATAACTCCTCCCATGTGGCCGTTTCCCTGTATCCAGGCATCTCTGTCAATCCCCCCTCTTTTCTGGGTGAACCCTGTCTAATTTATACTCATTTAGGGTTCTTAATGTTTGCCTTGGCCCGTGGGTTTCGCTGGGCCAACTGGAGATTTGCTTTGCGGTATTGGATCCGTGCAAGGCTTGTTTCCCTCAATAGATGTTAAATTCTGCCCAATTAGGTCATCCTGTATAGGTTAATGACGCCATTACTCACACCTGTTTGGCACTTAACTTCATATGCAGTGCACAACATCACCATTTCCTTGGAATGCTATCTGACAGCGTTTGGGCTATCATGGTGTCCTGTGGCTATGGGAAAGCAATGTTATGATGCCTGTGAATTCTCCATCCAACTGCAGATTGTGTGGTTACTCCTCAGTGGCGTCGCCAGGAATCAAATTTAGGAGGGGCACAGAGGGGGCCAAAGACATAAGTAGGGGGGCACAGACAAAAGTAGGGGGAGAACATGGTCACTGCTCCTCTTAGGAAGGGGGGGCACATGGTTTCACAGGAGGGGGCCCGGTCCCCCCATGCCCAGCCCTAGCAACGCCACTGTATACTCCTTGCTCTGTGAATTGGGGATTTCATTTTCCTTGCTGCTCGTGCTTCGTTGTCTCCTTCCCAAATTGTGTACCACACTGTAAGGGCCCAGGTTGCACATTGCCGAACAAGCTTTCTCTGTAGATAAACTATGTCAGTCTTTTCTGGATAACAAAGAGACACCACTCTCAAAGTGGGTAGCATGAAACCTTTCTGCCAGGTGTCTCCGGTATTAACCTGCTGGGTGGTCTTGGGGAAGGTATCTACAATTTCCTTGGAATGTGGTACAGCGTCCAAGTTGTGGCTACCATGCGGGACCCTGTTTCTTCCACCTTCAAGGAGACACCTTGAGTAGTGGCCAAACTATCCCAGTCCCAAGTGCCATCCCTCACCCTATACATATCAAGAGGGGGGGTTGCTTCAACTCACCACACTGCATAGGTGCAGTGCAGATGAGTTATGCGTGCATATGGTTTTTTGGCGAGGGATGGAGAAGGTGCATCATGAAGGCTTTTTATGGGATATATTGAGTGCACCACATCATCAGCTTTTTACAGTGGCAATGAGTCCATATATTTTAGGCGCATCATTATGAAAGTGATATACAGTGGCAGTGCAGACCTGTTGTGTGCACAGCTTTATGAAAATGATTTACAGTGGTTATGCTATGTGTATTGTGAGCTCAGCTACATGAAAATAATTTCCAGTAGCGGTGCTGACATATTTTGGGAGCAGTATCATGAAAGTGAGATACATTGGCAGTGCTAATCTACTGTGGGAGCAGCATCATGAAAGTGATAAACAGTGGCAGTGCTGGCATATCTAGTGGGCGCAGCATCAACATGATTGTCATACGCCCGTTCTATCAGCGCCTATTGGACCGGTGGAAACGATTCTACCATTGAACTGTGCCGTCACGTATCCTTTGTTCGGCACCTGCTGTCTAACTGTTTCTAAAATGGCCACCGTCGGTAACACAAGACCGGCGTCCTTCTGCAGCGACTCGCAATGCAACTGTCCTCTTCTTTGTTGCCGCGCTCCATCTCTTCCCTTGGCTTTGGAAGCCCTCTGATCTCAGTCTCCTTGGACCCCTGGTGCCTCTGGCTCTGTTATCCTTTTTCTGCTTCCCCTTTTTTCCTCCTGTCTCCGGGTCCCTTCGCTCCATAGGCTCTCCCGGCTGCTCCCCAGCCCCTGTATTCTTTCCCCCTGTCAGGCTCTCCGCCCTCTTCTTTCATCCCGTCTCTGGTCCTCCATTCGCTCTCTCCCACTTTCTTATCTTATCGCTGTGGTTTTCTCCCATTCCTGGCTCCAGTCGCGTCTGCTCCCCTCTCGCCTCTCCGGCAGTGGACTCCTCTCGCATCGGGCTCCTATTTGGAAACACGGATCTCTTTCCTCTGGATTCCCACGTTGCTACACACACGCGTCGGAAGAGCTGGAAGTCAACCACTTTCCGGGAGTACAATCTCCACGCCACTGACGTACCTTCTAGGGTTTTTTTGCCCAACAAAGGCTTTTTCCCCTTTCTCGCTGCAGCAGGACCGGGGCAACTGGTCTTCTGGTTGTTTAACCGACCAGAGAGGCGTCGTCCCGCGGCAGGCCTTATCTTCCTAAAAAGAAATCCCACATCAATCCTAAAGGAAGAAAGAAGCCGCCAGTCAAAGAAGACTCAAGTACAGGTGAGGATTGGGACCTAAGTTCTCAGCATAACAGTGACTCTGATAGTTTCCAACACCCGCAAACACCCAGGATGGCAACTGCAGAACAAGTGCAGGAGCTGGTGGCCGCTGTACAATCCCTCACCATGGAGTTACAGAACCTGAAGATGGAGAACACAGTGTTAAGGCAGTTGGTTTCTACCCGGCCCTCAAACCCCCCACACACAGACCTTCCTACCATGGCACTCTCCTCAGGGAAATATGACGGCGCTCCTAAACACCTGAAGGAATTTATCGAGGCGTGTAAAGTACATTTCGCCTTCCGCGCTACCACTTGCGCATCAGACCTAAGCTGAGTAGGCTTTATGGTTTCCAACTTGGTTAGGAATACCTGGCATGGGCCACTCCTTTTGTGACCAACAATGATCCGATTCATTGAAACTTCAAGGCCTTCGCAGACAAACTAAAACAGACATTTGAGCGCCCTGAAATCACCTTCACAGCTTGTGAGGAGCTGTTGGATGTCCTACAGGGTCAGATGGATCTTCTGTCCTACATCACCCTGTTCAAACGTTTGGCAGCTGAAGCAGCGTGGCCAGAGCAAGCACAGTTTGCCATTTTCAGACGAGGACTCAAGGAGGAGTTGAAAGACGAGCTGGACAGGATAACCCGGCTGTCCACCTTTTCTGAGCTTAGATAGATAGAATATCGCTTGGGAGAACACAAGAGTGAGAAAAGAAAACAACGGGGTTCACCATGGACTTCAGCTCCATATACACCTCCCACTTCGGGGAGCCAGAGTGTCAAGGATGAACCCATGCAGGTCGGGACTACTCGGGCACTTCTCACCCCTGAGGAAAGGAAACGTTGAAGGGACTCGGGGCTATGTATGTACTGTGGGTCCTCATCCCACCTACTAAGGAACTGTCCTGAAGTGCCACCCAGGCGTTTGGGAAACTGGTGACCTCAGACCTAGATGGGACTAGGGTCTGAGGCATTCCAAGAAGTCCCTACGTCACCCTAGCTGTTTCTCCTTCCCACAATTCCAGACTCATGGTGGTTTCTCTTCTTCTGGCTTGGAGAAACAAGAAGGTGGACACTCTTGCTCTTATAGATTGTGGCACCGCAGGCAATTTCATAGATACTCTTTGGGCAGTCAAGGTGGGTACAGCGCCTTGGTGTAAAGCGCTCTATAAATCAATCAATCAATCAATCAATATACACCGGGAACCCAAAGACGAGGACCAAAAAGTAGAAGGCGTGGACGGCACACCTTTGAGTTCGGGGCCCATCACTCATTCCGCAGAACCCTTCCAAGTCTCCATACAACAACATGAGGAATAATTGACCTTCGATATCATCAGGACCACACACTTTCTGGTCATTTTAGGGATTGCTTGGTTGCGGAGACACAACTCCACTATCGACTGGGCTTACAACACACTCAGCTTCAATTCCTTGTACTGTAAACAGTACTGCCTGCACACCCAACACTATCAACCTGCCACAGTCAAGGCGGTGGACTCCAACACTCACACCGTACATTGTGTCCCAGGGAAACTCAAAAGATACAGGGATGTCTTCATTGAGATAGAAGAACATGATCTGCCACCGCATCGACCCGAGGACTGTTCCATCGACCTAGTACCAGGGGCATTAGTACCATTTGGTCACATGTTTTCATTGTGCCTCAGTTGAAAAAGAAGTTCTTCGCAAGAATCTTGATGCCAATCTAAAGAACTGACTAATCCAGCCCTCTATGTCTCCGGCAGATGCCTCTCTGTTCTTTATTGCCAGGAGGGACTCCCCAGAACTGCGCCCCTGTATCGACTACAGGGGGCTCAACCAAGTCACAGTACGAGATCGGTACCCGATGCCCCTTATCTCAGACATCATAGAAGCAGTCCAAGGGGCTACGATATTTACAAATTTGGATCTTAGGAATGCTTACCATCTGCTTCGAATCGGCGAGGGGGATGAGTGGAAGACTGCGTTCAGAACACCTTACGGACACTATGAATACCGTGTTATGGCTTTTCCGTCTGGTCAATGCCCCTGCAGTATTCCAAATGTTTATGGACCGTACGTTCTCAGATCTCTTGTTTCACTCCGTTATCATCTACCTGGATGATATTCTGGTTTATTCTTACTCGGACCAAGAACATTCTAACCATCTAAGTGCTGTCCTACAACGGTTACAAGACAACCATCTCCAGATCAAGCCTGGCAAGTGCCTATTCAAGGTCTCCTCCGTCCCATATTTGGGTTTCATTTTATCCAAAGAAGGATTCATGATGGACCAAAGAAAGATATCGGCCATCCTGAGTTAGCCCGCTCTGTCTTCCATCAAAGATGTGCAGAGGTTCCTGGGCTTCTCAAACTTTTATCGCAAGTTTATTGTGGACTTCTCCCACACGGTCCTTCCCATAACGGGCCTGTTGAAGAAAGTCAAGATTCCTTTTCAATGGACTCTCGAGGCGGAATCTGCCTTCCAACTCCTCAAGCAGAAGTTCAGTTCTGCCCCGATTCTCTGTCAACCCGATCAATCTAAAAGATTAATTGTGTAGCAGATGCCTGAGCCAATGCATTCCAAGCTGTTCTTCTCCTAAAGCATGATGGAGTTGAACACTGAAGGCGAGCGTCCCCCGATAGCACGATCCTCCCCACAATGAGAGACAATAATGGACTCTCCCAAGATGGGAATAAGGCTAAGACAAAGTGCGGGTGAGCTTAATGGGAGTTTATATAAGTCAGAATAGGGCATGCAAAGAACTCTGCAAACTCCGAGAGCGCTCTGTCTGACAATAGCAAAGACAGGCGTATATATTTACAAAATGCGTCATAAGAACCTACACACTATAGGGGGCACAAGTTTGTGGGGATTGGGTGGCGGCGACTAACTATAGGTGCAGCTGTGATGTGGTTTGCCGTGGTTGGTGGACGTCACTGGTTACCCATGTGGGCCGGGCCGGGCAGGTCAGCTGGGCTCATCCGGGCGGTGTTGTTGTGCCAGCCGTGACCAGTGTCAGTGATGAACGTCTTTCTTGGCTTTCTGCCCTAAGGCCACGCACACCGCATTCATTCAATATTGCAATATCATTTTCCCCAGTAAATCTTCCAATAGGTTATTCTACAGGTTAATGCAACACAGGAGGAATGCACCGAGAGTGGGGTCTTTTGGTGATACTTCAATACATGGTTACCATTGTCCTGTTGACCGGGTATCATAGGTCGCAAGGTTGGGTCTCAGGGCAAGGGGCGAGCTGTCCAAGTTATCATGTCTCGTTAGAAGTCATTATGAATGTGTTCCTACAGTGTTGCTATAATGTTGGGTGTCCTAATTTTACATGGGCCATTAACCTGGGGCGAGCTGGTGGGTCGTGGAGCCTAAGAAAGGGCACCTTCGGGCCTGCGTTTATGGCCGGGGTTTACTGCTGGGTTGTAAATAATTCAGGTGGCTGGCCGTGGCCCTGGGAGCTGCGGGGGAACGTGAATGCTTGAAGCGGCTCCAGCCGAATTGGGGGAGGTGAGGCAGAGCAGCACAGGCCTCTGCTTTCCGTCTGGCAGGATTCAATGGGGAGGAAGGGGGAATGGCCTTGGATATGCCCACAATGGTATTTTCCTCGTGTGTTGCAGATTATGTGAAAGAGGCAAAAACATTAATATAATGTACAATACTCATTGATTCTTTTCAAAGCTTATGTTTTCTATATTGTTAGTGCCTTTACATGGCCATTTCAAATGTGTTACCTATACCCATTTTGCAATTGATATCTATATGTTAAGTATTTAACAACCACAAAATCTTGTCACATTTCTATACATGCACGGTAAGCGAGGTAGTAGTAAGGTTGGTGGAGCAAGCAGGAACAACTGGCCAATGAGACTGATGGCAGTGACACATGGTGAGCTTGGACATTCAAATACATATTGTGCATTTTCGTGCACCATTTACATGAGCTCCCAATGGGGTTGAATGTGTCTTCCTTTGCACTCTAGCAGCATTAGTTCAGTTATGGCATGGGACCTTGGGGTGCATTCCTCGCGGCGAAACATATAACATGAAAACCCCGGGATACTTTTACCATTTGCGCATAGCTACGGGGATGTGGGTACTTCAACCAGAATGCCATATAAACACACATTCTGCCCTCTTCCTGGAGGTGACATGTTTTAATCAAAAAGGTCCTAGAGAGTAGAGTTTCGTCACGGGCAGGTTACATATTAGTATTTGGGGTCTCTACCTACGTCGGGGGACCATGTTACAGTTCTTTTCCACCCTGGCCCTACTGGCCGGGTCATGCTGAGGGCAGTGATACACTGCGGAAGGTGAATGTTACAGTGTTTGCATCTAGCACTAGCTCATGTCCGTCTGCTCGTGGGAACGGGCTCTCAGCGGATCTGCCAGGGAGCTGCGGCCGCAGAGACAAGTGAGACTCTCCAAGGGTGGGGGCCGCGCTGCGGTGCACAGGGCTCATGCCATTTTGATTTCACAAAATGGTTTCCAGGGCCTAGCTTAATACAGCATGTTTGGTCAATGTCTTCAGCCAGTGGTCCACCCGCCACCTGGGCCCTGGTGGCAGGGGAACCCCGACGAGCCATGGACTTCACAAGGGGGAGAGGCTGCAGGGGAGGGGGGTCTCTTGGACCAATCCTCCCATACATTTCCCCCCTTTCGTTATTTAAGTAACGAATACTGTAACTCCCTCAACCTCTTGCGTTCTTCTTCTTCAGCTCCAGCCTCATCCCATGCAGGGGTGCCTTTTATGGGCATCCATGCCCTGCACACTCCTCGCAGGCTTTCTCCCCTTCTAGCATACTCGTCCGGGGTGCAGGTCAGATATATACAACCTTCATCTTCTTCCAAATCCACCCACACCTCCTCATACCATTCGAGTTCACGGGGCTCTTTAATGGTAGTGTGCCATAGCGTGTCTACTACATCTCCGCTGTGGTACATAGGCACCATCTGGAATCTTGGTGTGTTTTCTGCTCCTGTTTGTACCGCTACTTCCTGCATATGTTGTATCATACCGCGAGTGTTGCCCATTGTCACCATCATCATTGCACCGTTTGGTACTGCGTTTGCACAACATCGAAGGCCCACCTGGCACATACAAAAAATAAAAAGGAGGAACACTACTGCCGGCATGAAAAATTTAACAGTCATACCCAGCCATGATGGGACCCAGGAGAAGATGTTGTCGAACCACGTGCTTGCTTCTGCTCCACCTTCCATTTTCATTCTTTCTCCTAGGTTATGTACGGCTTCGATCACGTGGGATAAGGAACCATTATCTGCGTCTTCGGAAGGTACGAAAGTGCAGCAGGCACTTCCAATTTTGTGGCAAACACCGCCGTCCATCGCTGTTAACAGGTCTAAGACATACCTATTTTGCATGGTGATTAGTCGCAGTGCTCGCAGTTCCACTTTTATTACATTAAATCCTTTTTCAGTGTCATTCGCCAGCTGGATCAGCTCCCAGCGTGTAATTTGGAGTCATTTTGCATTTGCTCGGGCCTGGATGCTAGGGATGAGTGAGGCAAAGAAAGTCTCTGCAGAGCTGAATAATCGATATCTTTCCGGGATCTGTGCCAGTAGCTCTGAGGATGCTTTTGATATGTAGTTCGATGATCGTCTGTTTCGTGACAGCATCTCCCCCCTTATTACCGGAAGACAGGACGTATACTTGTGATTCTGCAGTTGGTTGGGCCTCATTCTGCTGAGGGGTCTCTCGCATTTTCCTGCTCCCATCAATGTGGCTTTCCGGTATCACCATTAGTGCAGAGTGTAGGGTGGCCAATGAGCAGCTGCCACTCCAGGATTGTGGGAGGTGCGGGTATGCCTGGTTGCCACATACCCAATAAGTGTCCATGAGGGCCGCTGTTCCTATTCTCATATCCGGGATGGTGAGGGTCTTGTTGCAATTTTTGTTTACCCCCATGATATTTTTGCCCTCTACCTTGAAACATAGTTCATAGATTATTTCTTTCTGTAACTTGAAGGGCTTTTCAATGGCAGTCACCAGGTCAATTTTGAGATGTGCTCCTTCCATACTGGTGTGCATGTTTTCTCTATCCACTGCAGTTTCTCTGGTGCCACACCTCGCAGCGCTTCAGCTTTGCACATTATTTCTTCATCTTTCTACTTACTTTCAGAAAATAATGTCCCTTTTATTATAAAAAATGGTTCTTCCAAACATATCACTCCTTCCGCTTTCGGGTAGCAGGTCTTCTCATTCTGCAGCATTTTAAAAGTTAACTTGTGTGCCTGGAAGGTGTTCTTAATTCTGTCAAACGTGAGATGCAGGAGACATTGGGCATCCACAATAGGCAACTCTTTTGGTAGCAGTACTTTGGGTGTACCTGAAGCATGGGGAATAAGGGAACAGACATAGCAACTCTCATTCGTTGTTTGCTTAGCAGTTGCACTCATGTCTGCATACCATTTATATGTCTGGTGGGGGTGTTGTGGGTCTTCCATTTTGTCGAGTCCCAACCCGTAATACTCGTATTTTCTCCTTCCCACCTCCCTTTTCCTTCTACTATTCCTAAGATGTCTCCCAGCTCCAAGGGCGAGGAACAGTGTAGGCCCCCCTTTCTCCCCTCTGCCCCCCTTTTCCCATTCATCATATAATGCTGTGTATCCCACCGCCATCTCTTCATTCTCTTTCTTTATTTTATCCGGTAGTGTGTTCTTTATTGTGGGGGTGGTTACATATGTGGGCACGCTCGTGGGGGTGTTGTACATCCATGATATTACACAGGGGTTGCAATCATTTAAACTGCGGGCATTGTAATCGGAGGCATTTGGCGGGGAAGTTGTGCTATTTTGCATTTTATCCTGTATTCTTTCATTTGGCGGGGTAACAACATTGGACGGTTTTGTGTAATATCCCCATACAAGCTTAGATCCGTCCCATCTCAAAAAATCACCTTCTTTAGTATCCGCAGCTGTAGTTTGATTTGTTACATTAATCTCGTTATTCCCTCCCCCCTCGTTCATCTCGATAGAGATGAACGCTATAAACCAATAAGTAACCAAGCCAAACAGTATTGTAAAAAATAATGTAATGCATATGGACAACCCACACTCATACAAATATCTACATCTTTCAGCTAAAACGTCTCTATATCTAATCAATCTATTCGTTGCAGGCTGCCCGTTTGTTGCCATGGTAGTACCTGTTTGAGATATAAAAGTGCATTAAGTGCGTGCATGTAAACATTTTTGTTGGCACTGTATGTACCGGAGGTCATTCAAGGGTGATGGGTGGGGGGTTGTGGGTGTTAGAGTTTGCACAGAGAAGGGAGCAGACAATACATATTTTTTACACCGTTATTTTCACTTAAACACATTTTTTAATTTTTTTTTTCATTTATCTCAATCAATGACCTGTAATGGAATTCTTTCATTAACAGTTTTATCTATCAGTTACACTCCTCCATTCATTTGTTCACGTTCACTCATCATTTTCATTACTTTTGTTTGCTGTTGTCTGTGCCTCCCCGTCCACCTCTTCCTGTACACTATTATATGCCTTTCGCACATCTGTCAAATGTATCCAATATTTGAGCCCTTTTACCTTTACAGCTGTGGGTGTGCAAAATACTACTTCGTACGGCCCATGGAACCTTGGGGCATTCCACCGGCGCACAAAGCTCCGGACATAAATGAACTCTCCTGGCATTAATTGTACTTGTGTTTCATGTTCCACAAACGACACCGTTGTGTTCCCTTCTTCCCTTGTAAATGGTGGTGAGAGCTGCCTTGATATTGCACACGCCGCCCTAGTTAGCTTCTTCAGGTACTCTGTAAATTCATCTCCTAATATTGTAGCGCTTCTGTGTGCATCTGAGTGTTGGCGCAGTGGGGAATGTGCTGTGTGCATCCGTCTCCCTGTCACGATTTCGTGTGGGGACAGATGGTGGTCCTTGCTCGGCTGATTCCTCAGCTCAAAAAGTGCAAGGGGTAAGCAGTAGATCCAGTTTTTCTTCAACGAAAAACACAATTTAGACAATCTCCCTTTTAACACACCGTTCATCTTTTTGACAACGCCGTTACTTTGAGGATGATAAATCGAGCACAGTTTATGCTTTATTCCCAATAACGCAGTCACTTCTTTGAAGAGCTCGTTCACAAAATGAGTGCCGTTGTCTGAACGAATTACGTCGCAAATTCCCCAGCGCGGGAACACTTCCCTTACTAGGAACTTTGCAGCGCTCTTAGCATCAGGTCGCGCACATGGACCCGCTTCCACCCACCTCGAAAATGGACATACAACCACTATCATGTAGCGTGCCCCATTACACCTCTCCCCCCATGTCTGCATAATCAATGTGCAGTTCTCTGAAGGGCCCTGTTGGTTTTGGAATTTTCCCCCTGAGTGTCCGTAGGGTCATCCCAGAGTTATATATTTGGCACGTTGTGCACTCCATTGTCAAACTTGATATGTGTTCCTGGAGACATGGCACGAACCAATCTTCCTGTATCTCTGCTGCAATGTGTTGTTTAGTATTATGCGCTGGAAAGTGTAATTGCTGGAATGCTATTTCTAACAGTTTGATGGGCATTACTACTTTTCCTGAGTTATTTTGGCGCCACAATAAGTCTGTTGCCGATTGGCTGCACCCCCTTTTTTCCCACACCATTTTTTCGTCACAACTGGCACCCTCCTGTAGCTCTAGTATTTGTGATATGGGCAAGGCATTGTATCCTTCTGGAAGCTCTTTGTTCGTTTTGCGCTGCAATAGGTATTCGCCTGTTCCATGCCTTTCAAAATACGAAGCCTCCTTGGCAGCAGCGTCTGCTGCCGCATTCCCCAAAGACACAACGTCGGTGTTGGACGTATGTGCTTGGCACTTCACTATTGCTACCACTGTTGGATCTTTTAAGGCCTCAATCAATTCCTTCAGCAGTTCAGCGTGTTGCACTGGGGTCCCATCTGCCCTTCGAAGCCCTCTCCGTCCCCACCGGGCTAGACCTCCGTGTACGGATGTCGTCATGTAGGCTGAATCTGTGTATATTGTTACTGCACATCCTTTAGCTGCATGTAATGCTTCTATTAGGGCGATAAGTTCTGCTGCTTGGGCTGAGAAATGGGACGGAAGGCGATATTGTACTAGTACTTCATACTCACCTTCTTCTAGCCTCACTACTGCTAGTCCCACATGTTTCTCTCCTGTGTCCATGTCAATGGACGCTGACCCATCCACAAAGTACACCTCTCCCTCGCTCAGGGCATTTTCACACACCACCGTGCCCTCCCCCGTTTCCCCTGTGTATGTTGCACAATTGTGTTCTTGCATGTCCTCTAGTGTGCATTGTTCTGTGATGAATGTTGCAGCGTTTACTGTCCTGCACCTTACCACGTGAATATTGGCGCTAGACAATATTATCTCATGGGCAGTTGCTCGCTGTGTGGTCAGTGTGCTTTTTGATCTTTCAAGTATTGCAAATAATGAGTGTTCCACAAACAACATGACAGGGCACCCCATTACTATTCTGGCGCTTTTCTCAATGGCGAACGCGGCGGCAGCGAGAGACTGCTTGCACGCGAAGTGGCCTTGCATCACCGCATCTAATGTGCCACTATAGTAAGCCAATGGTTTGTGTCCTAGGGAAGTCTTTTGTGTCAGTACAGCTGTCATAAGAGTTCCCTTGCAATGTGAGAACAGGTAAAATTCACTCTCATAATCAGGATTGGCGAGTACTGGAGCACTCGAGATCAGCTCTTTTAGCGACCCAAACGAGTCACTCATTTCTTTTGACCACTCTTGTTTCCTGTTCTCTTGCTGGGCCTCTTTGAGTGCTTGCTGTAATGGCCTGGTGTAGGCTGAATAATCTACTATCCATGCTCTACAATAGTTACACATTCCCAAGAATTTCTGCATCGCCTTCACTGTGGTTGGTTCTCTCACTGACCTTATTGCTTCTACTCTGTCAGGTATTATTCTCTTCCCGTCTTTTGATATCAGCTGTCCCAGGTACAGCACTTCTGACTGACAGTATTGTAGCTTCCCCTTGTCCACCTTGTACCCTTTATTCACCAGCAGCGTCAAGAGTGTTACTGAGTCTCTTCTGCACGTCTCTTCACTCTGTGCGCAGACGAGCAAATCGTCTACGTACTGAATGATCGTGCTTTCAACTGATAAATTACCCAGGTCTTCGTGTAGTATGCGGTTGAATATGCTTGGACTTTCACAGTACCCCTGAGGTAGCCTGCAATGTTCGTATCTCTTCCCCCCTAATGTGAATGCTGTCAAGTATCTGCTTTCTTCTGCCAAGGGGATGGAGAAAAATGCATTTTTCAAATCAATCACTGTGAAATGTGATGCCGTTTTTGGGATGCTGCACAGTATGGATGCAGGGTTTGGGACCAAAGGAAATTCTTTTTGTATGACGTCATTTAGGGGGCGTAAATCTTGGATCATCCTCCAAGCCCCTCCCTTTGCTTTTTTGATTGGATAGATACATGTGTTACATGGGGAGTTTGAGGGCACTATTATCCCCTGTGCCAGCAATGCATTTATTGTCTCTTTTATCCCTTCCTCAGCTTCGTGGGACAATGGGTATTGTTTCACTCGGGGCACAATTGCCCCTGGTTTGAGTTTTATTACCACTGGTGTCACTCCATGCAACAAGCCTACATCATTGGGGCCTGTTGTCCACAAATTGTTGGGCACCAGTTGCATGTCATCATCGAAAAAGGACGGTGGTGTTCCCACCACAGCCATCAGCTGGACGGGCACTTGTCTTGTTTGAATCAAAATGTCACTGGGCATTGCTATTTCCATTATTATCTCGCCATCACTCTGCGCATCAGAAAAGAGATCCTCGTCAGATAAGTCTCGTAGGGCAATATCAGCATTGATGCACAATACAGTGCGCCATTCACACCCGTCTATGTCCATCCCAATTACTACAATCCTTTTCGCTGATACCTGCACAGCATGCAGGTCTAAGGATACCACTGACCCTGGTGCTATGTCTGGGCGTACTATTGGGCGGAAGATAAATTCCGCGGATATTCCCCACTCTAACTTTTTTAGCTCGGGAACTACTTGGGCCAGTGTTTTCAAACCTTCGATGAACATTCTTTCATCCACTGGCATGCCGCGTATTTCTGATGCTGTTGCCCGAGCATGTACCACCAGCATTACGCGTAATGGGCATATTACTGGTGTTGAGCACAGTATCCCTCTTTCTGTAAATGATATTGTCATATTAAGCTTGCTAAGAAGGTCCCTTCCGAGCAAGTTTATTGGCGATTGTTCATAATACAGTAAGTGTGTCTTTACCGTTTTACCCCCCACTGTCACATCCAAATCTTCTGTGTAAGGAACTTCAACTACAGCCCCAGAGAACCCCTGTGTCTCTAACTTCCGGTTAGATAACGGAAACCGGCCCTCACGGATACATGATTTCTCGGCTCCCGAATCTACCATAAATATGAACTGCTTGTCTCCTATCTGTGCCCCTACCAATGGTTCCTCCGCTGCATCGTAGGTGGTAGATAGAACAGGACACGCAAGTGTTGTCTGTGGGATGTCCTATGCTGGTTGTCTCATTGTCCCCCCTTGGTTGAAGACGCTTCCAGAAACTTCTGACACACCACTATAGGGGGCCGGGGCTGGTGCTCCATTGGCATTTGTTGCGAAAGGGTTGCCTGGGGTGTAGTGCATATTGTCGTTGTTTTGTTGGTGATTCTGTGTTCTGTAGTGATGCGCTTGCCTTTGCTCTGGGTACCCCTGTTCTTGTTTCCTCTGTTGTCGTCCCATTGGAAAACCATATGGGCTTCCCGGGTGAGGGTTACCATAGTGTTCCATCTCTTGAAATCCATTGTTCGATCTATTCCTGCACTCTCTGGAAAAGTGGCCCCACCTCCCGCAGTTCCAACAGCTTCCCTGCGCACCTCTGGGACCTTGCCATCCATTGCCTCCGTTTCCCCTGTACCCTTGTCCACCCCCTCTGCGACCCCTGTACCCACCTCGTCCCCCTCGAGGGGCCCAATCTTGCCACTGCGGACCTCCGCTCTGCTCGTTCTACTGTAGTCGCCCTGCTCCTGCCCAATTCGTTGCCATCCTCCCCTGTATTGCTACCAGCCCCTCCTCCCCCTCCCCTCCCTCCCTGCTGTGGGGGAGCGCGGCTACTGCTGCAGCGACCTTCACCAGTTTCGTTTGTACTAACTTTGCCTTGTCTGCCAATCTTTTTTGCGCTATCTCCTTTTCCCTCTCCTTTATTCGTTTACAGTGGTGAACTATTATGCTCTGTATTTCGGGCCACCCTTTTGCTTCAATACCTGCAATTTTGTCAAGTGCCTTTTGTACCTCTTTAGGGAGCCCTCTCTTTATTATAAAGTAAAATAATGAGGTTGACTGATACCAGGGCGTGCCCGTTTCCGCTCTCCACATCTCCTGGACCCGAAAAATGTAATCCATAGCATCTTCCCCATCATTCATCGTACATTGCATGACTGACTGCAAATCTGGGGTGTCTGGGAATGTCTCTCTTAATGCGTCCCACACCCTCACACGTACTGTGTTAAAAGAGGCCCCATCATGGCTATCGCAGTCTAATGTTACTCCCGGGAAGCCAGCCTTTACCCATACTCTGTCAGCTTGATCCCCTACTGCTGATACTAACAGACTTTTCACATCACCTATTGCTAGAGGTACCCCGGCTGTGTGTTTCTCAAATGCATATATCCACTTGCTTGCCCCTCCTGATAGCGGTGGTAATAGCTTTAACAGATTGGCCTTATCCATCTGAGCCCAGGGTATGTAATTCGGCCTCCCTCCTCCCTGTGTATTAGTGGGAGTTGTAACTTCCCCTTTGTTGTCTTATCTGTACTCACCTTCATTCCGTTCTTTCCTAGTGGCGCCATTTTCCCCAACCTATTCCTTAGTCGTCCTGTCCACTCTTCTTCCATGGTTCTCCCTGAACATGCGCCATCCACCCCCTCACTTCCTCCTCCCATTGCCATGCTTAATCTTTCACTTTCCTTTAAGTCCTCTTCTATATCACACAATAGCTCCTCTCTACCTCCTGTGGTCCTTATCGCATCGTCAGTACGCTCCTCCCTCTCCTCCAGTTCAATTATTCGGGCTGTTTCTTCTTGTATCCTGAACAATATCTCGCCCTTCTTCCACCCTTCCTCAATGGTTTTATCATGACTCTGTGCTCTTGATGTCAGCTCTGACCTAGCAGCATTAGTCCCAGTCTGTTCACATATGCTTTTTATCCTCGAGAGCTCGTCTTTTGCTACAGAGAGCCTAGAGTCTAGGTCTTCTGTTAGTTTCTCTATGTTCACTATTGGTGTACTTACCTGGTCGCGCTCTCTATGACTCTCATACGGTGGGGGTGCTGTTGGCCCTCGAGCCGTAGTGACTGTTGTCGGGGGTACATATGTTGGGTCACTGTATCCTTCTGCGGGCACTGGCTTATTTAGTATTGGGTACAACCTAGTTACCTCTACTGGTGACTCCCCTTCTGGCAACACCTTGTCATCTTTTGGTATCAGCAATGGATTGTCAGTGGTAGATGGCAGATCAGTACCTAACTCCCTTTTCTTGGGCGGGGGTACTTCTTCAAACAATCTCCATAGATCTAATATTTCTCTCCTATTATGTAACTGCTTCCCCTTGTATTTTAAACAAATGCATGTAGCTACCATATCTAGGACACTCTTGTCAAACGATCCCCCTTCTGGCCATATTTGGGGTAACCCTTCCCCCTTTAGCTCTGTAATCCACTGATCGTGATATTTCTTAATATGTTCAGCATACCCAGACAGATTCTTACAAATATGGGCTAATGGTGTCTCTGCCCCCATCGTT
Organism: Ambystoma mexicanum; assembly: GCF_040938575.1. Classification (NCBI taxonomy): domain Eukaryota; kingdom Metazoa; phylum Chordata; class Amphibia; order Caudata; family Ambystomatidae; genus Ambystoma; species Ambystoma mexicanum. The sequence goes on from NC_090928.1 coordinate 1,251,766,304, forward strand.
TGTGGTTGCTCGATACTATTTGTGTATGCCTGCGTGTGTGGACCTGCGTGTGTTTCTGCCACCTGGGCAATATAAGAATGGCCGTGCACAGCCTCTATTCCGTATAATTTAGGGGGCACATACAAAAGCAAACCACCCTTCGTACACCACCAATATCTTCAGCACATTTATCCAAAAATAAACAGTCACTTTACTGCATTGCGCTCTTCCTCGTTAAATTTCTTCTGGTCACACTTACCATGACCACACCATAATTATGCACTTATGACCACTTTTACACATTCATCTTGACAAATATGTTCTGACACATGTGATGCGTACACACCAACAGGCAACACTCTATTCACAGCTCAATTTGTAATCCCTTTCCTCCCTTGCTAGCTGTCCCTTTCTTTCTTAATCTGATATGAATTCGTCTTGTAGTTTTGATATAAACTCGTCTTTTTACTTAGTTTATCTTCCTTCTTTTTTTTTTTTTTGGTACTAACCCTGTTTTTTCCCCATTAACCCAGAGAGAAGAATAGAAAGAATAGCAGTCACTAATGTATTCACCGTGTCTTCCTCTACCAGACACCTTTATCTCATTTTCCACTTCTTCATATATTCCCAGTACTAGTCAAGATAGCACTATGCGGCGCCGCCTTCTACCCCCTCGCGGAGCTAGGTTCCCGTCTCTTTATCTCTTTTCACCTCTTGATCCTAATGGCCATATGCAAAGAAAAAGTAACGAAAGCCTAGAGTGGTTCTTAGTAGTCCCAAAGTGTCCCCTTTCAAACAACCTCGTTCCCTGTCCTGTTTTCCTCCCCTGCTCCCTTTATGGTCGCTCGCACTTAATACTCACGTGCCCGTCTTGAACTGAGAGGCAGTGTTGCCGTACGCTCAACGGTCAGCCCCGGCTCCGGCGAGCGGTACTCAAAGGGGATTTTTCAACCGGGATCCCGTACCCTCTCTCTGTTGAGTGCGCACTTCTGAGCATACCGGTCGCCATTGGCGGGCAGCCTTCCGGAGCCGGCGCACCGTGCGTATCCCTTTTCGACCGGAGATTTTCATGCCAAAGGGGACGGTAGGGATATATATATATTAAGGAAAAATAATCACGCTTTCGGGGTCACCACTGAAGGCGAGTGTCACCCGATAGCACGATCCTCCCCACAATGAGAGACAATAATGGACTCTCCCAAGATGGGAATAAGACTAAGACAAAGTGCGGGTGAGCTTAATGGGAGTTTATATAAGTCAGAATAGGGCATGCAAAGGACTCTACAAACTCAGAGAGCGCTCTGTCTGACAATAGCAAAGACAGGCGTATATATTTACAAAATGCGTCATAAGAACCTACACACTATAGGGGGCACAAGTTCGTGGTGATTGTGTGGCGGCGACTAACTATAGGTGCAGCTGTGATGTGGTTTGCCGTGGTTGGTGGACGTCACTGGTTACCCACGTGGGCCGGGCCGGTCAGCTGGGCTCATCCGGGCGGTGTTGTTGTGCCAGCCGTGACGAGTGTCAGTGATGAACGTCTTTCTTGGCTTTCTGCCCTAAGGCCACGCACACCGCATTCATTCAATATTGCAATATCATCTTCCCCGGTAAATCTTCCAATAGGTTATTCTACAGGTTAATGCAACACAGGAGGAATGCACCTAGAGTGGGGTCTTTTGGTGATACATCAATACATGGTTACCATCGTCCTGTTGACTGGGTATCATGGGTCGCGAGGTTGGGTCTCAGGGCAAGGGGCGAGCTGTCCAAGTTATCATGTCTCGTTAGAAGTCATTATGAATGTGTTCCTACAGTGTTGCTATAATATTGGGTGTCCTAATTTTACACGGGCCATTAACCTGGGGCGAGCTGGTGGGTCGTGGAGCCTAAGAAAGGGCACCTTCGGGCCTGTGTTTATGGCCGGGGTTTACTGCTGGGTTATAAATAATTCAGATGGCTGGCCGCGGCCCTGGGAGCTGCGGGGGAACGTGAATGCTTGAAGCGGCTCCAGCCGAATTGGGGGAGGTGAGGCAGAGCAGCACAGGCCTCTGCTTTCCGTCTGGCAGGCTTCAATGGGGAGGAAGGGGGATTGGCCTTGGATATGCCCACAATAGTATTTTCCTCGTGTGTTGCAGATTATGTGAAAGAGGCAAAAACATTCATATAATGTACAATACTCATTGATTCTTTTCAAAGCTTATGTTTTCTATATTGTTAGTGCCTTTACATGGCCATTTCAAATGTGTTACCTATACCCATTTTGCAATTGATATCTATATGTTAAGTATTTAACAACCACAACATCTTGTTACATTTCTATACATGCACGGTAAGCGAGGTAGTAGTAAGGTTGGTGGAGCACGCAGGAACAACTGGCCAATGAGACTGATGGCAGTGACACATGGTGAGCTTGGACATTCAAATACATATTGTGCATTTTCGTGCACCATTTACATGAGCTCCCAATGGGGTTGAATGTGTCTTCCTTTGCACTCTAGCAGCATTAGTTCAGTTATGGCATGGGACCTTGGGGTGCATTCCTCGCGGCGAAACATATAACATGAAAACCCCGGGATAGTTTTACCATTTGCGCATAGCTACGGGGATGTGGGTACTTCAACCAGAATGCCATATAAACACACATTCTGCCCTCTTCCTGGAGGTGACATGTTTTAATCAAAAAGGTCCTAGAGAGTAGAGTTTCGTCACAGGCAGGTTACATATTAGTATTTGGGGTCTCTACCTATGTCGGGGGACCATGTTACAGTTCTTTTCCACCCTGGCCCTACTGGCCGGGTCATGCTGAGGGCAGTGATACACTGCGGAAGGTGAATGTTACAGTGTTTGCATCTAGCACTAGCTCATGTCTGTCTGCTCGTGGGAACGGGCTGTCAGCGGATCTGCCAGGGAGCTGCGGCCGCAGGGACAAGTGAGACTCTCCAAGGGTGGGGGCCGCGCTGCGGTGCACAGGGCTCATGCCATTTTGATTTCACAAAATGGTTTCCAGGGCCTAGCTTTTAATACAGCATGTTTGGTCAATGTCTTCAGCCAGTGGTCCACCCGCCACCTGGGCCCTGGTGGCAGGGGGAACCCCCGACGAGCCATGGACTTCACAAGGGGGAGAGGCTGAAGGGGAGGGGGGTCTCTTGGGTCTCTTGGACCAATCTATCGAAAATGCTCACTGCCAGCCAGAGCAATTACTCGGTGATCGAAAGGGAAGGAGGAGTGGAGACATCACCTACAGGGGGGCACGCAACCCTTTTTGATCAGTACAGACCACAAGAATCTCAAGGCCCTTCAACAATTAGAATGTGCTAACTCCCGACAAGCTTGATGGTTGCACTTCTTTGCACACTATGATTTTACCATTACCCACATTACAGGCAGTCAGAACGTCCTTGCGGATGCCCTATCCCACTGTAGTTCCTTTGAATACTCTCCTGCTGGGCTCCAGGGGAAACTGTTACCCAGAAGGAGGTTCATAAACACTGTCTCTGCTTTCTTGAGTCAAGTCAAGGCAGCCATCTCTTGAGAATACCCCGTTAGCCTTTCCTCTCATGAAGTCGAAGAGAGAGAGGGTCTTTGATTTGTTAACAAAACACGGTATGTCCCTCAAGATAAACTCTATCAGCAGGTTATGTCGTGGTGTCACGATCACAAGACTGTTGGTCATAGGGGAACCAGAAGGACTGAGAAACTCATTAAGAGAACATTCTTCTGGCCTGGGATGTCAGTGGACATAGCAAAATATGTCAGCGCATGCCCGAGATGTGCCCAAAGCAAATACCGGTTTCAAAAACCCATCGGATTGCTGGAACAAGCCTCTTTACCTGACAGACCATGGAGTCAGATCTCAACAGACTTCGTTGTGGACTTACCGGAGTCTCAAAGCTACACCTGTATTATGGTAATGATAGATTCGCTCACCAAACATGCTCATTTCTCCCCTTTTCCCAGGGGTTACATCAGCTTCAAGTATGGCAGAAGTGTTAGTCAGGGACTACCTGATCAGATCATCTCGGATCGGGGTAGTCAGTATACCTCGGGAATTCTGGCAAGCCTTATGTAAGAGACTGGGCATCGGACAAGCCCTTTCTTCTGGATTCCACCCTCAAACTAACGGGAAAACCGAGCGGCTCAATTGAACTTTGGAGCAGTAGCTACAATGCTATGTCGACCTCAATCAAGACAATTGGTTGTCGCTACCAACAGCTGAGTTCTCTTACAATAACACAGTACACTCGGGTCTGGGGCTTAGCCCTTTCTACTGTACCTATGGTCTGCATCCCCAAAGCATTCTTCCAGTGGTTAGCCCAGACACAAGCATACCATCCATTGAAAACAGACTACGGGAAAACACAGAAGCCCACAAGATGGCTAAGATGGCCCTCACAGAAACCTGAAAACGGTACAAGGCTCATGCGGACCAGAAATGCACCACAGATCCTCGGTTAGTAGTCGGTTCTAGGGTATAGCTGTCTACGAGATACCTACCGAGATGGGTACACTCAACTAAGCTCTAATCGCGTTTTCTGAGTCCCTTTGAGATCCTGTCCCAAATCAATCCGGTGGCCTTTTGCTTGAAATTACCCACGAGCCCCTGCTGAGTTCACCCAGTCTTCCATGCCTCTCTGTTGCGCCCAGCTGATGGTCTCACAGCTGCATCACCCATCCGCAGAATTATCGATAAGAGATCTGCCAATAAAGACGAATACAAATTGTCTACCATCAGAGATTCACGCTACCGGAAGGGACGCTTGGAGTACTTAGCATCTTGGAAAGGATACCCTTCCTCAGAAGATTTGTGAGAACCCAGCTCATATGTTAAGGCTCCTCGCTTGGTCCGAATGTTCCATTTCAATCATCTGGGCAAATCCGCCCCTTCCAGGAGGCCAACCGGGCATACTGTCATACACCCATTCTGTCGGCGCCTATGGGACCGGTGGAAACCATTCCACCATTGAACTGTGCCGTCACGTATCCTTCGTTCAGCACCCATGGACTAGTTGGTTCTAAGATGGCCACCACCAGGAACACAAGACCAGCGTCCAACCGCAGCGGCTCGCGTTGCAACTGTCCTCGATACTGTCATTTGTTTTGTTGCCATGCTCCATCACTTCCCTTGGCTTTGGTAAGCCCTCTGTTCTTGGTCTCCTCGGACCACTTGTGCCTCTGGTTCAGTTATCCTTTTTCTGCTTTTTTCCTCCTGTCTCTGGGGTCCCTTTGCTCCGTAGGCTCTCCGAGCTGCTCCCCAGCCCCTGCATTCTTTCCTCCTGTCGGGCTGACCGCCCTCTTTTTTCATCCCGTCTCTGGACCTCCATTCGCTATCCCTCATTTTCTTCTCTTACCGCTGTGGTTTTCTCCCATTCCTGGCTTCAGTCGCTTCTGCTCCCCTTCCGCCTCTTCGGCAGTGGACTCCTCTCGCATCGGGCTCCTATTTGGAAACACAGATCTTTCCTTTGGATTCCTACGTTGCTACATACATGCGTCGGAAGAGCTGGAAGTCAACCACTTTCCGGGAGTACAATCTCTACGCCACCAACGTACTTCCTAGGTTTTTTTTGCCCTATGAAGGCTTTTTACCCTTTCTGGCTGCTGCGGAACCGGGGCCACTGGTCTTCTGGTTCTTTAACCAACCAGAGTGGCGTTGTCCCACGGCAGGCCTTATCTGCCGCGGGACGACGAAATCCCACATCAATCCTAAAGGAAGAAAGAAGCTGCCAGTCAAAGAAGACTCAAGTGCAGGTGAGGATTGGGAAGTAAGTTCTGAGCCCTCCGCTGCTGCTTCTCTGACTTCCTTCTTCCTGCTCATCAAACAAAAAAGAGAGTAGATTGGGCTATTTTATAGGCCGCTTGGTTCAGCCCACTTTCTGCCTAGGGACAATCAAAAACTAAGAAACCACCCAGTCTTTATTTCTTTTTCTCTTCAGTCCATTGTATACCTGACTAGGGCCATGTACCAAATAGGTCCTAAGTCGTTACATTTTTTTAAATAATGCTTTCTTTAGTTTGTCATAAAGGACACACATATATTGTGAAAGTTAATATATACAACAAATATTACAAACCCTAGTACATACCACTCTACAAGCAACAATTCTACAAAATCAGCATGTTACATGTTCTAAAATTCATCCTAAGACTGATTCAAAGTGTAAAACCATCCATAAAATATTCATAAAACCACACCCTTCCTATACAAAACTAAAACCAATAGTGCAGTGTTATCACCAATCAATTCACAGTACAATAATCATGTGCAAAATTGCTAATAATGTACAATTCAATGTTGGTTAGACAGCATCAGACGCTTCCTCTCATTTGAAGATGCGTTACCAGAATAATCTGTTCTTTACAGTCTCCCTTGATCTGCCTGTAGGGGACATAAATCTCAGTCTAATGACAGTTATCGACACTGTTTGTTTTCCAGTGCGTATAACCCAACATGTTTCGTCTATCTCACCAAAACAAATTATTTCTATTGTCTGTAGACTTCCTTAGGGGAACCAACACCAAAACTGTGTAAACCCAAAAACAGCCTCTATCACTAACTATAGCCTGTTCGCAGACTAGGCTATCAGTCTTGTTCTTCACGCCGTGTGATGTATGGCGACTTGGAGTCCGAGTGTCAGACCTTGGAGGGGGACAGCAGAGGTAATGGACCAAAAGAGAAAAGGAAAGATGAAGAGAAAAAAACAAAATACAGGCGATTAATATTGGTTTTTGGTTCAATACTACCTGCTACCTAAGGAGTATGTTGCTTTCCTCACAATAGGCTTACCGTGCCAAAAAAGGTATAAATTATTTCCCTTTAAGCACAGGAATCTGTTTGGTATCACGTCTACTTATTAGACAACACCAACTCTACAAGGAGAAAAAGGGAGAAAAAGAGAGAAAAAGACATACATACATCAGTCTGGTCTGTTGAGCAGTCCTGTGCCATCTCTATAATGGGCGTCAAATGAAGGACACCTGTCACTTGTTGTCTCGTACTTGATATTATCACGAATGTACCCTTGTTGGACATAGACTTATTTGTAAATCCATTGTCTGTTTAGTACTCTCTTGCTATTTACATATTTTCTATGATAGCTATATAGGAACGTGCACGTGCTAAGGTGCATGATCTATCAGTCCCTGTGTCTTACAAACAAAATTCACGTGTAGCTATTATTTCCTTTTTTTTTTTTTCCTGCTGCCATGGACATGGAAGAGGGGCTATGCTTGCAGCCTGTCTTCCAGCTCTGTGGTGGCCATCTCTACATAGTAGCGAGGCGTACCGTTCATTCATAGAAAAGACACTACTATCCGCACCTCGGGTTACTGGATTGGTGCTAAGGGCGTTATATACTCCTCCCCCGGGCTGTACTGGGGGGGTATAACACCACAGTGTCTTCGTTAAAAGCCCTCGCTTTGCTTGGGCCTTTAACACGTGCTGCGACTGTTAACACCCCCTCCGTGATCCCCCACCCCACCCCCGGTACAGCCAGAGGAACGAGTTCCTAGCACCAAATTATTCGATTGTTGGGTGTGAATTTCTATTTGCAAACTGTCAGGCCTCAAGGCTAACATAGGTGGAAGAGCAGAAAAGTAGTACACAGCGAAGTGGTTTAACCCCCGGTTGCCTAGGCAGAGGAACCCCACTGCGTTTCCTTTGCGGCTCGGCCGCACTGGCCACATATGACGTGTCTCTCTATCTAGCACAGGGGGATGCACAGACACACAACATTATTCTGCACAACCGACATTTCACGGTTGTTTACATGATTTCACACTCGAAACAACAGCCTGTGCCCTTTTTTCTGCTGCTAACAGGAAGTGTAGGGTGAGAAGGGCAGAGACACGAGGCTTCCGCTGCCATCTACTTCCAGGCAGAAGGTGCGAGTCTTCCCAGCTCCTCCAGGCAGGAGCTAAGCACGCTACGTCAGTGCTTCACAACCAGCTGTGCTTTAAGAACAGCTGAAGGGCGCGGGCTCTTGGCGCGGCGATGCTCCATTTGTAACGAAGAGAATAATCCTTAATTGTCAATCACGGGTGCCGCGTGCCTTGTGGCATCTCTTTAATGTGAAGACAGAACCGTGCATTTCCAGGGTGCAACTTCCCATGAAACGTCCCTGAAGCCAGACTCGTACAGCCTTCTAAAGCCTTCTAACCTGGGATGACACATTCTTAGCGGGGAGATCCCCCCTTGGCCACCCCCCACCTCTTGTGGTCAGTGTGTTATAATTACACCCAGCAATAACCACAGACAACTTTGTAAGGTTTTTTGGAAGAAACAAGGTCACAGTTTTATTGTTGGAGCAAACATCAAAATGGGACGGTCCCAGCCACACACTATCACATGACATACAAGGGTGAACCATGTCATCCCTGTTTGCCAGAGGCACAAGCAAACTCCACTTCTGATTGTACTACCGGTCAGACACTTTTCGGGACACTGACAAGAGGTGTTGTTAGCCTAAAGCCCTGGAAGGTGAGTCCGTGCCCGCCACTGGCTTTGGCTCAGGCCTGGCCAATCCTGAACCACTAACAGCCAAAGCCGCAGCGTGAAGATCCCTCACTGGCTAGGACCGCCACGACACTCGCCCTGTGACAGAAAAAGATAATTAGAAACATAATACCACAACACAATACAATCTACATAAGACAATTTATAAAAAGTTCTCAATACTGTCAACACTGCACTCGAGTGATGCGAACACCTCACCATATTTAACTACCTCCTACTCTAAATCCCTTCAATCTATCTTGTTACATACTCCTTTTTAATTGGCCAATTAACACTCTGCTGTACCCTAGGGTGTGGGTGGGGATAAAAAGGCAGCAGGGGCTGCTGGAAAAGAGACAGGACTTGCAGCAGACCCCGCCTTATATGCGTCCCCCAGGCGCCTGCCACCGGAAGTCCGGCCCTGGGGGACGCCTCTTCCGCCTCACAGGGGGGGAAGAGTAGAGACTGACCAACCCTGGAAGGTGGTGGCCAGAGGGGACAGCCCGCTATGTAGGCTGTCCCTCTAGCGCCTCCTACGGGGCCGGTCCGCCTCTAATACTGTGACCTTGCTAGAGGCTAACTTTACAAGCAGTAATCCCCTGCTTAAAACAGCCAGTAAGATGGGCCTCTTTGTTTGCACAGCCTACTTAATGGTATGCGGCATGGAACAAGGAGTGCAGCACCGTTTGTGCTGGGATGTTCCAACTCCAGGTCTTCGTTTCAGTTTTTTGGCCAATCCCCAACAGAGACGCTTAAAGTGAGCAAACGGCCCATCCTATGGAGGCCCCTTCTCCAGAAGAAGGAGCCCTCAAGAGACCAAGTCCAGGGGGATGAGGCCATTCACTGGGATTCGCTCAGAGTGTTAGTGCACGTGCTGCGGATGCAGACCCTTACTGCTGCTACATGGCGGCCAGAGACTCTTGTGAGTTTGAACACCTGCATTTCTGAGTGTTTGTCATTATTATTGCTACAAGTATTACTGTTGTGTGTGAATGGAGAGGATGACGGATAGTATCAATGCAAACTACTTGGTGCTGTGCATGAAATCAAAGACCATTTTGGGAATGTAGGAACAAACACACATTTGTATGTGCAACATGTCTGTGACAAGCCTGCAACCCATCTGTGCAGATACATGAAATAAGCCAATGCATTATGGGAACACCCTACCAGTAAAGCGACCGCACTCTACGAGTCATGTATGCACATTTAGTAGTATTAGCCTTTGGAGTTCTGGTGCTGACTGTCCTGCTTTAGCGGGCTGCTTTCACTGGGGACTTAAGGGGAGTTTTTCAAGACTTTCAAGGCACTGCTCCAGCTAGCCCGGGCCCTCTCCCCCTGTGGGGGAGCCAATCCTGCACCCCTATAAGACCGTGGCTCTCTCCCTCTTTAGCAGCAGTCCACTTCAGGCAGGCTAGGGAACTTTGGGAGGAGAGGGGAGCAAGGTGAAAAGGCAGAGACCAGTAAGGAGGAGAAGCCATGACAGAGGCAGCAAGGAGGGCAAGCGAGGCAAAGAGAGATTTGGAAAGACCAAAAGAGCAGAAGGCAAAACATTAACATACAGAGCGTGTTAAGACGCACCAGTGTGGGAGACAGCCAGGGTTATATAGCCCGAGACCGTGTCCCCCTTGAGTGGTGTAGTTACCATAGTAACGGAGGATGCCAGTGGCACAGCGCATGCATGAGTGATGGATGTAAAGTCCTCGCGCATGCACGCAGCACTAACCATGGTGGGTTGTCCGGGAACCACTGAGGCTGCCGTTGCTGGACCCGAATCGGCACCGTGGCTCAAGATGGTCAGTTGCCAAGGACCGTGGCGGCGACTGGCCCGGGGCATAACCCGTGCATCCGTCCATTTTGGACCCATTACCTCGCAATAACTCATTCCTCTTTTCCCCCCCAGAAAAGTGTAACATGAGTCTTGCTTTGTTTTTTGGCATAAAAAGGCCGAAGATTTATTTTCCACAATATCATACCACACTGCACACATTAGTGGAAATAACTCAGAAGATGCGGCGACTGCTCCGTGTCCAAAAACCTGCTTCCCCCTTTCCTTCCAAAAGTCCATTATAGGCCCAACTCTCCCAACCCTTTGCGCCTGAGCCTCGCCTGCCCATGCAGGTGTTCGTGGGTGGGGAGAGTGCCGTTTCCTTGGGGGAAGCTGAGCCCTTGTTGTTCCCCCCAGACGCCCCTGCCGTTTAGGCTCCCAAGGGGCGCTGGTCTGAGAAGAGCGAAGACCCTTCCAGCTTTCTCCTGGCTCATCCGGAGTCTGTCTCTTGTGTTTGGTTGCCCAAACACCGCCACACCGCCTGCCGTCCTGCGACGTCGACGATCAGGCCTCCTTGCTTGTCCTGTTTGTAGGGTGGGTGGGTGGAAAACGAAGTCCTCCGTTGTCCGGCGGGCGTTCCACTGCCAAGGCTGGATGCTGCCTGCAGTGGGAAGCCCGCTCACTATAAAGGGGGGTAGCCCCTCCCCTTTCCATTGTTGCATCCTTTGCGGGCTTTTTCCCTTTTGGGCGCGCTGTGCCGTCTCGCGGGCTTTTCCCCTGCTGTGCCGCGCTTCTGCTGGCACCTCCCCTCCAGCCTATGGAGGAGGGAGACTTATGAGGAGGACACCGCCCGGGTTATCGGGGTGCCTCCTCCATTTTTGGGATTTTCCGTCGTCACCTTCATAACCCGTGCATCCGTCCATTTTGGACCCATTACCTCGCAATAACTCATTCCTCTTTCCCCCCCCAGAAAAGTGTAACATGAGTCTTGCTTTGTTTTTTGGCATAAAAAGGCCGCAGATTTATTTTCCACAATATCATACCACACTGCACACATTAGTGGAAATAACTCAGAAGATGCGGCGACTGCTCCGTGTCCAAAAACCTGCTTCCCCCTTTCCTTCCAAAAGTCCATTATAGGCCCAACTCTCCCAACCCTTTGCGCCTGAGCCTCGCCTGCCCATGCAGGTGTTCGTGGGTGGGGAGAGTGCCGTTTCCTTGGGGGAAGCTGAGCCCTTGTTGTTCCCCCCAGACGCCCCTGCCGTTTAGGCTCCCAAGGGGCGCTGGTCTGAGAAGAGCGAAGACCCTTCCAGCTTTCTCCTGGCTCATCCGGAGTCTGTCTCTTGTGTTTGGTTGCCCAAACACCGCCACGCCACCGGTGGGTTGCCGCCCACCGTGGCTCCCCCCTGCCTCCTACCTTCCGTTCTAGGATTTTAGTGCCAAGGTTCTGTCGGAATAGCTCCAATCCCTGTGGTGACAAATTTAGTCTGGAGAATTTAGATTAATCAAGCCGTGCCTATTCTGGTCAAAGCCCCTGCCCCTGCAGAATTTGCCATTGCCCCCTTTATCCGCGCTCCTCCGTTCTGCCCCAGGCATTATCTCTGACCAAATGCCTTCTGTTTATCCCAATTGTCCTGCTAGTCCCTGTAGAGAGAACCACATTTCTCAACACCAGAAGGAGTTTGGGTGCTGAATACTTAGGGCCTCTGTTGCTCACCCAGCAACCTGTGATTAAGCCCTTGCGGCTGGCCCCTTTCATCCCTGGCACCCCGTGCCGCCAGTACTTTCCTGCTTCCTCCCCCTTTCCTCCCAACGTCCATCCTAGGCACCACTCCCCCAGCCCTTCACATTCCGAGACCCGCCTGCCCCTGCAGGTGTCCCTGGGCCGAGGGAGGGGGAAGCTGAGCCCTCATTGCTAACACCCCAGGCGCCCCGCCGTTTAGGCTCCCAAAAGGCGCTGGTCCAAAAGAGTGAAGACCCTTCCGGCTATGCAATGGCTCCTCCACCGGCTCCTGTTTTTCACCCGGCTGTCTGGCCCATTTGCTCATTATACTGTACCCGCAGTAGGTTCCTCTCCCTCTTTTATTCGGCTACAAGCTCCCCCGCAACTTGCGCCCGGGAGGATGAAGGATGGATTGGCCTTGCTGATCCTGTTCATAACCCCCGAAACTCGTGACCACCATGATCCCAGTGTCTTGCTTAACCCCTTGTTTTAGCAATTGGAGCCTCTCCTCTTTCTCCTTGTGACCTGTACCGCCTGCCTCATGAACCCAAACCTACCTTCCAACAAAGTAGCTTCCTCTCCATTCATGACCGAGATCTGCTGGGCCAACCCCTTACCTTTAACCAGACCCCTTTCCTCTCTTCAGTTCCTTATGAAGGCCAAAGCTCCCCAGCTATAATAGCGACTTATCCATGCCCCGGCTACTATCCACCAGACGTCCCCCGGCCCCTGCTAAGGATTGGACGGCTGGGTTGGACTTGCCGACCTGTTCACCCATAGGACCCCAGCTTCCATGCAAACGATGTCCCTGAATGCTTCGCCAAACCCCCATAAAAAGGCTGCAGCTTTATTTACCACAATATCATAACACACTGCACACCTTAGTGGAAATAATTCGGAAGATGCAGCGATTGCTCCATGTACAACACCTGCTTCCCCCTTTCCCTCGAACCGTCCATCATAGGCCCAACTCTCCCAACCCTTGCGCCTGAGCCTTGCCTGCCCATGCAGGTGTTCGTGGGCTGGGAGAGTGCCGTTTCCTTGGGGAAGCTGAGCCCTTGTTGTTCTCCCCAGACGCCCCTGCCGTTTAGGCTCCCAAGGGGCGCTGGTCTGAGAATGATGCCTAGCCCCTTTTACCTTGCATCTTTGGTAATGCTGGACACATGACCATCCCAGCCATAACTTTAGCAATCTCGTTAGTCCCCGCGTCATCTGCCTGATGACTTCATTTCTGCTCATGCCCTTTGTTCCCCTCTGAACAAACTAGTTTAACCAATGTACCCCCAGGGGCCCCTCAATAGTCTGCTGCGTTATTCCCTTCTAAATAGGCATCTGTCTTTCGAATGCGCCCCAACTTTTCCCAGCGTATCGCGTGCCTTGCTTACCACCTTAAAACCCCATGAATCAACGCTGGCCTCGGGTTTCAAACCGCGGTTGTTAGGATTGCAGCCAGAAACCTCACCACTTCACTATATAACATGATGAAAATTATAAATAAGTGAAGGTGCCAAATCCCTTTTCGATACTGCGAGTTTCGGGGAAAAACCTTTGTATTGGTTCTTGGAGATTAAAAATGCCCACCTTTCGGTGTTTCCTCCACCTTTTCAATTGCAGCTTTGTCAATGTTGGACACATGACCCCCCGGTCATAGCTTTAGCCATCCTCTAGCCCCTGTGTCATCCGCCCGATGACTTCATTTCTGCTCCTGCTCCCTTGTTCCTACTTAACCAAACTGGCTTAACCACTTAACCCACAGTGCCCCTCCCCTAGCCCGTGGAGTTATTCCCCCCAAAGCTGTCATCTGGCCTTTGAATGAGTCAACTTTCACAGAGTATTCCACGCTTCAGCGCCCCTCCAGCCCTGTCTTTACTTCCTTTCCTGTTAGGCTGCTCCAGACCAAGCCCCACTCAAGCTCTAAACGTATCCCTTATTATCGCTGTGCAGCCAGCACTCCCCCCTGACTGATTCAATTTCCTTACCCCGTAATGTCAGCGTTATGCCTGGGAGCCCCGTCTTCCCCCGGCTAGTGGGATCCCTATTTCCAGAGGGCTCTGCTCGTGTTAGACCCCTGGCATTTTCAACCAAATTCCCCACCTACATAATACAATATGACCAAAACCTTGGCTTACTCGCTAATAGCTTCGAACCCTTCTATACTTAATGCAGTCTCGTTTGGGCTAAGCTGACCCCTTATTTCCTTTATTATTTGTAACATGCTTAATACCCAGAGGCTTCTAAGCGCGGGAGCGTTGCTTGCTATGCATTTAATAATTTGCGTCCACCATCTCCCTGCCCTGACACCAACCCATGTGACTGGGCAGCATGCTACCATCCGCATCACCCAAATGCACCCCGGACGCCTGAAATGCACCCCCGTGGCGTATCTGCGCGAAACCCATTCTCTTGAAAAAATGTTGCCACTGGCATTCGCACTTGTAACCACGTAACAAGTTGTGGGTCTAAAACCAACCGAGCCGCACACATAACTCGCCCACTTGATAGGCAAGTTGGTTTGCTCTGGTGTTTTCACCAAAAGTATCTAACCAATTCGTGTACCCGATGCTAATGCACCAGGCAAAGCCTGATATTGTGCCTAACTCGTGGTACCCCCGTTATCCTCTTCCCCCCCAAACAGCCTTATAAAATAGTATTAATTCTACAACATTGGAATTTGCACCTTTCCCGGATGCGCGCGCACCTCCTACTTGCGTGAACCCTCAGGTATCTGCGCATTGCTTATCGTTACCCACGGTGTGTGGTGCTCGTTGATCGCCTCGGAAGGATGAAAAGGCTGAGTTTGGCCCTGCCGGGATTTGAACCTGCGTTGGCAAGCTCTGCACGGCTGTGAAAGCGAGCGCTCTACTCGCTGTGCCCCTTGATCGGCAACATACACTAATACTGCACCAGGTGATGCCTGAACTTTCCATAAGACTTGTGGCACACCACCCCCCAGCCACTTCCCCCAGACGGATTATAACCTTTATTTCTGAGTCGGGTTAGCCCGCACTTGAACTGCACCAAATGGCCGCGAAGCCCAATCCTCGCGTGCACCCAACCGCCTGCCAGCTAGCTAACTGCTGTGTGCGGCCCCTTTCCTCCTCGTGCCGCAACCAAATAAACAACGCTCTGTGAACAACTCGATTGCATCAAACTATGGAAGGGAAACATGTTACGCAGAGGCCCTGCATGAGCCTATTCCTACTTCACAGTCTGTTCACAAATAAAGCATCCCGCCGGGTCCCGCACTCCACCTTGCCTGTAAAACCCTGCTCAGTAAATTACTCATAATATGCTCAGACACGTGAGGCGCGGAGGCCCTGGACACATACTCTGAAATTACTCCTGCGTCTCCTACATACCCACACCCACAACACGCAAAGCCGCCAAACGCCCCCAAGCATAAACATGTATAATGGCTGCACCGCCCAAAACCAGTAGGTTACATCACCATAGAAAAACGCGCCCTGAAACCCTTGTGCATAGGCGTGTTATCAATGCCATCTTGTGGCGTATCGTGAGGCGCAACATTTAACAAAAAGAAAACGCCTACCCACTTGGCTTGCCAATTGCAAGCGCCCTGTTACCCTGTGCATGGGAAACACCCCCAAGCAACTGCATTATTTGTGCGTGCCTCGCACCATGATGTAAACAGTATGTCAGCAACTGCAAATGTCCGTCTACCCTCCATTTGCCACTTTATCACCCCCGTGACCCACAGAGCAACCAAGCCCTAGCCGACACCTCCTTGAATCCATGCTATTACCTCTATCCGCCCCCATGTGGTTTCCTTGAACTTACTCAAACAATATTCATGCATCCCATTTAAAAGTAACAAACCCACGACTGCGTACACCCATGTTTGAGTAGTCGTCCCTGCTTCGAAGCCAACCTTTCTCCCCTTAAATCCACTGTGCACAATGGATCGCATGGAAACGCATCTCCGTGACCGCTTCCTAACTCTCGCTGGGACCATTCATGAGGAAAGTTAGCCACGCATTCCGGCATACTTTTACCGGCCCCAACAATAAACTGTCTCCCAAAGTAAAAACAGACATATGCCTGATGCACCTCCCAACTCGCGCATCCATGTAGTTTCCTTGAACTTACTAAAATAATTTTAATGCGTTCTTTGCGAGAGTAATGAACCCCCGACGGCGTACACCCCTATTTGCGTACGTCGACCATGCCCAGCAGCCAACATTTCTCTCCTTAAATCAACTTTGCCGGACCCGGCGATTTAACCTATGCTGCTTCTTGTCGTCTTGTTTGCAAGGCGTGCACGTTGCCGGTGAGCTATCCTGCCGGCCTTATCACAAAATTAGCAACCGTATACTGCAACGGTTTCCGGTAACAAATCCGTCCAACTTTCCTTAAAACCCCCCCGACTATCCCATGCACACCTTAAGCATTTGCACCCCCAACGGCGGCTTCTACCCGCCATCCAAACTCCATAGCGTATTGAAATACGATGTGCCGCGCGAAGGCCATGTAATACACGCATGAACATCCTGCGTGCATGCCCCGCTTTCGACCTCGCCGCCTCCTGCCCGAATTCTGCGCACCTCGATGGGGGGGGTAAACAAACCCCCCCTCCCACGTTTCAAGTGTACATAACCTCTTACCTAATTAATTTACAACGGACCCTGGGCAAATAACAGATTACCCCCAAGACACCCATCCCGTGCTTAATCGACCCCGGTATCCACCAGCGTGCCTCTCAAGAGGCCTACCGTCAACCGTGCTTCTTTCTTCATTCTAAGCTGTGTACCTGCCAGGCCGTGGCAAGGATCAACAGCGGGCACACCTCGCATTAACCCCTTTCAAAACGTTTTCCCGAGCCACATCCCCCAACGTTATGCAATACTTTCAACCAAGTACCCGCCACTTCCTTGTTCCGGCGCACCCCCCTTTAATGCCCTTACCCGACGCACCCTTGTTGCTGCGGCTAACACGTCTCTTTTTTCCGGAACCCGAGCTCCTGCCAACCGGAACACATCTTCTTCTGGCACCGAACTCGAACAGCATCCCGAAAAACAGCCTTCCTGCACTGCTCCTGGAACGGAAAAACGAAGTCCTCCGTTGTCCGGCGGGCGTTCCACTGCCAAGGCTGGATGCTGCCTGCAGTGGGAAGCCCGCTCACTATAAAGGGGGGTAGCCCCTCCCCTTTCCATTGTTGCATCCTTCGCGGGCTTTTTCCCTTTTGGGCGCGCTGTGCCGTCTCGCGGGCTTTTCCCCTGCTGTGCCGCGCTTCTGCTGGCACCTCCCCTCCAGCCTATGGAGGAGGGAGACTTATGAGGAGGACACCGCCCGGGTTATCGGGGTGCCTCCTCCATTTTTGGGATTTTCCGTCGTCACCTTCATGACAACACCGGCGGAATTACAGCTTGCGGCCAGTCTGCCAATATCCTTCTGAAGTCCATAGCACTCCAGGAATGGGTAATTATACCCTCCCCGAGTGGTGGCAACACTAAACGATTTAGCAGTAATTCGTCAGACTCACTGCTATATTACTGCCCAATTTGTAATGAGGCAAATAGTACTTTTCTTTTTGATTTGTTTTTTGTTTAATCAAGAATGGCCTCAGGGATTTAAAAAAAGCATTGTGTGAAGGGTCTGGAATTAAAGTCGGACACATTGTGGACATGGTTTTGTCTAAAGACTTTTATTGATGAAAATGAAAGGGTTGGGAAAAGGGGCTCGCTGTCCCTGTGCTAGAGGTGTTTCCCTACCTAAACCAAGACCTAAGGATTCATCAGTGTCAGGGTGTGGAATAACAAAACAGTCCTGTGTCCAAAACACTATTCTGACTTTCACATTCTAATGCAATAAATCTTAAGGTAATGTCTTTGGCCTACAGTGATTCAAAAGTTTTCAAAAGAAAAGAATGGATGGATAACCCCAACATAAAGGGCCTCATCACGACTTTGGCGGTAAATGTGGCGGATTATCCGCCAGACCTAAATAGCGCTAACGCCAAGGCACCCGGCGGATAATCCGCCAGATCACGAGTCATCGTGCACGTGCCCCGGTCCCTGGCGTTAGCGCGATTAGCGCGAACCCTTAAATCCGGCGCACCATGCGCTACCGCCACGTCGCGCTTATAGCGTGCGGGAAACGCGTCACCGCCGGAACAGGAAATAAAGCGGCGACCATCTTGGAAATCACAATCCGTCGGATATCACAGCTACTGGAAGCCATCCACGCAATCCAAGGCTGGAAAATGAGTCAAGGGCGCACTAGGGGCAAGTCTGCACTGGACAGGGTCAGGAAACCCAAGTTCAGTGACCAGGAGCTTGAGGTACTTGTGGAGGAGGCACTGACATACCATAATGAGCTGCAGCAGCGGAAAACCAGTGCCCATCGTAGAGGCCAAATATGGCGATCCGTCGCCCAACGGGTCATTGCCGTGGGGCGCGTGCCCCGGGATGGGGAGGACTGCCGCAAGCGGCTGAATGACCTGCGCGTGCGAGTGCGAGGCATCCTGTACCAGCACAGGAGTGCAAGCAGGGCCACAGGAGGAGGGCCACCACCACCCCCACCCGACCTCACACCATGGGAGGAGAAATTGACGGCCCTGATTGACGTCGGAACCATCGAGGGCATTGGTGGAACGGAGGCAGGGACTGGCATCAACCCAACGGCAGGTGAGTCCCATCCCCAAATACATGCATCTGAATGAGAGTAAAGACATGTGTCTGAGGCACTGCATACACCCGTAAGTGAGGCCCACATCCCTAGAACGGTAGTGCTGCCTAGACGACCCCGTACGTGCAGTGCATGAATGACAGAGGCAGGGGCTAGACTCCCATAGCCATAGGACAGCTACGTAGAGTGGTACTGTGCATCAACACAACCACAAAAGCATAAGAGCGCAGTCCACCCCAACCACGCGTTCCCATGCAGTGTACCTCCATACACATCCACAACAAGCACCACATGGTGACTGAACAGAATGCAAGTTGAGTGCGTCATTGGTACTGTTTTCAATCACACTTGTTGGCATGACCTGCATCACACAAATGTATGTAGCATTGTACTCAAACCACCCGCTATATACTCCACAGGCACACATCGATCCCAACAGCCCGGTGATGATGGGGATGAGGCCAAACCGACAATGCGCCCACAACACCGTGCCTCCACCAGCACCCCACAAAGACGCCACACCCAAGGGAGACAACCCAGGGGAACACCCACCTCACCCCAACGCAGCCCGCCAGACAGCAGCGGCAGCCACATGGCCGCAGGGAGGCGACCGGCAGCTAACCCCAAGCCACCATCCACAGCCCCCATGCCGAGGGAGAGAGGTCTGAATTGGAGCCCGACGTGGGAGCAACACCTCCACGTGGGCATCATGCCGCCGCACTACACTCTCACAGTAGTAGTGATGGAGAAGGGGTGTCAACACCCCAGGGAAGCCCAAGCCCAGGCAGACAGCAGGCAGGGACTCGCCATGTGCCTGTGCGTCGCTACAGCACACCACAGTCAGATGTGGACACACCGTCCTATGGGAGCCCAGAGGACCAGCAATCTGAGCTAGGCAGCCCAGTCCAGGCTGGTGGCATTTCGCCATGCAACTCCTCCCACCCCCCGACAGCACCCAATTCGCGGTCCACCACGTGACGCACCAGTGGAGCCCTTTGTCACTGGGGCAGCAGTCATGGGCCGACTGGACATCATCGAGGCCAAACAGGCCCGGGTTTACGCCATGGCAAAGGTGCAGAGCAGGCACATAAAGGCTGTCAGTAAATCCATCAGGTTTGGGTGCAGATAGGTGGCACTGGACAATGCGCGTACATGGCAAGTCGTACAACAATGCACAGCTGCCCTGACAGGCTTTGGGCAATGAGTCCGCGAGTTCACAGAGGCAGTGTCAGCACTTGCAGAACAGCAACGCGAGGCCAATAACCTCATGCGTCAGCACATGATGGCCAGCGCTTCTGTACCCTCTACTTCCACCACACCCACAGAGGGTTCACTAGACCCATCTCCGAGGCGCCGGTCCATGCGCCACCTGAGGGCACGCACACCGGAGGGGCCTGGGAGAGGGAAGCGCCCGCGCCCATCCTAGTGGTGCATGGCATCATTGTTGTTGGCCTGATGAGGCAACTGCACAGTTGGGAGTTATACACTGGGGGGAGGGGGGATTGTTGGGTGTTCACTGGGGGGAGGGGGGATTGTGTGCTGGGTGTTCACTGGGGGGAGGGGGGATTGTGTGCTAGGTGTTCACTGGGGGAGGGGGGATTGTGTGCTGGGTATTTACTGGGGGGAGGGCGGTTCATTGGACGGAAAATAAATCACGTTGCAAAAATCACAATGCATGGACAGTAGTGATTGTTACAAATGCAATTTAATGTTGAAGTGACATATTTACAATTTACCCATTACCCATTTCTAAAAGAATCCATCAATCAATCCCTGTCTGGCCAACATCCCCTCCCTCAGCCCAACCCTTTGTGCATGTGCAACATCTTCTGGCACTTCATCGCCCTCACTACCATCCTCAGGTGGCTGCACATGAGCATCAGGGGGCAGTGGCACATTTCTGCGACAACAGATGTTGTACAGCATGGCACATGTCAGTACAATTTTTCCAACTTTTTCTGGTGCATACATCATTGCCCCTCCTGTGCGGTCGAGGCACCAGAAGCGTGCCTTCAGCAGTCCAAATGCCCTCTCCACGCAGACCCGTGTACGGGCATGGCCAAGGTTGTATGCCCGCTGCGCCGCCGTGTGTGGGTGACGCACAGGGGTCATGAGCCACGTGTACTGGGGATATCCAGAATCACCTGCAGGGGAGAGAAAGCCGGTATGGGGCAAGGTAAGTCCAGTGGGTGTACAGAGCCCTGTCATCAGTGTGATTTTGCCATATTTGTCATTTGTCCTATAACATTGTGGAGTGTGCTGTCCTACGGGCACGATTGAATCTATGGGGTACTCTCCACTTGGTACGCCTATGTTTCTGTATGTAACAGTTCTCATTCACTAGTCGCAGGATAAGGGGGCCCTTCCATCTACTTCTGCTTGACAGAAGTGGCTGCCTCGTGTCATTGCAAATCCATTTGGCTACAGTTGCATTTTGGGGACAGTGTTTGTGGGATGTGCATTGTCATTACTCGGCCTACTGATGTGTGGAGCATTCGTGGATGTGCCAGCTCATGGTTTGGAATTTCATTACTGTCGGATGGCCAGGGTGGGATTTCTGTACTGTGTCAGTGTTGGGAGCCATGGTGCTACTCACACAGGAGGCTTTGTTGTGGTGGGGCTTCCATATGTCACTGTGCCGCCACATGTCTTACATCCTGCATGGGTGTGTTCTGCTGTGTTGGACATGTACAAGGTTCATCGTGCAAGGTGCTTGAATGTGTATGCTGCAGTGATGCTGCTGCCTATTGGGAATGATGGATTCTGTGACAGGCACCATCAGTTGTGGATTGACATGCTTTGTGGTATACATTTGTACTCCCCCAGTAGCCATGTGTTTTGGCCTCGGTGCCTTTCCATGTACGCTGGCAGGGTACTGTTGCGTAGGACCATGGAGTCGTGGGTGGATCCTGGGTAGCGGGCACAGCAGTGGCTGAAGGTGAGGTCAGGACCACATGTCATCTGCACATTGAGGGAATGGTACTGTTTACGGTTTCTGTAGGCAGCCTCATGTGCCTAGGGTGGTACAAGTGCCACATGTGTGCAGTCCAGGGCTGCTATTACATTCGGGACTTGGGCAATGGCATAGAATTGACCCATAAGCTGGTGCGCCTGTGTGGCTGGCAATGCAATGTGTTCGTTCACATGATTCAACAGTGCATCAAGCACCTGTCCCAGCATGGCACTGAATGTGGACTGGGCCAATCCATGCATCATGGCAACGGTATGTTTGTAGAAATTGAAGCACAGACACGAGCTTCACTAGGGGAGGTACTACCGTGCTGGTGGCTATGCGGCTGCCAATGTCACCCTGGATTGTGTCCAGGAACTGGGTGATGGTTGCCCTGTCCAGCCGATATTCTGTCACCAACTGACCATCAGTCAGGGCCCAGGGTGTTGGCCTGACCCTGGGGATGGCTGGCTGCCTTGCTGGTGCTGCTCTCCTCCTCCTTCGCCTCATCCCCACTGCCCCCTGCACTCCCAGGGCCCTGGCCTGGTTGACTGGCCTCTGTAGCTCCAGGCGCAGCAGGTAGAAGTCGACATCAAGGCTCCCGGCTCCAAATGGCAGCATGGTGTTGGGTGGGTGTGTTGTGCATGGGTGGGTCCTTTGTAGGCCTCTGATTTGCATTGGTTCCACCTGGGCCCTCATTGCTGTCTCTTCCCTGCTCCTGCTGGTGTAATGGTGTTGGGGAGGGTGTGTTGTGCATGGGTGGGTCCTTTGTAGGCCTCTGATTTGCATTGGTTCCACCTGGGCCCTCATTGCTGTCTCCTCCCTGCTCCTGCTGGTGTTATGGTGTTGGGGAGGGTGTGTTGTGCATGGGTGGGTCCTTTGTAGGCCTCTGATTTGCATTGGTTCCACCTGGGCCCTTAATGCTGTGGCCTGTGTTCTGTTAGCTCCAGCTTTTTGCTGGAGGTGTTTTCAGTGGATTATCCACCGCTTTTCTGGCGCTAATAGCGCTTACGCCGGACTCGTGATTGCTGATGTTTTAGCGCGAATGGTTCCTGGCGCTGTTATGGCCGGCGCTTGTACAGCCGGCTGTCCTTGCGCCGGCTGTAATGGCGCTGGCGGTATTTGGAGTCGTGATCCGACGGACCCTTAAAATCGGCGATAAGAGTGTTACCGCCGATTTTAAGGGTTACCGCCCAAGTCGTGATGAGGCCCAAAGTCTCTGAAGGATGTCGTTCCTTAATCCAGAGGGTGTCACCCTTCTCCTTGACTCCTTGTCACAATTTCTTGAAATAGTTACTCTTGTCGTTTCCTCTTGTTTAAACATCAAAGACACCTCTGTATCTATCTTTGACCTTTAGATTGTCAGGATACCTTGTGTACTCTCCTGCCAGGTTTTCTTTCCGTTTCTCTAGTTTCACACACTTGCAACTCCATGGTATACTCTCCTGCCTGGGCTTCTTGTTTCACACACTTGCAACTGCCTGGTATTCTCTCCTGCCAGGGCTTCTTGTTTCTTACACATGCAACTGCCTGGTATACTCTGCTGCTAGGGCTTCTTGTACGTGTCTGTGTCTGTGACTCCTCTCCACCTTTGGTAGTTTATCACATTAGCTCTCTTGGCTAATTCCTTTATTTCATAGTTCCTCGTTAGGATGTTGCTCCCACTTCCAGTTATTCATCCCCTTATCATTATGAGTTAATGTGCATTGTCCATTAAAGAATCTCTCTTGAGACAAACATGCTTTTAACTCACTTTGAGCATCAAGAAACGATTTTCTCTTTCTGTCTGATTCACATTGTTCAATGTTTAACATTGTTACAACCCGTAGAAGGGACGGGTATGGACACCCCTTCCCGAACCACAGAACCTGAGATGTATACAACCCCTCCCACCGTGGTTGGTACGGGTTCCTGATTCCAAACAACAGGTAACCACGAGGCAACCAGTAGGAGGAAGAGGGATTAGGGAGAGGTTGTTGATGGGTAAGGTCACCTTGTTTTCTCCCCCTCCATGTGGGGGGGGGTTGTACAGTATTATGCCAGAGAAGGAGGAGAGGAGGACGAGATCTCTGAGATCTTTGTAGGTTGTACCACATCTGTCTCCATTCCTCCCTATAAATCTATTCCGCCCAAATCCCACAACACCTCTTTGTATGACAAATGCTCTAGGATCCCAAACCCGTTGCACCCAGAAACTATCTCTCCCAGACTCCCTGTTTTCCAGTTTCCTACCCAAATACTCCCAATCATTCTTCTCCATGTCCCTCTACTTATTCTTTTCCAAAGACTCATGCTACTTTAACAAAACACTACCATTCCTGCAACCCCCCTGTCCATTTCACAATAATAATCCCGGTCATTCCCGTTTGTCTCAAAAATACTATCAATCTCACCCTTCTGAGTTTATCAAACACCCTCGTACAAGGGTTCTAATTCCATATAGCACCTTTTCCGCATCCTACCCCATAGGACAATCAGACACACTAACCCTTCCCGACACGAATACTGTCTTATCCCACGAAAGACAACTGTCTCCCAAAACTGTTTACCTGACATGTTCCCAACCCAAATGTCAGGCAAAGTCAGGCAATTGACCAGAACCTCACACAACTGATGGCCCCCACAGGGATAAAAGGCGGAGCACGAGAGCACACGACGAGCAAGGAAGACTGCACTTAACATAGAGCTAGCTCAGCACAGCAGTTCAAGAGGAGGAGAAAGTTGGCGCGAACCAAGTAGGTGACAAGGGGAGAGGCGACCTTGCCCTTTCCGACCAAGGTCCGTGTAACCTCTGCAGAAGGAATTGTAAGACCGTGAACAATAGCCAGCGTGTGTTGCAGCAGATGTCAACGGTACACAGGATCCTCCTCTGCTGATAACCAAGCTGGGGAGAGATGCTTGTCTCTGTGGTACGAACCTTGACTCCAGAGCGAAGAAAAGCAAGCGGTTCATCACAGCCGGTGAGTCAAGGGGAGAGCCGATAAGAAACCAAAACTGTGTTGAATGAAAGTAGCAAACGGCTAATTGAATTTTGAAAGAATAAAAATAACTGTTGATACTAGAAGGGGGGAAAACCAGCAGCAGAGGAGTCCGGCACCACATCGATGCTCATTTAGGAAACTCTGGCCGATTACCCGATTGTTGAAACTACCATTACAAGAAGGACTTGGGAAAGGCGCAAAGGGGGTCAAAGTGGCCATGCAGGGGTACAGTAAAATCCTCTGTACAGTCGAAAATCTTTGATCAACAGAAGATTGTGAAGCTAAGGGAACTGGATTCTGCATCATGAGAAGTGATTGACAAAGTTAGCAAGAATGAACCCGAAGGAGGAATCTCCACAGTGAACTGTTTAAAAGGACATTATGATTTGTGAATATCACAGATGAAAATTGCATTGAAAGCCATAGTGAGCCCGACGAGGGAGGTGCACAGTCGAGTGGAATCTGAGCCCGGAAGAGGGGACCCAAGGGTGAGAAGCCAACACCCACTGACCCGTGAATGCAACAAAGAGAAGCACAACAGGGAAAGTCTTTAAGTGCATGCCATGCCATGCCAGAGTGAACCCGACAGAGAGAAGATAATATTCGAGAAAGGTCTGAGCCCGGAAGAGGGGGGCCGAGGGGTGAAGAGCTTTCACCAAAATATGCCCAGTGAACAACTCTAGAACTTTGTGTTGAACTTTTGTTTTGCACTTTGAACCTATCAGGCCCTCGAAAGAAATAAAACTTAAACTACCGAAGGTCCTGATATCATTAACAACCTTTTGTGGATCTGGGCTCGGAAGAGGGGGAACCAGGGATGAAAAGGCATCACCCAAAGCACAAACAGAAAGGAACTTTTGTTTATTCTAAACTCATCAGGTCCTGGGAGGAAAGAAACTTTGTAGAAAAGAGACTTCACCACCAAAGGCCCTGATTGCTGACAGCGGAACTGTTGGCTCGTGCTGGGAAAGCTCGAGCGTGTGCTGTGCTCCCGAATCCTACCTTGTCTCATGATGAAAATGTTGGGAAGGGAGACCCCGACTACCGCATCCCAACTTATTATTTGTGAACACTTCCTTCTTTCTTAAGAACATCCCACACTTCTTTCTGTATTTAGCGTAAGGAATGGCAATATCTTTTTTTAGTATAGGCCCATTTATTTTGACGAGATTCCACTCGGACTGCCTTATTATTGTTTGATGGTCGAAGCTTGCTCCCATCTTAAATTTAGGTTTAGATTAGGTATTTTTGCAACCTACCTATACAGTTTACAAACACCCTTGAACTGTGATCACTTGTGTCTGTCTTTACTGTTGCCACCATGAGTTCCTTACAGGTAACACAGTCACTTATTTCCTAACATTGCCCCATGACAAATTAATACCCCGTGTATTCTGAGAAAATACTTGGCATGCAATAATGCCAAGTATATTTTGCGCTCTGAAACACTTGTGTACGAGCGCAATAGAAATAAAATATCAATATCAATATCAACAAGGCCACTTATCTGAGGCTCAGGAGCCTCGTGAGGACTCCTGAGCAAACGTTGTCAGGCAGTATCCAACTCTGACTCTGCCAGAACCGCACCAGTTCACAGCAACTCTCCCGTCTCACTGCTGCAGCCCGGCAAGCATCACCACTGCGGCACTATGCAGCATTGTGCAGAAGGCTCACTGCCTTCTCAGCAACTGAAAGAACTGAACGCTCCACGCTTCTCCAGGATCTTCAGCAACACCCACTGCCCGTGCCTCCAACCGTCAATCACCAGCACCTGGCCCAGGGGTAGGCATGTCTTATCAAGCCAGCCCTGCATGCCGCACGCCCCTAGCAATGACGCCTCGGCTTCTGGGTAATGTAGCCTGGGGCCCTAAAGTATGACAGTGCCAGGGCTGATTAGCTTTCTCTTGGTGACTATGGCCGCAATGACAGTAGCATGCCCCCCCACTCCCAACATTACCCCCTCTCTCGGGGAGCCATCCCGGCCCTGGCTTCCTGGGATATTGTGCATGGAAATGTCTTACCAATCGCAGAGAATGCACTGCCGCAGCCAGCGCCCATGAACAATCTTCCAGCCGATACCCCACCCATTCCACCAAATACCATAGGCGACTTTGTCGTCGTCTTGCGTCCAGTATGCTCCGCACTTCAAATTCTTCCTTTCCTTCCTTCATCATGACCAACGGGGGCTGCATCCGTATGCCCGAAGCTATGGGTTTAATCAAAGATACTTTTTTAATGTCTTTAGGCACTATATTATGGTCCAAAGAAGCATTTATAAAACGAACCAAGAAGAGACCAAAAATACTCTTGTGTGTAAGCAACAATTTAGATGGAATGCAACAATTCAGATGGATTGCTATCTCCTGAACAAGAGGTTGGATGCGTACAATTCATTGATTCCATCAATTCGGCAAGATTAACATTTCTAAATGAGAAAGCTAGTTTGTCCTCAGCTAGATTTTTCTTTTGTGTATTAGAACATTTAGAGGGAACATTTAGAGGGACCTCTAATGAAAGAGGTTCTAATCGGAGCTACCTGATCTAGCATTTGCTTCATGTGGGAATCATATATTTAGAGGGTCGTCTAGGAGAGCTGTTCTAATTTTATCGCAAGCATTTGAAACTTTGTCTGCAAAAGCCTTTTGGAATCTAATACAGTCCTCCACAGAAGGGATGAAGTAGCAGGATTTATGACCTGGTTTTTCCATTTTCTTTAAAATACAAAATAACTGCTTTGCTTAATTTTTTGCATTTGCAGATTGCTGCTCGAAAAACCTTTTTTCGGTTTCTAGTATTTTACCTTTGTACATTTTCATATGTTCTTTCCAAGCCAGTTCATGTTTGTCATTCTTTGGGCTTGTCTTTTTGCTTTCTTGAGTTCTATTAGCTCTGGAGTAAACCAATCATTTTGTTGTTTTTTTTCTCTAATGAAAGAGGTTCTAATCGGAGCTACCTGATCTAGCATTTGCTTCATGTGGGAATCATATACTTTAACTAGATTCTCTGGGTTATCTCCATCTAATGTATTTTCCATAAAAATTACGATTTAGAATTCTCTTGACAGGTGCCGGTTTTTTAATTCGTTTTTGTTGTAAAAAAACATTAAAAAGAATAGTAAAGTGGTCTGACCAAGTGCAAGGGTTAGTCTCACTGATTTCAACTTGGAGATTTCTGCACACCACTGTGAGAAACCTGAAGGTGTCTCACCCAGATGGCCAGGACACGGCAATCGCTATTGGATCCAGTTCCCAGGGGTGGAACAGTGGGGGAGGATCACTTGGATGGGGGGTCTTTGGGAGTGGAAGAGGGGCACCGACCGGTGAGACGCGGTACCCCCTTCCTTAACACCTTTTCCCCATCCTACCCCATAGGATACTTAGAAGCTCTTCCCCCACCCCTTTCCAACATGAACACTTTCTTACACAGTGAAAGACAACAGACTTAACACCAGAGCCGTTTACCTGATGTGTCCCAACACAAGGGTCAGGCAGAGTCAGGCAATTGACAATAGCTACACACACCTGACGGCCCTTTCCCTTCCCCACAGGGATAAAAAGCGGGGCATGTGAGCACACTTAGAGCAATGACAAACGCACGAGGAATCAGCGATTCCAGGACAGCAGTTCAAACAGAGAAGAAAGGTGGCGAGACCGGAAAGGACAACAAGGGGGGAAGTGCCCCTTCCCTTTTTGACCCAGACCCACAAAGCCTCCGTGAAAGGAATCACAAGACCGGGGAACTACAGCTGATGTGTGGAGTAAAAGATGCCAACGGTGCACAGGACCCTCCTGCACTGATAACCGAGGCAGGGAGGCGTGTTTGCTACCATGGTACCGTTCTTGACTCCAGAGACAAGAAACGACAAGGAGGTCAGCACAGCTGGTGAGTCAGAGGGAGAACCGATAGTAAACCGGACAGTGTTGCACAAAGGTTGCAAACGGCAAATTGTTATGAACAAAGAACTTGTGTGCTAGTGAATATTTAAAGCCCAGGGAAAGACCAGCTACAGAGTGGTCGGGCGCCACGTGGGTGTCCATTTGAAAGACTCTGGCTCTGACTCTGGAAAGACTCTGACTGACCCCTTTTTCTTGTGAACATTATAGTAACAAGAGGCCATAGGAAAGGCCGGAATAAAGAGTTAAGCTGGTCATACAAGGGTCGAGCCAAAATCCCTTGTACAACTGAAAGTCCTTGGGGCTAAGGTGAAGCTTGACTGGGGGCCAAGCCAAGAGAAAGCCTGACTGGGGCTTAAGAGAAAGCCTAACCGGGGCTTGGAAG
Source organism: Ambystoma mexicanum (assembly GCF_040938575.1). Classification (NCBI taxonomy): domain Eukaryota; kingdom Metazoa; phylum Chordata; class Amphibia; order Caudata; family Ambystomatidae; genus Ambystoma; species Ambystoma mexicanum. The sequence goes on from NC_090928.1 coordinate 1,251,795,119, forward strand.
TGAATCCCGCAGGGTGTTACAACTAAATGAACTGTGTTAAATTGGCTAATTTGAACCCGGCTGAGGGATGCCTGTGAATGAGAGCAAAACGTAACACCCCGTAAACATTGTGTCGACAAGTGTGAACCTTGCTGAGGGATGTCCACAATGAACGGTTGTTTAAAAAGACATTGAGACTCTTCAATGTTACAAGTTGCTGATATCTTGAACCAAAGGCTATAGTGAACCGGACTGAGGAAGGCGAACATTGCAAAAGGATCGGAGCCCGGTTGAGGGGGATCCACTGGTGAAGGGAAATCAACTGATGGGAAGATTACTGAAAGGAACATTTTGTTTGTTGTTTATAGTACATCAGGCCTTCTGAGGCAAGAGACTTGGTGTAAAAGAGACTTGGCCACAGAAGGCCCAGATATTTTGGAAAGGAACTTTAAGCTTGTGCTGGAGAAAACCAGAAGTGTTTTGGGCCCGAGAGTCCGTCCTTGTTCCATGCTGAAAACGTGGGGGAGGGAGTCCAGTTATACCATCCTGACTTATCATTTTGTGAACACTTCTTTCTTTTCTGGTGAACATTATCCCACACTATTCTGTAACTTAGCGGTAAGGATTGGCAATAGTTTTGTATAGGCCTTTTTTATTTGACATGACGCCACTAGGACATGCCTTATTATTATTTGATGGTTGTAACTTGCTCCCATCTTAGATTTAGATTTAGAGTAGGCGTTTTTCTCACCCATTTATAAAGTTCAATAAACACCCTTTAACTGTGATCACTTGTGTCTGTCTTTACTGTTGCCACCATGAGTTTCTTACACCACCCAATCCAAAATCTTGCCTTTGGAATGCGTAGGTGCAGAACTCAACTCATAATAGTGCAATCTGTGTTCCTAAGATTACATTCTAATAGGATAGTATCATAGTCAACTTTATCCTGATACCAAAGGTTAAAATGTTAAAATGTTGGTGTTCTGCCCTCTGAATTGTCCACATACTCAAGTTCCTGCCAAATAAACCATTTTCGGGCTCAAGCCAAAGGTGGTAGTCTTCAAGAACTCCTGTTTAATCACTGGTGTGGGGGTCTATATCCAGTTTCATTTCGTTTTTCCTTTGTTCCAGGAGGTCTAGCGCCATATGTAAATATTGATCGGTTTTAAAAGCCACGATGCCTCCTCCTTTCTCTGCTGGTTTTATCACCAGAATGGAGTTGGAGCTCAATAATTTTAAAACGAAATGCTCATTGTTGGTGATATTGTGTCTTTGAGGTTTATGGTTCTGATAAATGCTATTGCTATATTATTTATTTACAAAGTTTGAGGATTGTTATTTTCTGAATTTGGATTTGTTGGTAACATTGGCTGATAAAATTGTTCTATGGTTCTGTCATTTCTTCCTTTCTTCCTTCTATTCTGTTTTACTTTCTTCTTGAATTTTTTCAGTTATAGATTTAATTATTGCGTACAATGTTAGTTATATGCTAGGATCATTTAGGTTTGTATTTTTATAACTATTAATGATATTTGTCACGTTTAATATGTCTTGAAAATAAAAATGTAACACCAAAAAAAAAGAGATTGTGTCTCACATTTTGTTTCCTCGTTTACAGATCTTGTATTTCCTGTAGAATGCATTTTTCAAAAGCCAAGATTTCTTTTGGCGTTTGGCTCTCGGTGGGCATGAAACTGGATTTTAGTCTCAGCCCTGTGTCTTCTATTTCATCCCATATCTCATTGTTCTTGAAATATGCTCTGAGTCTAACAGTTCTGAAAAACGTATGTATTTCTGATTCAGCCACAAACCATTTTGCAGGGTTGATAGGAATAAATGAAAGGCCCTTTTTCAAATATGCAGTATTCTACTGAGGTCAGCTAAATTCCCGCTAAATTGAATACTGCTGAAGTTAGATGTAAATCTACCTCCTCAGTCGGCACCTCGTGATCGCTAAATTCTAGGTCCCTGGTACCAGAATGGGTCTGCTTGCAATGGACTCCAGGGACGTCCACTGGGGTCCCCGCCTCCTTAAAAAGGCCAGCGTTGTCCTCTATTCTGCCCCAGTGTGTAGTTGCTGTAGTCCCTGGGTCTTCCCCTGCTGAGTCCGAGCTTGATGAATCTGAAAACATTACCCACCTCAGTCTGGGTTTGAATCTGTCATACATAGGTTGCCCTGCTTAGTTGGTCCTAATCTCCGGGTAGTTCTCAGCAAGGTATGGGAGCACTACTTCAGCTTTATACTCCTTGATATCCCTGGCTAAATGTTTGGATATTTTATTTAAGGTGGTCGTTTTAAATTGATCTAGCTGGGAGATGATTTCTCTTAATGTATCCCATACGTTGGTAAAAACTGTATTTTCATAAAACGTTCTTTCTTCCATATCCAAGTCTCTCTGAATCTTATTGCATGTCCTTTGTGCCGTGGTGTTGGTCAGCACCACCAGATCCCGACTGCACTCTGTAGCAATCTGGCTGAAATGTGTCCTGTATTCTATATAGTCTAAAAACAGGACCGGTTCATTCCTCACAATGAATACAGCTGGGATAATAATTGCTTTTAGATACTTCCGCAGGAAATGTCAGTGGAGTTCCGTCCGGAAGCATTGTTTCTTCAATTTGAGGAGTTCTCTCCTGATGGGTGGCCGGGCACAGGTTGATCTGTCCCAGTGGGATTGAAATGTGATGAGCCCCTTATATAAGTGAAGTTTTGAGAATTGGAGATGGTAAACTGTCACTCGCGCAGAGCAATCAGGAAGTTATATGGCCACCGGAGCTAACATGTGCGACAATACTTCATACGGATGGAAACGGTTTGGGTCAGAAAATTCATACACAAATACAAATTAAATAAGAAATAAACATTTCCGCAGGAGCTTCTGGTCATTAGTCAACCATTTGAAGTGTTATTTTATGTACCTTTAAAAATGTGTAACTCTTAATATTTGTTATTTCGCTTCCTTTTTGTTTTCCCCAGATCTGATTAATTTTTTCTTACTTGGAGGGATTGAGCGGGGTCTTTTTGGAACTATTTTATTTGCATTGGGCTAAGCACTTAGAGGTCTTGTTGCTTTGTTGGGGGGAGTCTTGTGTTATAGTTTGTAATATTGTTGAATAGGGCACGTTGCTCTAGGATAACTGTTCAGAAAAATAGGAAAATTGTACATATTCGTTTTTTTTTTATCAGCCTGCTTTGTTTTGGGCTGTTTCAATGAAAAAGCCCTTTTTCGTGTTGTGTGTGCTGTTCTCTTAATGTTGTGTTGTGGTTGTATGTGTGCGGCATGTGAGTTTTATTTATTTTTTTGTACTATTGCCTTGCAAACTTATCAATATAGACTTGTCTCAAATGGTTCGTGCATTAGAGCCTTGCACTTGATAGCTACATTGTGGGGTGGGAAAAAGAAGAGGAGTGATATGTGCAGGTGAATGAAATAACATTCTGCACCTGGAATGTCAAGGGGCTGAATTGCCCTCATAAAAGGAAAAAGGTGATGTCACGAATATGGAGGGCTAGAGCAGATGTTGTCCTCTTGCAAGAGACTCACAATTTGGATGATTCTAAGACTGTTCTTAGCAATGCTAGGTATACTAAAACACTTTATAATTGCTACACCTCTAGATCTAGGGGGCGGGGGGGTAGGGATCTTGTTTCATAAGGGGTTAGGAGTGTCTGTGAAGAAAGTGACAAAGGATGATGAGGGCAGGGTTAACCTTGTTGATGTATGCAATGAGGGGAGCCTAATCTCGATTGGGTCTATCTAGGTTCTTTTTTATTACTCTATCCTGCTTCGTGTGTGATATGCATGTAGAGCACATTATTCTGGGGGCGATTTTAATTGTGTCATAGATTATAAGCTTGACCGCTCAGCGTCTTGTAGGTATACTGCATTAGGAGCAAGTAAAGAGTTTGGGAGGCTATTCCATAGGTTTGATCTGGTAGACGTTGTTTGGAGAGTCTTGCCTCATTCTGGGAGAGGGAATATTCCTTTTTTTCAGCAGTCCACGATTCACATTCTAGAACGGACTATTTTATAACCTCTGATAAGCTAATTGAAAAGACTACCAGTATTGATATGTTGGAGAGAGGGTTGTCTGACCACTCCATGCTTAAACTAAATGTAAGCTTGAGTGGAATGGGCTCAACCTTTATGAGGTGGCGACTGAAAACCTTTATTCTAGAGGACCAGGAGGTTCTGAAACATTTGGAGACCTTCATAAAATGTTACTTTGAAGTGAATATGGGTACTTCAAATATATTGACAGTATGTGATAGTTTCAAAGCGACGATTCGAGGGGAACTAGCACATTTAACGTCTCGTGCAAGGAAATCAGGGCTAAGTGAGTTGAAGCGTTTGGAAAGTGTGCTTGGTAGATGACAACGAAAATATCAAAGATGAAAAATGGATAAGACACAGATGGATGGGGCTATGGAAGCTCTGAAATGTGAGATGGATTTACAGGTAGGGACAGTTTGTTTTATATGAAAAAAGTATTGGGAGGAATGGGATAAAAGCGGGTGACTAAACTAAAAGGAATGGTAGAAAGGTCATACGTTCATAGAATAGAAGATGATCAAGGAGATATAGTGGTGAAGAGGGCAGATGAGTCCTTGTATACAGAAACTATATTTCCATCGGAGTCTGATCTTGATGGTTTTTTTGAGAAAATTGAGTTGTCAAGATAGTTCGCTAAAAATGCAGTGGCCCTTGACAAACAAATTAGCGAAGTGGAGATCTTACTTGCAATTAACCAGTTGAACACAGGTAAATCTCCTGGTCTGGACGGATTGTCAGTCAAATTTTATAGAGCATTTGGCCATTGCTTGACGCCTTTCTTAAGTAAGCTATATAACTATTTCCTAGCAGGGGGGACCTTGTGTCAAACTATGAGAGAAGCAATTTTTACTGTAATTCCGAAACCAGGTCGGGACCACTCGATGTGTTGTAACTATAGATCAATCTCGTTACTCAATGTAGATGTTAAAATCTTTGCTAAAATTTTGACCAATAGATTGGATTAATGCATTGGTGAGTTAATAGACAAATCTCAGGTTGGGTTCATGCGGGGGAGGCAAGGCTATGACAATGTCAGAACTATTAAAGACATCATGGGACTTCCGGACAGTGAAGTGGAAAATATGTTACTGATTTTTATGGATGCAAAAAAAGCATTTGATGAAGGTGCGGAGTGCATTAAGCGGAGTGTTCTATGAAAAGTGACTGCATTACCTTGCTCGATCAGCTGCTGAAAGGATTGCTGAGTTCTACCTTGTTTGCAAAGCATCGCAATTTCATCAGAATAGACTTTGTTTCATTGTTGCAACTAATGTGCAGTCTCCTTTAAATACCAGGAGGTGGGGACTGCAAAATAAAAACTCGGCCCTCATGCGTAGAGCTTGCGCGGAGTGAATTTAGCAGAGTGTTCTGTGTTCAGTGTTCGAAGAGGGGGAGAGCCTGAAATCGGCTTGACCGTGTGAAACTCTACAACTCAAGTGCATCCCGACCAGCAAGTGACTCCAGGCGGTGAGTAATCCATTGAAAGTGTGTGGGCGAACACGCTGCTTGTCTACCGTCATTACGTGCACACAAGTTTTTAATAATTGACACCTGCCTCACCCTTAGCCGAGGTAAATCCTGTGTGCTCTGCAGTTAAACACGGAGAGTGTGGTGCCGCTAGGATAAACATGAAGATCATGATAGCTGCGGATTGACAGCTCTATTTTTATCCTGCTGAGAGTTCAAGCGAACTTGCAATTCCAGCGGAACAAGTCACTTGCAATCATGGTAGTTAATTATCACTGTGCTTAAAATCGCACTCTATAAAAATAAAAAAAAAGTGAGAAGTCAAGCGACGATCATCATTCTTTTTTGCATTGGCATGGTTGCTAGACAAAACAAACCAAACCTGCAATCAACCTTGACAAACATCACGCCATAGTGAGAGGGTTGGACAGACCGCGAGTAAACCACTTGCCTGGCATCAAAGGTGGATATGACATTTTTACAGAGGGTGAATCTTCTGAAATAATGAATACTCGCCAAGTGAGCAAAATAGGTTCAAAAGCCACAAATATCATGGTTGATTTGACCTCCGACATTCCGGCCACGTGTACTAATCATGATAGCTTCGCAAACTGTTGTGAAACCTCTGAAGGCACTGTGGGGAAGACTGGCCCTATGAAAAGTGCCAAAGCATCTACCACGTCCAAAAAAGAAAATACAGTGGCACAATGTAATAAGCAAAAATCCATGTTGTCACCGGCTCATAAGAGTGGATCAGTAATGCAAGCTACCATTTTGACTCCGCGTTCAAGCAACTTCACAAATACATCACAGAAACCTTTAACGACCACTGAAGTGGAGTCGAATCTGAATGTAGAAGCTTGCAATTCAGATTCTTTTTCGGATGTGAACACAGAAGACTGCCATTCTGAGTCTTACCAGGTCCCGAATATAGAAACTCCTACTTTAGAATTGAACTCCTTTTTCCCAGCTTTGGCTTCTCTTAAAATTTGGAATTAACAGAAAACATTTCAAAACAGAAAAGCCTTAATTTAGCCTCGATTCAAGACAGATGGTCAATACTTGAAGCCAACATGTCTTGCGAAGATTCAAACATACCACCTTTGCAAATTAGCCCTTATAGAGTTTATCGAGGGAGATTGAGTGAATTGGATGTGGAGATTGACGTTGGACAAGGTGAAGATTTGATGTTCCCGTAGGCCAGCCAGCCCAATGTAGTTGTTTGCGTGCCTCCCATCGAAACTCCTCTAGTATTGCAATGTCGTAACTTGATTGTCGTGCAGATATGAGAGACCTCCGTCCCCATGTGCCACACAGAAAGATACGCAAAGTCATTCTCTGTGCAACCCTTGAAGCCACAGGTGGGAGAAGTCCGGAACCACGGAGCGCTGGAACCCCAAGGAAGCTGCAAAGGAAACGGGTTAAGTGCCAGACAATCACAGTAATTCAATATGTGAAAGAGCAGGAAGTGACTTACCACCTGATGGAAGGTCAAGGGCTGCTAACCATCTGGGGTGGAGAAGGGGTAGTTCCTGGACTCACACGGGCAGCAGTCCTTGTTGTTATTGGACTGTGGAAAGCCCACTGGTTGTTGCAGGAAATGGCCCACCTGCTGAGGAGCCACTGACGGAGTTCCTGTGCTACTCCAAGCAGAGCTGAATGAAGTTCAGGAGAACGGGATACCAAATTAATGGCAAAAGTCGAGTTCAAATTCCAAAATAGATCAGCAAACAGATACGTGATGCTCAACAGAGTTGCAGGGAAAAGCTGTGAAGCGACGTTTTTACCGCGAGCACAGCTTTTGTACCATCCACTTCCTGATCACGTGGGACGGAGCCGCATCACGTGAGCATGAGAATGAATCACGTGAGCGGAATACCATGGTCACGCGACGCGGAAGAACTCTCCTGCTCTTCCCGTTTCCCAGTCGCCATGGCCATTGCCAGTGGAGAAACGGACGTAATCGGGACTGCGGGATGCAGCCGACATGTCATGCACGTCCATAAAAAGGTTCTGACTGCAAACGCAAGTCCCGGAACTTGTGAGAGGTAACTGAGGGACATGGTCCGGCTGAGGGAATACTGGGGTTATTAACAGAGTGTGCAGCATGAGCAGAGTGTGTGACACGCAACAGCAGATTCATCTAAAGAAAGTCAGGATGAATCTGTGTAGGAAGAACAAAACTCCCCAAGTCAAGATAAACGACCAAATGTTGGCATGATGGAAGTTGTTGTGTACGTATTACACAAAAGGCGCATGCGCGGCTTGCAAGCCGGCGCATGCGCAGTTAATAATAAAGGCGGCGCCCGGCAGTTGGAGCCGGAGCGCCGGAACGAGCAGACGCCTCCGTGTCTGTTCTTGCGCGGCGTCTCTGCGCGGCAGCCGCATACACCGGAGGGGCCCTCCCGACACCACGGGCCCTCCGACCATCACACTGGCGACGAGGACGAGCCACGGCCCACTCCCGTGCCCGGCCACGAAACGTCAGTTAAGTCCGCCCGCGTCTTATACTGACGACGCACCGGCGGCCATTTTGTTTTTCCTTTGATCCGCTCGCCGTCACGCGCGGCGACCGTGGTTGCGGCCCAACAGGGTGCTCGTGCGCCACTCGCCGACGGCGCCAGGAAAAAAAAAAAAAAACAATCACGAACAATTTTTGGAACCCCCACAGTCTTGCTGGTGCAAGGCTGTGGTAATAAAGAAGAAAGAAGAAGATTTGGAACCCCCACAGTCCTGCTGGTGCCAAGCGGTAGCAGTCAAGTAGAAAGAAAGGGATTTGGAACCTCCACAGCCTTGCTGGTGCCAGGCTGTGGCAAGCAAGAAGAAAGAAGGGGATTTCGCTCCCACCACTACCACTAGGCCATATCTACCACCTGTGAGTACCTAGCAGGAAGAAATGGGTGACGGCGCAGACGATGAGGGCGCCGTAGCCCCAGTTCCCCGCAGAGCCCGCAGCTCCCTAGCCCCCATGCCGGAGTTCGATGCCACTGGGCCCCCTTCCAAGCTAGGACCGAAGTGGCTGCTGTGGGTCAAAAGACTGGACATGTTCTTCAGGGCAGCAGGGGTTGACGACGATGATGAAAAGATTGCGACCATGATCTATTCAGCAGGCGCAGAAGTCCACAAGATCTATGACTCCCTGACCATCCCCGTGGTCAATTACGACGCCGTCAAGCAGGCACTCAAAGACCACTTCTTACCCATGGCCAATGTGGACTTTGATAGGTTCGTCATGGGCGCTGAGAAGCAGTTAGACGATGAACCCCTAGACAAATTCTGCGCCCGCCTGAGACACCTGGCGTCCTCTTGCAGATGGGCCGACGAAGAGGAGATGGTCCGCAACCAACTGCTACAAGGGTGCAGCTCCGGTAAACTTCGGAGGCAGGTGTTGAGGGAGCCTGGCCTAACCCTCCAGCAAATTCTAGACCTGGGCAGAGCACACGAACTAGCTGAGGCTAGAGGCGCGAAAATGGACGCTGCCTCGCGACCAGGACACAATGAAGATGCATTTGCAGTAGGGCGGTCGTCTGCGAACAGGCCAAGATGGACGCCGAGAAAGTCTGACACCGCGTCCACCCCAAGCACCGCGCCATCGTGCTCGAACTGTGGGTATGACCTCCCCCACAGCGGTGACTGCCCGGCCAGGTCAAGAACATGCGCCCGATGCGGCGTACCAGGCCACTTTGCCAGGACGTGCCGTGCAGCTGCCCCTGTCACAACATCGAGAGGACCAGAGAGAGCGGGGCGAAGCAGTTCCCGCAGAGTGAGAGGCATCTCCTCCATTGATCAAGGCCTGCAAGACCTGGATCTCGCGGAAGAAGAAGAGGAGGAAGAGGAAGAAGTCTTCTTCATCTCCAGCATCGCGAGATGTCCCAGCACGAAACGCCAGCCCAAGTGCACCGTCGACATCAAGGGCATTCCCACCCCCATCCTCATTGACACCGGGGCCTCAGTCTGCGTGCTAGCCACCAAACACTACGTAGCCCTGCCAGGCCCACCAGAGCTGGCGACGTCAACAGCGAGGATATATGCATTCGGTGGTGACACCCCCTTACCCATCCAAGGTGCATTCATCGCCCCAGTATCGCACGGACAAAACTCCATCAAGGCAAGATTCTTCGTCACCGACGTCAGCCCCCACTCACTACTGAGTTGCGCTGCGTCAGAAGCGCTTGACATCGTGCATTTCACTTTCGGGGTATACCATGCAGATCTAAAAGGCATGTTACACAAGTTCGCGAGCCTCTTCAAGGGCATTGGCAAACTGAACGCTGACCCCATTCGATTGCACATCGACAAATCCGTAAGGCCGACAGCCCTCAAACACCGCCGAATTCCATTTCACCTGAGAGCACAAGTAGAGGCGGAATTGCAGCAGCTAATGGACCGAGACATCATCGAACGGGTAGAAGGGCCCACCCCGTGGGTTTCACCCATCGTAGTGGCCCCGAAGCCGAAACAACCAGGGGCTGTGCGCATCTGCGTGGACATGAGGCTACCCAATGCGGCCATCAAAAGAGAACGCCACCTCACGCCCACCCTGGACGACATCGTCGGCGAACTCCAAGGCGCCAAAGTCTTCTCCAAACTAGACCTCAGATCAGGCTACCATCAACTGGAACTGCACCCCGAGTCGAGGTACATCACCACGTTCACGACGCACGAAGGGCTGTACCAATACAAGAGACTCAACTTCGGGATCTCATCCGCAGCTGAGGTCTTCCAGAACGCAATAAGAGGAGCGTTGTCTGGCCTGAGGGGTGTCATTAACATGTCCGACGACATTCTGGTCTTTGCCAGATCTGAGAGCGAACACCTTAAAAGACTAGAACGCACGTTTGAGAGACTCCAGGCAGTGGGTCTTACACTTCACCAAGAGAAGTGCGAATTCCTGAAAGATCGGCTGGAATTCTTCGGTTTCACCTTCCATGCGAACGGCATTTCACCTGATCCCGGCAAAGTAAAAGACATTAGAGATGCGCCTCCTCCCACTTCCCCTGCGGAAATTCGGAGCTTCCTGGGGATGGTCAACTACTGCGGCAGATTCATCAAAGACTTGGCCTCCCTGTCAGAACCATTGAGGGCACTCACCAGGAATGATGTACCGTGGCAATGGACAGCGGCAGAACAAAGATCATTCAACGCCATCAAAGAGGCCCTGTCAGAGCAGGAGACGATGGCCTACTTCCACCCCAGCCGAGAATCAGAGATCGTCGTTGACGCCAGCCCCGTTGGTCTAGGGGCAGTCCTCATGCAGGCCGACGAACTGGGGGCAATGAGACCCATTGCCTACGCTAGCAAGGCCCTCACTGACACGGAAAGGCGCTACTCGCAAATCGAGAGAGAAGCCCTTGCCATCCTGTGGGGATGCAAACACTTCAGGATATACATCCTCGGCAAACCCGTCGTTGTGGTCACCGACCACAAGCCCCTGATTCCAATTCTGTCAGGCACCTCTTCAAAGCCGCCTCCCCGGATCGAAAGGTGGATGCTATCGCTCATCGAATACAGCGTCAAGCTGGTGTACCGCCCAGGCACCCACAACCCCGCAGACTACCTGTCCCGCCACCCCGGCACGAGGGACGCCCAGAATCCAGTCGAGGTGTCTGATGCAGGGGACGCTGTGCATCTCGTCGTTGAATCAGCCCTGCCTGTGGCCCTGTCGAGGGAGAACATTGCGGAAGACTCAAATTCGGACGAGGCGTTCCTGCGAGTGAAAAGGGCGGTTGCGACAGGGGAATGGCGAGAAGTCCTCCTGAACAACGCCAGAAGACACCCAGAAACGCAGAGAGACCTGCAACTGCTGTGGAAGGCTCGACACGAACTCTCAGTGTCCACGGACGGCCTACTACTGCGGGGAGACCAGATCGTGATCCCCAGATCCCTGGTCACAAGAGTTCTCCAGCTAGCCCACACAGGCCATCAAGGCATGGCCAAGATGAAGGCGCGCCTGAGGCTGAAAGTCTGGTTCCCCGACCTAGAACACCGAGTGACCGAGTTCGTGAAGGCATGCATACCTTGCCAAGCGGCGAGTCCGGCAGAAAAGAGCCCGCCCATCCAAGCCATGCCACGGAGCGACGTGCCGTGGGGTACCGTCCACGCAGACTTCGGTTCGACCGGCAGAGGCCTACACTTCGTAGTGGTGACCGACCAGTGGTCAAGGTACCCCGAGGTGGAGCTCGTGGAATCCACCGCCAGCGATCACACCATCCTGGCCATGGACAAAATTTTCGCCACCCACGGCTTCCCGCTCGAGATCTGCTCCGACAACGGCGCTCCTTTCCAAGGACAGCGTTTCGCCAGATACTGCGCTGAACGAGGCATCAAACACCGCAAAGTGACCCCACTGTGGCCAAGAGCCAATGGAGAGGTTGAACGGTTCATGCGGACACTTAACAAAATTTTTCGCATCTCCGTCAATGGAGGGGAAGACCTGCGCCATAATCTGATCGAATTCCTCCGTGAGTACAGGTCCACCCCACATCAGTCCACCGGAATCGCGCCCGCCGAAGCCCTATTCAAGCGCATACCAAGAGGGCTGATACCGGAAGCAGGAGAGCGACGTCCGGGGGTGATTGATGACACACAAGTGGCAGCGGACAGGGCAGCGAGGAACGAGAAGGAAACAACGAGGCGGAGGCTGCCGGAAAAAGAGATAGCGGTAGGAGATACTGTCCTGGTCCGAAACCGGAAGCCAGAAGGGAAACTCTCAATGACATATGAGACACACCCGATGGGTGTCACCCACGTCAAGGGATCCATGGTCACAGCGGCGAACGCGCGTGGGACAGTGACCAGAAACGCGTCCTTCTTCAAACGCATAGGACCAGCAACCTCTAGAGAGGAACCGGACCCTGGTCGGAGGCAAGCAGCAGATGCACCACCGGAGGACGTTGACACGCCCGGAGACCCTGCGGAACCAGAGAGTGTCGAAATGGGACCGCCCAGGTACCCCCGCAGAGAGGGGCGCCGCCCTCCACAAAGATTCCAAGACTTTATCATGGACTCGGAGACCTGAGCAACAAAAGTCCGTTAAGTATATAATGTTTAGGCCACGTTGGCCCCATGTTTGATGTTTTGTCGTTTGAGGGGGAAAAGGAGGGATGTTGTGTACGTATTACACAAAAGGCGCATGCGCGGCTTGCAAGCCGGCGCATGCGCAGTTAATAATAAAGGCGGCGCCCGGCAGTTGGAGCCGGAGCGCCGGAACGAGCAGACGCCTCCGTGTCTGTTCTTGCGCGGCGTCTCTGCGCGGCAGCCGCATACACCGGAGGGGCCCTCCCGACACCACGGGCCCTCCGACCATCACAGAAGTACAGAGGCTAATTATGGCGTCTCTAGCAATAACATGAACGCCTTTTACCAAATTGTATATGAGACTGAACAACGCCCTTCGAGATAAAGGTACTCTAATAGCAACAATGCTGCCGAAACTGAATGCTCTAGAAACACGACAATCAAAGTGGAAGCCCACCCCAATAAAGAGACTGAAACAGCCTTGGTGAGCTTGCAGAAGGGAGACGTCAGATAAAACCATCTTAATGGAAGCCTTGCTTGAGGACTGCAAGGGGAAGCGCACTGCCTGGAAAGGTGCACAGAGCCAAGAAAAGATTATCTTGAACAACACCACAATCCCAAGCGAGGTTACGATCACAGAGAGTGAAAAGCTTGTCACTCATGAGTTGCCCATTCAAGAAAAGGAATCCAATGTCTTTTCCATTTTCTCTGTGAGAGAACTGGAGTCAAACAAAGGTGCCAAAGATGAACAAATAAAGGAAAAAAGACCAAATATCAAAATTAAACAGCTGTAAGAAAAAATAAATCTAATGGCTCAAGGGCATTTCTTCGGAGCTTGAGAACTCCTCTGCCCCTAACTATCAGGCAATCACCCAAAAGACAAAGAAATGAGTTGCCATCATCCTTTGCCACTTCAGAAACATCTAAAGAAGCCTTTAGAAGCCTGGAAAGAAAGAGTGTTGCTTGAGAGGAGGCTAATGACAACACCTGTTTGAGCGACCTGGTGGAGAATATAGAACAGGACAGGGAAGATGAAGCATGGAACAACTTCTCGAACACTGAATGGGCTGAAATTGAAAAAAACTGTCAATAAGACCCTCAGTAGAATTGACTGATAAGAAAACAAGCAGCTCAAATTTGGACAGAAGGTTTCTAACGTTGGAGCAAAAGCGCAACAGGCTGTCCTACCACCAAACTCCAAGTCCCTCCAAACAAGCTCAAGCTTGTAGGTCTGTGATTAGCCCTAAAGTCCCTAAAATGGACACATTCAAAATCCATTTAGAGAGAATCGTGAGTGGATCACATGCACTGATACTCGATCAGAACAATGTTATGAAGTTGTTCCGTTATGTTTGAGAACTCTGATTCGTCTCTACAAATGACATCAAAGTGGTTGAGTTTGCCCCGGAACAAAAAATGGATTGGGTCATTCTACACTTCCACTCAAAGAACATCCAAAATGCAGTCCTATACAGAGTGAGAAACTGCTACCCCTTGGATATGACATCAGGGAGTTTCAAGGAATGGAGAAGCCATCTTATGCAGACCTACCAAAATTAATTAATCAAGCGAAGGTTGAAGAAAATCAAGCCAAAAGTGTTATCGGACTGGAAGCTGACAAGCAAAGTAGTAATCAAGCGCCCCTATCCAAGCCTAATTGGGCAACTAAGGCCCAATCCTCTTGCACTTCGCCTCCAGAAATAACTGATCTGCATAGAGTTAAATTCACGGTGGACAGCAGCTCGAATGCGGTAAAATCTGGACTGGAGTCCAAACCTGAGAATTGGGAGTGGTTAGTTGGCACCTTAGCCCGAGATAGCAAGCATTAGATTACCACAAAGGAGGAGAGCCCCTTAATGTGTTTTTGTTCATGGAACACAAGGGGTTTTAACACATTGGTCACAAATGACTTCGTGGCTGTGAGCAGGTATGATATCATGTGCCTCCAAGAGACTTGGCTTAGCGAAAACCCCTCTTGTGATGGACACAAGTGTTTTTTAAACCCAGCCATCAAAGGGGTGATGGGGCAGCCCTCATTGGGTTTATTGACACTTATTAAAGTAGACGCGGGATATGAGGTGATCTGTCATCAAACGCCCAATCCCTACGTTCAGGTGTTAAAGTTGTTAAGAACTGTTAATGGGCAATCAGAACACCTCCTATTAATAAACCTTTACTGGAGGGTAAACTCCTCTAAGAAAATAAATCGTAGATAAGTTTTGGTAGTATGGGAAAATGCTACGATGATGTTGTGTGGCGATTTGAACATTCATCTTTTGAATGAGAATGGTTTACCTAGTCCTGAAACAGAATTAAAAGATAGGGCCCTAGAATGGTTCCTGGAATCAAGTGCAAGAGATCTACACCTGTTGAATGGACAAACCCGAGGGGACACACCTGGAGCTTGCACATGGGGTCGAGGACTAGGGAGGTTCTGTCTCGATTATTGTATTGTCTCAGGCACTCTTAACTGGACTGCTTGAAAATAGTTCCACAAATCGAAAGTGATGACTACCTAGTAGCTATAGCAATTATCAAGCAGGAAAACCTAAACTGAGACAAATAATGAACCCGATAGAAGTGACCTGGGCCAGAAACTGGGTAAGGGTATGCAAGGAAGATCTATTGTCAATCCGTGTGAATTATTAAAAGTCAGTTGAAGAGGATCATTCTACTGTTGAGTACAGTTGGATGTTAAACAATTTACTCACCCAAAAAAAAGATCAACATTAAATAGTGCCCTCCAAAGCATGCATATGATCCAATAGTTAGCAGGGCAAAACCACAACTTCATGCTGACATAAAGAAAATCAAAGCCTTAAAGACTGCTCAAGCTCCTGAGCTATGTCGCCTGCGGAGACAAAAATATAAAAATTGGCTTATAGCAACTAGAAGCCAAAGCTTGCAGGCTGATGCAGAACATATGAGAGTCTTGTGCCGTACAAATACCAGAGATCTTTGGGAATTGTTAAACAATGGAGGTCATTTTAGAGCAGACAATTTGAGTCAAGTGAGCGAGGCCAGTTGGCACTCCCACTATTCCAAACTGTTTGCAGATCATGGTGTTCAAATGATTATAGATGTAAGGAAAAGTTTGCTACAGTGGGACATTCTAGTGGACAGGGAAGATCTGGAAGCAAGAATAAGAGGGCTCAGCACATCTAGAGCCGCAGGCCTGATGGCATCTCGAACCAGATACTCAAACAGCAGCCTGAGGCCTGGAGCCATCTGGTGGCCTTGCTATTCAGCCAGATCTTGAGAACGAAACAAGTTCCATCTACCTGGCGAGAGGCGGTCGAGCTGATCCCAAGAACTATCGACCGATTGCCCTTCTTGATTCTATGGGGAAACTTTTTGCCTCTGTCCTACTGCGCGACCTAACAAGGTGGGCTTCGAAGACGGGAAGGTTATATCCCCGGCAAACAGGGTTTGCAAAGGGAGTGGGCACATGCTTGAACCTTTTCATTCTTGGAATTCTCAAACAAGAGGCATTAAGATCTGGCACTTGCGTTTATATGGTATTGATGGACCTAGAACAAGCATTTGATTGTGTGAATAGATCAAAATTATGGGCTAAATTGAGAAACTGGCACTGCCCTTTGGATCTATTGGAAGCTATTCAGGCCTTGTATTCAGGCACATCAATACAGATAAGACTTATCTTTACAGGGGTTTTATCTGGGAAAATCTTAACTCATCGAGGCCTAAAGCAGGGTTGTGCTTTAGCCTCATTTTTGTTTAACTTATACATTTCCGATCTTGTTGATTCGCAGAGTGAAGTGAGAGCTTTCCCACCCAAGATTAATGAAGTATAAATTCCCATGGTCATTTATGCTGATGACATCATATTCATGGACTATACGCAAGTGGGCTTACAGAGGCGAAGTAAATGCTCATGGACTATCCAAGTCTAAACAACATGAAAATCAATGTCAATAAATCAAAAGTCCTGAATATGTCATCCGCACAAAAGAGAAGAACAAGAGAACAGGCGTGGTGGGTTCGAAGCGATTAAATAGAAGTGGTACCGACATTAGTAAAAACATTGACGACTGTGCCCATTATTTCTCACTCCGAGCCAAAACCATGCAGCTGGTGGCCCAATGCATGAAAATCCTGTGCAGGTATTGCAAATTCTCCCTTGCTCCCCTGCTGGCATTTTATCACCAAAAAGCAGTCCCTCTTCTGACTTGTGGTTCAGAGGGAATGCTCATTTTACCATGGAAAGTATGGCCCTTACTAGAAGGCCTATTCTGGCGTAAGGTACTTAGGTTACCCAACTCTCTAGCAATTGTTACCATTAGACATGAGCTCAAAATACAGTCCCTAGAGTCAACTGCTGTCAGACTTCGTCCCTGGAAGCTCTGGCAGATGTGGAGACATTAGAACGCTCCTTCGGTAGTGTTTCTGCGTTCTAGTGTTCCTCCAACATGACCGCCGTTGTTTTATCTTGGTGCCACGCCCCCCGGAACATTGCGTTGTATCTGTCTTTCAGACTGTCTGACGATACTGTGGCTCTCTCAGTGCAAACCCTTGCTAAGTTTCCCTTGTTAGCCTTCCCAAGTATTTTCCCTGTTTCTTGCCTTCTGGTTTAGTCCTTCGCCGTATTTGCTATCCTTTTCTTAACTGGTGTTGGCTACAAATTTTGAGCACCCTTGGACGCTCGCTACGGTGGTTTCCGGCTCATGTTTGTTCATTCTGATGAACCGGCCATCGTTCGTTTCTTCCTTTTGTGGTACTTCCGTACCTTTTTTGTATTCCTTGGTTTGTGGGACCGTAGCGGCTTTCACTACAGGTGAGCTCTTTTTTCTCCATCTAGTCTCCTGTCGCAGCTCTGTGGATCCTTCCACGCCCTCCTTTTTTCTTATCTTCCTATCTCAATTTCTGATTCCTCTCCTATCTGCTACCTGGATCCGGTCCATTCCTTCATCGGAATGCGGATAGTCCTCTTGCCTTTTATCTTTTTCCGCTTACCTCCTTCAGTGCCTCTGCTCACTCCCTTCCGTCGCTCTCTGTCTTCTCTACACTTGTGTGTACCCGTTCATTCACGCGTACTGGAGTCTCGCCCTCATCCTCCACACTCCTCCTTGGCCATCTGCAGAGTATACCGAGAGCCGTCCCTGCTCAGGCCCCTCTTCAAAAGCATTCTTTTTCCGCTGTCCGAGGACGTCAGGATTGTGGACTACATCTCCCAGAATCCACTGCTACTCCTGCATCACCTACCAGTGAAGTCTTCTGCTGAACATTCTTACGAGACAAGGAGTGATCCACTTATCAAGAACAGATCTTCACCGTACCCAGGTTTTTTTTGTTGCTGTTAGCTTGTTCCCTGGTTTGGGGTTTGTCTCCTCTGGGTCCACCGAGGACAGGTTCCCTATCCTGCCAAGGTGGCCTCTGAGGGAGCCAGGCCTTATTTGCACAATAAGAAAGAAAAGAAGCCCAAGGAAAAGAAGGCCCTTGACACTAAGAAAGCTAGCTCCAAGAGAACACCTGAACACAGGTACAGCTCTTCAGAATCTTCAGGTGAGGAGAAGGTTCGGGAGGGTAGGCATCGCCTGGATCGAACTGACAACTGCCCTCTGGAAGTCCATTTTGTTTCACAGAAAATGTATGATGGCTGAAAGAGGCACTCCCTTTGAAATACTCATCTCAACAGATAAATGTACTTATAAAACATATAAAAATTGGTGGGAAAGGATAGAAAAAACCGAAATTATGGTGAATGGAGACGGGCTAATTACCAATCCAATGAAGATTAACATCAAATTCCAAGAAAGTGATTAATTAAGACAACCCAGAAAAGAAATCTAGACACGATAAGACCTTCTCTAGAATTAGAATAAAACGGTTTAAATAAACCACCAGAGTACCTAACAAAATTTCCCTCTTATCACTATAGGGATATCCTGATGAGAGTGCGTTTAAACCTACTCGCTAACGTAGATGTAAAACTTGCTAGGAAACAAATAATGCTTGAATAATCGTACTGTAGATACTGCGGCTCGCAGAGGGCGCTGTTGAGCAGCCCAAGATGGCTGCTTAGCTCTTTGGCTCCGTGGAACGCCGGCTTTCATCCGTTTGCATCTGCGGATTTAGGAGATCCTGTCACCCATAACTTGGTCCAGCTGCTGTTTGACATTCCTGCCCTGCGCCCTGCGAGTTTGGGCCAGCTCTGTACACCGTGGGGCTGCCGGCGGCTGGGTCGGGCCCGGCCCCCTGTGACATCCTCGCGACAGCTGCCTGCGGCGCGGTGGCGACTGAAGACCGGCAATCCTCGCCTGTGGCCCTGCGGTGGGCGCTGAGGGGTCCTGCGAGCCTGTGGGGTGCTGCCCCCGTCGTTGCCGGCTGGGCTGCAGTGCTGAGGGACGGCGGCTGTGGCCTGCGCTGGAGCGCGGACCGTGTCTCCCCCCCAGCCCCCTTCCTCTACCACACGCAGCCGAGCGCCCGCTTCCTCCGGGATCGCGAGGCTGTGCCCTGATCTGGGCTCAACTGTGGCCCGGCCATCTGAGGGCGGCGTCCCTGCGGCCCCGTGCACCTGTGGAGGGCCCCCCTACGGCGGCATCGACTGGGCCGCTGTGCCGAGGGACGGCGGCCTGCCCTGTGCTGGTGCGCCGGCCGTACCTCCCCCCCCTTTTCATCTGCTAACCGCGACGAGGCTTCCGCTGCTGCTGTGTCCCAGCTGCCTCCGGAGGCCACGAGGCAGTGTCTGGCTGCTCCCCGTTAAACCAGGTGAGGAGGTGGGGGCCGCGCTCTTCGCTCCTGGCGGCTGCGGCCGTGGCTACATACTGGAGGGCCTACCCGGCCTGCCGCGGGGCTAACATCACTGACGGTACCTACCTGCACTGTGCCCGCCTGTGGGTGATCCCGCTCCCATCATCCGACGGTTAGTGCACTGCACTACATTACTAGCTAATCATACATATGTCAATATGGGACTGGCGTGGTCCATCTGGGTATTGCGGCCTCATCACTACTACATTGCACATCTGCCTAGCAGCGATCACTTGCCTCCACTGAACCCCCATCCAATATTACCAATCTACGAGGCTATCTGCTCTGCCGGGGTTGTGACCATCTCTCCACTGCCTCCTCCAGCTGCATCCTGTCCGCCTGGCCTCCACATAGCTGACTGCGGACTCTACCCATATACAGGGCCGAGTGGTGTCCGGTCCAGTGCCTGTGGCCCTTCCTAGGTCCCCCCTTTGTGGATCATCACCCGTAGACCTCCTGCATCACCAGCCTAAGCATATAATGTCGAGCAGAACCAAGGGGGTTAACAAGGGGGGAGCCATGGACAGGTTTGCTAAGTCTGTCCCGAGGGCCGAGGCTGACCGGGTGTCGTCCGAACATGAAGAGCCTGAGATCGCCCCTCACCCTGCTCCCCAGCCGCCGGACCTCACCACATTGACGGAATCAATGGCCAAAAACTTTGCTGCCTTTCACGAGAAGTTAGACGACATCAATGCCAACGTCGCCTCGCTCAGGGCACGAGTGGACCAGGCCGGAACTAGAATCACGGAGGCTGAGGCTAGGATATCGTCCAATGAGGATAACATACACGTACTACAGGATACGGTTGCATCTCTGACCCGCGACATGAAAAATGTGAAAGCGAAGTGCGAAGATTTGGAGTCGCGCTCCCGCAGGAACAACCTGCGCATTATCGGGGTCCCTGTAAATGCCCTTAAGGGACGCATGGAAGACGCCGTCGAATGTCTACTCAAAGATCTTCTAGGGAACCCCTCCTTGTCACCATATTTTACAGTTGAGCGAGCGCACCGAGCCTTGTCCCCGCGCCCCAGACCTGGCGATATTCCCAGACCCATCATTGCCAGGATCCTTAATTATCGAGACAGAGACCTTATCCTACGCCTGGCGAGAGAGAAAGGTGACTTGCGTTGGGAGGCCCATACGATCAGAATCTTCCCGGATTTCTCTGTCGGAGTGCAGCAAGAGAGGAGGCAATTCTTAGGCGTCAAGAAACTGCTTAGAGAGCGCAATGTTCCCTATGCCATCCTGTTCCCCGCGAGACTCAAGATTACTCACAACGGAAAACTGTTCTTTTTCACTGTCCCTGACGAGGCAACGAGATTTATAGAGGCGCAGATCCCACTTCCTAATCCAGCGGGGGCCCGCGCCAATAATGCATAAGCATACCCCGGTCTAATTGTCTACGCTGA
The DNA here is from genome assembly GCF_040938575.1 of Ambystoma mexicanum. Taxonomy (NCBI): domain Eukaryota; kingdom Metazoa; phylum Chordata; class Amphibia; order Caudata; family Ambystomatidae; genus Ambystoma; species Ambystoma mexicanum. Next base: position 1,251,815,820 of record NC_090928.1, read on the forward strand.
ACCCTATCTGGTGATCCTATCTACCCAACGTGATGATGGCAACCCCGTTCTTTAATCAGCAAATGTTGATCCCTGTTGCTAATAACTGGGCTGCTGGCTCTTGCCCCAAAGCCTTAAACACATACTGTCATTTGTCCTCGTGGCGGTTAATCGGCCGTCTGCCCTAACCACAACTGCTTCCGTACTCTATTCACTTGGATTGACACACAGACTTCAGGGATTATGCACTGGATTCGCCCACCGCAGAAACCCAACTTGGGCAGTATTTTGTCCACTTTCACAGTTTACGACGCCGACCACAGGGCAACGGCGCGCCTCTCTGCAGTTGCAATGTTATTTTTTGTTTTCACCTTGTTGCCACTGTTTTTGGGCCCCCGTTGGGCCATGGTGGGGACGCACCCCCGTTGGGTGCTGCCCGCCGACTGTTGTCTGGATGCGGCCTCTGGCTCCGCTAGAGACGCCTGGACGAGGGGAACTGATGGCACTTGTGTTTGGGAAGGGGGGGTCTACACAGCAAATTAGGGGTGGGCAGTGAGGGAGGGGGGTACTAAAAAGGGGGATTATGTTAATGGAAAAGGCATGGAAGAGGGGTACACGATTGCAGCACTATGTGTGTTTGCCACAGTGGGCTCTGTTACACTGCACATAGGAGCCTATCGCAGCTGGGATGTTCCATAACACCGCCCTATGTCTATTAACATTATGACATGGAATGTTCGGGGGCTGAGCAACTTTACCAAGGCACGTAGAATTACTGCATATGCCCAGAGACATGGAATTAAAGTACTCCTTTTGCAGGAAACACATGCTTTAGGGCGTTTAGCGGCTTGTCTTGCCCCTAGCTGGGGTGCTACCAGATACTATACAAAATACTCCACTCAGTCTAGAGGAGTACTCACTTTGGTTCACAAATCAGTCCAGTTCCTGCTGCGTACTAGTCACATTGACCATGAAGGCAGGTATGTAATACTTCACTGTCTACTTGCAAATAGGGAATGCCTTTTGGTAAACACATATGCCCCTAACTTCGATGCGCCAGACTTTTTTTGACGCAATCACCTCTGTTCTGTTGAAATATGCAGGGGGGGGGACATGAATCTGATACTAGACACCGTCCTGGACAGATCTGGGAGTGCTCGTAGGGCTGTCACACGCGCGGCCATTAGACTGCGCACACATATGGATGCGCTAGGACTCAGAGATGCATGGAGAGTCCTCCACCCACAGTCGAGAGAGTATACCTTTTATTCCTCGGTGCATGGCAGTCTATCGAGGATAGACCTGTTCCTCATATCGAGCGAATAGGCAAGGTAGGTAGGCAAGGCCGCAAATACACAGATACTCCCGCGCACACTCTCGGACCACTCCCCAGTAACTTTGCGAATCACACTGGAGCGTGACCAACCCTCCCGCTCATCGTGGCGATTCAAATCTGTGGCCCTCCAAGACATAGTCTTCAGAGCCGAAATTTTGGCCGACATCAGTACCTTTTTTGAATGTAATAACAGACATGATACTTCCGATGGAGTGCGCTGGGAGGCCTTTAAGGTCTTTATTAGGGGGATGTGTGTTTCCAGGGAGGCTGGGGTCCTCAAAGCCATCAGAAATAACCTACACCGGTCGGAGGGGAAGCTTAAGGACCTCGAAAAGCAATATGCCTCCACCCCTTCCCCGATCATACTGGCACAAATCAGGTCGGAACTTGAAACATTCGAGGCCCATGCCCGAAGTGAACTACAGTACCATACCCGCCCGATGGCTGCCCGGAAGTATAGCGAGGGGGACAGACCCGGGAGGACACTTGCCAGGCTGGCCCGTGCAGAGTGTGGCAGAACACGCATAGACTGTGTCCATGATGCTTCCGGAGCTCTGGGCTGGTCTGACCAACACATCCTAGAAACTTTCACTGCATTCTACACAGCCCTATACGGCCCCCAACAAGAACACAGTCTGCAGGACACTGACCTCCTTCTTGATCAAATCCCCATGACCCTCATCTCCCACGACACAAGGAATCAGCTAGAGGTCCCGTTCACTCTTGATGAGATAACCACCGCCATATCGAGCTGCCCCAAGGGCAAAGCACCTGGCCCTGACGGTCTCACCTCATGGTTTTACCAGGAACATGTAGCCATCCTGGCACCCAGACTCCTTGAGGTCTGGAATGAATCGCTCGAACTAGGTACTCTCCCCATTCTTTACGTGAGGCTGTTATAACCGTACTCCCCAAACCGGGCAAGCCACCAGATGAATGCGGGTCTTATAGACCCCTTTCTTTAATAAACACAGACACAAAAATATTTGCCAAAATCATTGCGAGCAGGTTCCTCCCGATAATGACCTACCTGGTCCACCCTGATCAGAGCGGATTTGTTCCCGGCAGATCCACGTCCCTTAACATTCGCCGACTGTTCAATATCATGTCCAGAATCGACCCCGATGCCCATGCTGTGGCAGTTACTCTTGACGCCCAGAAGGTGTTCGATATGGTGTCATGGCAATACATGTGGGCAGTTCTCCACAAAATGGGAATTGGCCCGCGAATGATATCATACATTAAGCTGTTATACACAGACCCGGTAGCTAGAGTTCTTATCAACTCTAAAGTCTCCCCCCCTTTGCGCTGTATAGAGGCACTCGCCAGGGTTGCCCGTTCTCCCCAATACTTTTCGCACTTGCTATCGAACCTATGGCCGACAGTGTCCGGGACAAACATGCTCGGAAAGGCATACACCCCAGAGATCATCTCATTGTATGCAGATGATGTACTCCTATACATCAGAGACCCAGCTGCTCACTTAGACCCCATTCTCCGAGATATAATTAAAATAGGCACATTCTCAGGCTTCACAATCAACTATACTAAGTCCGACATCTTCCCACTCACGGCGGCGACCCCCCGACCGGATTGTGAGTTCCCCCTTTGTTGGTCGCCTGAAGGCATCGGTTACCTTGGAGTGCGGGTTTCCCTCGGTAGGCCATCATTGATAGCTGACAATTATACAGCTGCGGCGCACCTGATGGAGTCCCGGTTGTCAAAATGGCGTGGTCTGCCGCTGTCCCTGTCGGGCCGGCTTTCTCTGATTAAAATGGTTATTGTCCCTAAGTTGCTTTACATCTTCGTGAACGTGCCGATCTGGCCCGGAAGGCGATACTTCAGGGACCTCCACGCGGCCTGCGCCCGCTTTCTGTGGCATGCGGGAGCGGTGAGGAAAAAGTGGCAGCATATGACTCTCCCTTATGAGAAGGGGGGCTTCACTGCCCCGGACTTCACAAAGTACTGGACTGCCGCACAAGCACAACATGCCTCACACTGGTGTACATTTACGGACCCTCCCCCACATGTGAAACTAGAGAAACTGGCATGTGAGGAAATCAACCCTCTATCCCTTATTCTACACCACACATTCCGAGCTGATGCCCCTGCCGACCCCGTAGCGGCCACAATCTTGGCTTGGAAGCGATTACTGCAGGCAAACACCGGCCACCACCCATACTACAAATGGCTGCCCATCTGGCAGTTCCCGGGTCTCAGCCCTACTTATGATAAACTCCTAATAGAACGCTGGGACAGCCTCGGCTACCGAGTGTTGACCGACCTTTTCCCTGATGGGAAGTTTATTACCCCGCAGACGTGGAGACCCGGTCACTCCTGCTCGGCACTCAAAATGCTGCAGTACTTCAGGTTAAGAGCAGCAATTCGGGCTTGGTGGCCCTCCTACCCAGATGAGCCCCCAGACTCCCCCGAAATCCAATATATAGCTAACTCGGCTGGGGCTAGAGGCATAACTTCATTGTTATATAAATCACAAATGGCTAGCATTAATGAGGCATTGCAACCGGCGCGTGACTTGTGGAGTGATGAACTGGGCGTCCCCCTTTCAGATGTATTGTGGAACAAGATGTGTTTACACACACGTAAAACCTCCCTCAACGCCAGATATAGATGCATGCAATATAAACTCCTAAACCGCCTATACTACACGCCGCACAGGGTGGGACGGTTCACACCTGGCCAGGCTCAGTCGTGCCCTAGATGCAAATCCACTGCTGCCGATCACATACACATGTTTTGGTCCTGTGAGGCCCTGGGCCCGTACTGGGAGGCCATTATTGCAGCGTTATCTGAAATAATAATGACCCAAATCTCTCCTGCACCTCTTGCTGTTCTGTTCGGTGTGTGGGACGAACCTGAGGCTAGGAAGATGGCTAAATTTCTGAATGTTGCTACCATGGTAGCTAAAAAATGTATCCTACAATGCTGGAAGCGCCGCTCTCCCCCATCATTCGAGATGTGGCTAAAGGCCCTTACCTGGACTCAAGTGTGCGAGGAGGACTACATTAATACCCTCCCATTGACTTCCCTCCCCAAAAACGTATGGTCAGAGTTCTGTAGCTACCTGAACAACAAGGAGGACACTGAACTTGCATCATCACCTCTACCTGATGAGTTAACCCCTGCTACCAATTGAATATTCTGTATTGTATGCATGAGAGCTCAGCTCCCTGTTTGATATTCGCAAGATGTGAAGTGTCATACATGTAACTGCATTACCAGCTGAGGTACACACTGTGTTAGTAGTCTGTACTCTTTCTATGCCAATAAAGAAAAGTTTATAAAGATACTGCGGCTCGCAAGAGCAAACTGAGACCCTTTGTCATCTTGTGACTGCTTGCACAGCCCTTAATCAGCTGCGTACTGACCATTTACAGGCTCACTGTGTCCATCGAATAATACCCTTAGATCTACAGTGGTGGCAATGGGTGTTATTGGGAGAGAGAGTGAGTCTATGTTTAGCGGTTCTCAAGTTCATAGAAGTTTTACTAGAGCAGCCTGTAGTGACTGAATGATCTACGACCGTATATAGAGACCGTTGTAAGGATTTATTTTACTATTTTATTTATGAGAGACACTTTCCGAATACAACCAACTGAAATAGCCAATGAGCCAGAAGTATCTGGAAAGTGTGCTTTTTATTGATGTGTTGTATTAGAATGTGTATGCTGTTATGTTTGGAAAATAGATATGGATGTCTCTGTATGTAAATGGTTAATTTACTTACATTTTCTTTTTAAGTGCAACCAATAAAGATTCAAAAAATTAAAAAGTTGATCAAGTCAATTGGAAATTCTGGGATTATACTTTAAATAAAATGGGTTTCGGTGCCATTTTATTTAAAGCAACTGGAGCATTGCACTTGTGATTTGAAGAAGGGTTTGGGTGAATGGAGTACTCTGAAGTTCTTTTCAGTTATCAAGGGGCACCAGGCAAGTATGCCCAGCTTCGCTATTCCTTTTCAACTTGGCACTGGAGCCATTAGTGGCTTATATCAGGCAGGAACCAAGTCTGTTGGGCCTAAGGCTGGGTGATAGAGAAATGAAAGTCCTAAGCTATGCAGATGACATGACCGTTATTCTGGCTGACCCGGATGAAGGGGGGGTGACGATTAAAGGACATGTTTGAGGAGGTTGCTCCTTTGTCAGGTCACAAGATTAACTGGGAAGAAACCAGTGGTTTTTCCTCTTGGACCTCTGTTCACCTGGAGACTTGGCTTCGTGGAATTGCCAATGGGCTGGCATGAGAGTGAAATACTTGGGAGTTTGTCTGGTTCGGGACCTGAAGGGAATTGTAGAATTTAATGTTGTAAAATTGATAGATGCTTCAAAAAGATTTGCAAAAATGGGACTGCTTGATGCTTAATGTTTGGGCGAAGATAAATGCACTCAAAATGGTACTTCTACCCAAAGTACTTTACATCATGCAAACACTTCCTCTGAAATTCCTGAAGAAAGCGCTGAAATGTATTGATGAGGTCTTCCAGGTTTTTTTTGTAATGGGGTTAGGGTAAGAGGCCTAGGTTTCCGCAGTATATCTTAGTTTGCCCTGTACATGAGGGAGGATTTGGTTACCCTAACCCCAGAAACAATCATAAGGGGTTTCTTTTGAAGAAACCCACACTTTACGTTGCTGCGAGGGACGATTCTGCACCGCTTTGGCTATCCATAGAGAGGGGAGAAATTTTTGCCATATTCATTGGAAAATGTGTACTCCATGGGGGGGATGCCTAACTTGGCAGCTTAGCTTCCCACCACTGTGGCGACTAGGGAAGCACTTGTTTCATGGTTACTTGGGTGTGGTGAGAACTTACTGATTCATTACGGGGCATCTTTGCGGTACAATCCGGGACTGCAGAAAGACAATAAAACCCTGTACTGGCAAAGCTGGGTGAGTAGAGGTCTGCAATTTGGCGATGTTTAGAGTGAAGGACAGATGATCCCTTTTGACTCTCTTAGAGCTAAATTTGATCTAGGATGGAGGGAATTGAGGAGGTATACAGAGCTAGGGTAACCCCTGTCACAAAGGCAAGAGATGGGCCAATGGCCTGTAGTGTGTTTGATTCTCCAACTCATATGGTATGGAAGTTTCTAAGAATTATGCCTTTGGATGCCTCTTGTGCTGCCTCTTGGTGGAAATTAGGGCAGTCATGCATAATAGAGCTAGGAAGGGAAGTTTCGGACAAGGAATGGGATAATTTGGCGCGAGTGGGGATAAAATCAAGGATGGACATGAACCTACGATTTATTTGTCAGAGGATTCTGGACCGTCTGTATTGGACCCCAGAGTGAATGTTTAGGTTAGGTATGACAAATGAGTAATCCTGTTGGGGCTGTGGACAAAGGGAAGGCACCTTGCGACATGTGCTGTGGAAATGTCCAAAAGTGACTGACTTTTGGGGAGGGGTTCTTGACAGATTGGATTTGACTCTTGGAATAGTATTTCTCAGAACACCTTGTTCTGTGATTTTACTTTCAGGGTCAGGAAGATGCAATTTAGCTAAGGGTTACAGTGTGTGGATTGACAAAGTGTTGGTGGTGGCTGCCAAGCAAATTTCACGAGTGGAAAACAAGGAAAAAGCCGTCAGTAGATGGTTGGTTGTTAGACTTGCAGACGTTGTCATGATATGAGAAATTCATGATGCAAAAGCAGAAGTGTGAGGGTGATTACGTAGAGATGTGTGGACCATTTGGCTGAGTTTTGATTTCTTTCTACAGGCTAGCAGTGAGAGCTGAAGCGAGCATAGATGTAGTGAGAATACTGGTTTGTGTGTACGTTCTGTGTGTGGATGAATGTGTGTATTTTATGTTTACATGTCTTTATTGCATCTTTATAACTAGGCATGGGTTTGTTGGTTCATGGTGACCTTGTAATATGTAATTCCGTGAGAGGGGGTGGGTGAGTTCTTTTGTCACTCTCTTGGCAAGGTTATCATTTAAATTGTTCAAATGTATCTTATTGATTCTGTATCTGCGTGTGTATTTTGTTTGTTGCTGTTTCATGAAAATGATAACTAAAGAGTATAAAATTAAAGTGCCCAAGGGAATAGGTCCACTTGGTTAGTTCCAGTGGCCGCCAAAGTCTCTCACAAGACTGGTGTGCAAATTCACTAAATGCAAAACACAGATATATAGACAATACAAATATTTGGCAACTAGTCCAGAATTGTGTTCAATGTACATGTAAAAGCAATTAATCAAGTCCAACGTTTGTATTCAAACTGCATATTAATGCAATTTATCCATCGTATCTGTGAGCAATTCTGACTTCTTTTAGAGGGTTGTGTAAGGAAGGCATGGTATCAACAGTAAGACAGCCACAAGTAACCACAGTTCACGGTTGTTTATTGAACTTAAAAAAGGGTTTGAAAAATCCTACAACTACAGATGGGAGCAAACTATGACCATAAAATACTAATAACGCTGTTCCAATGGTATCTTGTCAAAATAAAAGAGCCTTTACTAATAAACCTATTGCTAATCCTTACCTCTAAATACAAATAGTGTGGGAAACAATGTTACGAAAAAGAAAGAAGTGTTCACAAAATGACATGTCAGGATGTTCAGGCCATTGCCCCCCCCCCCTTTTTGAGCATGGGACAAGGTGGTGCACTAGAGCTTAGCACAGTCTTTAGGTTTTCTAGCACGAGGATACAGTTCAAAGATTAGCATCAGGGCCATCTGTGCCCAAGTCTCATTGCCTTTCAAAGTCTCTTGGTTCAGAGGGTCTGATGGAACAAACAAACAAACAAACAATAAGTTCCTTTCTTCTTTAAGATTTTCACAACTACTCAATTCCTCAGGCGATTCACTATTCACCTCACAACACAATGTTCGTAAATTATTTATGCATCCAATTTCTCGTAGGATATTCTTTCTCGGGTGTCTCACAGTTCGCCCGGACCTCCCTCAGCCGAGCTCAGATCTCTTTTAACACAATTATTCTCCCTCTGCTGGGCTTGCACCAATTTCAATTTCAAATGTAACTCTTAACACAAACTTGCTTTACCCAAAAGCTTTTAACTGATCTCCCTCCGCCGGGCTTGGACCAACTTCATATACTTTTTCATCAATTATTGAAGACTTTCGAATGTACACAGGGTTTTGCTTGACACATTGGAGGACCACTTCCATTGCACAATTCTTTATCACTTTTACAATTGTCACCTTTCAGCTGGATACCTAATAGTCTTTTGAATGAGCACCCATTTGGTACCGGACAACACTGTCTACGGTATTGTATCTTGGCTTCAAAATTCAATCACTCCTCTGCTGTTTAATTCGTGTCACTTGCCACATACGCTTCATACACTGTTCTCTTCAGTTTTCAATATACAATGTTGCTGCTTGCAATATTCGCTTCAACACAGACCGGTCTGGTATCAGTCTCCCGAAATCACTGGCTGTGCTAACTTCACTGGCGCTGCTTTGTTGTAGGAGCCAAGGACAGTACCACAGTGGCAAACGATAGTCCCCGCCTTGACTATCGACACAGGAGGGCCCGGGTACCTCTGACACACAATGCAGGATTCTTCAGCCTCGATTCCTGATTTTACATTTCCTATTCTCGAAGGTTCATGAAAGTAATGGTCTTTCGTAGAAAAGGTCAAGGGCACTTCCCTCCTTGCAATCCTCTTCGGGCCTGCCGTCTTTCACCTTGTATTAAACTGCCATCTTGGATCTACTGCTTCCTCGTGTGCTTTGCCTCGCTCAGAGAGTGCTTTCGTGCTCCGATGGCAGATCCCTGGGCACTAGCGGGTGAGACACCTTCAGGTTTCTCACAGCTGTGTGACCTTCAAACTACCTTTGAGCTGTGCAGTGGCACTTTTTGGGTGAATATCTATGCGCAGAATGGGATTACCAAAATAAACAATCTTGGACCCAAATTACCTGACAGACTCAAAGAATATGGTAAAGTACTACTTTATTATCAGTTCAATAAAGTAGGGCAATCTGGCGAACAACAGTTTGTAGTCCACACTCTCACACTGCATATTGGTTACACAAAGACTTTATACCTCAAAATGTGTCAGCAATGACGTCATCCTACGTGGCAAATAATAATTATAACAGTATAACAGTAGCGGTTTGGCTCATGCAACATTGTATGCTCATCGTTCCATAGGCCTTCATGATAGGTTGGCATCCTCTCCCAACCTTGGATACTCGGCTCACTAGCAGCACATAAGCAAACCGAAACCCGGGTGTAGAGAACAATGTCAGACTACTACCCACTTGCCCAATTTGTCCACCATCTCTCCTCAGCCAAGCCTTCAGCCAAGGCCTCTTCTTTGTAGTTGACCTTGCAGGTAGTTCTCTTCTCTGGGACTTTTAAGGGAATGTAGGTACACCGCTATCTTCGTCTGGAGCTAATGAATAGACCTTGTTTTCAAATTCTGAATCACATGTGAGGAGACCACGATTTTGTCCATTTCGACCTTTTATTTAGTGCTATTTAATTAAATTAAGCTGGGTGTTATTACTCCTCTTGGCCTTTGTAGACTTGTTGCTCTACCCCTCATAGGCTTTTCTGCATCTTTTATTGTCAATACTTGGCGCTTACAAATGTTCGCTCATTTACTAAATCTACATAATTGCCCCTATCAAACTTCGCAAAAGCAAACGAGAACCTCATCTCAACTCATGGTTCACCCCTCACCTTAAAGAATTACGTATCCAAAAACGCAAACTGCAAGCTATCTGGAGGTATACACCCTCGGATGAGAACAAAATCCTACTTTGCTAAAAAATATAAGAAAGAAATTATCCAAACCAAAAAAGACACATTCAATGAGAGAATTAGTAAAGCAAACTCTAATTCCAAAGAACTTTTTTCCATTCTCCGGGAAATGGAAAACCCAATTGCTCCCATAGACAATGTCCCCAAGGACAAACTATGGTGCACTAGCATCCAAAATGCCTTAGCAAATAAAATTACAACCCTGCAATCTAAAATTGCAAAGAAAAAAGCCTCCTTGAGCTCGACCGGAACACACACCACCCTCCTGACAGATATACTGAGTACAACGACACAAAACAACTGCAAACCATTCAAGTTTACCAATATATCCATATTGGAAACTGAAAACGTCATATTGTCCCTGAAACCATCGAACTACCAAGGTGACAGCTGCCCCGCTCAAATTATTAAGGATGCAGCTAGAGATTTAGCACCTTTCATATCTAAATTAATCAACGCCTCCTTTAACTCCAGTACTGTACCCACAAATCTTAAGGAATCCTGGGTACTGCCCCTCCTCAAAAAACAGTCCCTTGACCCAGCCATCCCCACTAATTATAGGCCTATTACCACGGCCCCATTTCTCCTTAAAATTATTGACAGAGTAGCCTACCTTGAGATCCAAAGCTATCTGGAGTCAAATCAACTACTAGGATCACGACAATCCGGTTTTAGACCACTAAATGGCACTGAAACAGCCCTAATTGACCTCAAGACACAAATGGACGAGTTGAAGGATAAAGGTAAAACAGCTATGCTCCTCCTCCTTAACTTATCGGCGGCTTTTGACCTGGTGGATCATGCAGTGTTATGCAACCATTTAGCGTCTGCCACCCATTTCTCAAGTGAAGCTATAGCCTGGGTACAATCCTTCCTAGCTAACCGTACGATGAGAGTGTTCTCCCCCCTAGCTTCAGCGGACCCAATACAAATCACCTGTGGCGTTCCACAAGGTTCATGTGTCTCCCACACAGTGTATAACATCTTCACTAAGCCACTCTTTGACAAACTTGACAGACTGGGGGTAACTTATACCAATTATGCGGACGACACGCAGATCCTCATGCCGCTATCTGGCAATTTTGTTGAAGACACAGCTTTAGTAAATAAGATTTACCTCCTCATTCAGGCATGGATGGCCTCCCATGGCCTCTGCCTCAATGACGACAAAACAGAGATACTGATCCTGGGTTCCGACTCTAACCTTAAAAAACTCAGCCCCAACTATCTCGCCTTCAACATAGATGGCAATATAATTAAAGTGGCAACCGAGGTAAAAACATGAGGCTTCTACCTTGATTCCACACTATCCCTCAAAAAACAAGTCAACACCTTGGCCTCCTCCACTGCTTACACCTGCAAACTAATCAGGACCTGCAGTGTCCTACCTCTCCAAAACGAATTGCATCACACTAGCCAATGCACTAGTAATGTCCAAGGTGGACTATTGCAACGCCCTTTATGCGGGCGCCAATAAAACGGTCATAAACAAAATGCAAACACTGCAAAATAATGCCTTTAGAGCAGCCCTGGACATACCCCGTAGAGCTCACATCTCTAATATCAGGAAAGACCACCACTGGTTAAAAATCAGCGACAGAGTGCTTCTCAAGACGTTATCTCTCACCCACAAAGGACTGAACAACAATGCACCTCCTTACATCTCGGCTAGACTGACCAAAAAATCTTCCAGTCACCATACTAGAGCCTCTAACCATTTCTTACTAGAAACTCCCAGATTCTCATGGGATTCATGTGGTTTCTCCAATCTCCTCTCTTGGCTTAATAAGAAACCCAATGGTATAAACTGTGACATACTGTTTTGTCAAGAAACTATGGCAATGTATAATATCACACTGCCTGGTTTCTTAGTTCTTCAAAAAGTGGCTGAGCGTGGTCCAAGTGGACGCCCGTACGGTGGAATTGCAATTTGAATAAACACCAAATTGCATTTTTACATTCATGAAGTCTATGAATCTTCATTGTTTATAGCTGCTGTTATATCTTTTCAATCTTCTCCAGAGGACTACTTTTTATGTGTATCCCTATATCATAACCCAAATTGTTCCAAAATTAACAGTGCCTTTGATCAGTTAGACACACTTTTAGACAAAGTACTCACCAAATACACTGCATGACGGATAATTATTGGTGGCGATTTTAACGCTGAATGTGGGAAGAAACCGGATAGCATCATAGCCAATGGGTCACCCCTATCCTCATATGGAAGGGGAGTAATGTGGAACCTGCATCTAGAATCCTGGGATCTAACATTTCTCCCAAACCAAAATATACGGTTCGATTACACCTGGAAGAGAGGATCATTTAGATCCTGTATAGATAATTTTGCTATCTCTGCAAACCTTCTAGAATGTTGTACTGATACTCTTACAACAGATCCGGAATGTGGAGATCATATGCTAATTTCATTAACCATTTTAATAAATGCTGCTGAATTAGCTCAGGATCCGAATCAGGGATTATTGGAAGTTGACAGACCACATCTCATAATAAGATGGAGTAATTGTTTATGCGATAGAGTCAATGCTTACATGGATAAATGGCTTGAGGGTTCTCGGGACAGATTTGGAAAGTTGCAATTAAATTATAAAGATCCAGCCAAGTACCTGCAGATGTTAACGTACACATTGGCTAGGACCCAAAACGAAAACAGCAATTTGAATACAACAAACCAACTAAATAGATGCCCAGATCTCATAGTAGCAAAACGGAAAAACAATGCAGAACTGCGCATTCTAAAAAAAATCAATTTTACTGTAGACGAATATGCCAAGATGAAAACATCAATTTGTACTACATATCGTAACAAATGTAAAAATATTAAACGTTACACACATAATCTGGTTAATCAACAGATAATTAACTCATTATGTCGAAATGATCAGAGATCAACATGGGCAATTTTGAGGTCAGATGCTTGTGAACTTGATAAGAACCAGGCTTCCACGAAACCTGCCGCAATATGGGAAAACTATTATGAGAAAAAATATGCAGTCGCCCCATGTCTTTTAATTTTAAACACAATTATTCCTCCAACTCCAAAACTGCCAATAATCCCCTGGTCACTCCAAGACATTGAGTGTGCCATCAATGCTCTGAATTATTCAAAGGCAGCTGGTCCGGATGGGATTCCTCCCTGTGTTCTGAAGCGACAACCATCACTTTGGGCTAATATATTGAAACACCAATTTGATAAAGTGCTTTCATCCTTAGTTATTCCATCTACATGGCTGGGTTCTATTATTGTTCCCATTCACAAAAAGGGGGAAAGAAGCAATCCAGCGAATTATAGGCCTATTGCACTGATAGATGCGTCTGCCAAAGTATTTGCCATCTTACTCTTACGGGAACTTCAATCATTTTTGAATATCAATAACATCCTATTCCGCTTTCAGATCGGTTTCAGAGCACAGATGGGAACTTCCCTTAATGCTACATTGATGGCGCATATACTTGCTAACTCGAAGATTCCAGATACAGGGCCAATATACATGGCTTCTGTGGACTTAACTGCGGCCTTTGATAATGTAGTACGCGGTTTGCTTTGGCAAAAAATGCGAACGATGGGTATCCCTGATCATCTTGTCTACTTAATTGCCAAATTGCTTACCAACACCGTATACTTCATCAGAGTCAATATGGCTGGAGCTACTACGGGACCTATTTCAACTGCATTAGGGGCCAAACAGGGGTGCAACTTGGCTGCTACCCTGTTCAACTTTATATCTCTGCAGTATTAATGAAATATGGTCGCAACAAATTAGCTATCCAGCCAGACTAGGCCAACTAAAAATCCAGTGGCTAGCATTCGCGGATGACATAGTCATCTTCGATCGAACACCTTCGGGCCTGCAAACGAAGCTTTCACTGTTCGCCGAATATTGTTTATCCCATAATCTGCAATTTAATGCAGGGAAGTCAAATATCTTTTTATTTAATAACCTAAAGAAAAAGATATTCCCTAGAAATTGGACTATTGGCTTAACTCCTATTCCACGGACGGCCACAATCCGTTATTTGGGCTACTTGATATCCGACTCTACCGCATTATTAATGTGGAAAAATACCTTGAATCAAAAAGCAAAAATACTAACAACACAAACGCACATGATACTAGCTAAGTATTTTAAGTTCTCACTGTCTCCATTATTTGAATTTTACACTCTTAAAGTCGAGGCAATATTATTATACGCCCTTGACATGTGCTTGGCCAAAATAAATCCATTTTTAGACCAATTACAGGGTCGCATTTGGAAGGACGTGTTGCGTCTCGCTAACTCACTTCCAAATGCGGTACTAAGACAGGAATTAGGATTGATATCACTGTCTGCCCGTTACAACTGGCGACAATTAACAAACTATGCAAAAATGCTTTATCCCCTCAATAATTCTTTATATGAAGATTTGGGGAGGATGATTAAAAATTGCAATCCACCTTCCATTGAACAATATCACAAAAAAATGGAAGCCTTTTTGGACGAGATGGCACTTACTTCTGCCGACCTAGAATATCGCCAAGCACACGTCAAAAATCGACTATTCGCCCATGACTCGTGTAAAACCTTAAACGCTATGGAAAAATATAAGTTATACAAAGAAGCTGGGAAATTCGTCACAGCGCGTCTTCCGCGCAAGTTTTATCTTCAGCAATTTCCTTGTCCCATAGCAAGAGGCATCTATTTAAGATTCAAGCTAAACCAATTGCCAACATTACAAAGAACAAAAAACTGGATAAATTCAGAGGAAACTGGGTCTGGTAACACATGCAGATTATGCAAAGTGATGGACTCACATGAAACACTTAAGCACTTGACCATTCACTGCACATATTTCGAACCACAACGTAATGAAATATTTGAAATACAACACGTGAATGATACAGTTGAAAGTAGAGAATGGCTGTGGATGGCATGCATGTGGGGATTAACAACTAAAGTTATTTTGAGAACTACGCGTTTTCTTACTTTAGTGAATGTTCAATTAGAAAAATTACAACTAACTCAAGTAACCAGTACGGGCCTAAAATAAAATTAAAACAAATTAATATCAAAATAAAAAATTTCATAAACACAAATTATAAATCTTTCTGGAACTGGAAACTTGAAAATAGGTCCTTACGATTGGTGGTATAGACTCCATGTTGTATTGTTTATCTCACTTTAAACCTGAGGGTCATGAATGGGGTATTGTCTTTTTTATATTGGATAACCTTTATGTACTGCGATAAACTAGAGTGTTTTCTTTTAAGTTTGTATTGTTTAACGTGAATAATTTGAACTTTTAATTGGAAAGATTGTCAAAGAGAAAAAAAAAAGAATTGTATGAAAATTTGCATGGAAATTGTGAAATGTGAGAAAAGTATGTTGTAAAAGTTTGGTAATCAAAAAAAATAAAAAAAAACTCCCAGATTTAGGCGAGCTAAATCGGGTGGTGCTAGCTTCCCGGTTAGATCCGCCCAAGCCTGGAATGCACTCCCCACTGCATTAAGAGCTAATGTTCCCTACTCTAGATTCAGATGCAAGGTGAAAAGTTGGCTCTGGGCCAACGACAAATAACAATCTGAGCCTTTGCACTAGACCTAGGATCACTGCATACTACTGCCCCGATATGTCTGAAAATCTGGATTTTACACCATCTCATCGCCCTCTCTGGGCCGTGAGATACCCTTTAACTTGTACTTTTTGTATATATGTACTGTAAATATTCTATTATGATATGTATTGCATCCTCTGTATGTAACCTAAGCGTAAGTAATCTTGTACATGCTGCGCCCGGCTACCCCAGGGTTTTGAGCGCATTATCAAATAATAAACATAAACATAAGAGAAATATGCGCTGTGTACATTGCTTAGCCACGTTAACTCCCCTTGTACTCTTTGGTAGATTCTCGATGTGGCATTGTTAATCTCTGGCCAGCAGCTATTCTTTGTTCATGCATGAATTTATATTTCCAACCTCTGTCAGCACTGCAGCTCGGTCTCTCTCCTTCAAGCTATTTGCTTATTATCATTGAGAGCCGGCGTTCATCTTTTCAACATGGCGGCTTCACCTGTGTTATGTTTTCTACTAAAGCAAGCTTCTATACCTTCATTCACTTTGTCTCTTCTCACTTATTTCTTTGGTACACATGATTTCTTCGTATTCGATTACATCTTTCTCTTTATTACTTCAGTAATATCTTAATTTTTAAATATTCTTATATCGTTTCAGTGCGTCATTGGATCTACTCCGTATGATATCACTTTGCATCTGTCAGATCTTCGTTACAATTCCTTGATGGTCAGTGGTTCTTGCAATTCTCCTGCTACCACCTCAGTGCTAGGGTACATTCAATACAGTTGTCTGAGTGCATAACGTCTCTCATACACTCGGTGCAGTATTGGGATGATACCTAGTGTCATGCACACTGTCTTCCTGTCCTTCACCCAATAGGATGGAAGTGAAGGGGCGGAGTTATCAGTGCTGTACATGTCTGCTCCTCTACAGAGCTACTTTAACTATTTCACATGGGGGGGGGGGCGCTGTTGCGCACGAGAGGGAATGGCCGTAATGCCAGAATATCCATATTCAGATTCCGGTTCTTCTTGAAAGTGACGGGAAACGTGCAGCAACACCCGTAGGACTGCCAGGCGGAGTTTGAGAGTGGGAGCTTGCGGGACGCCGGTCCAGCGGTGAGTACAGAATGATATGCGCAGCGAGGGAGACAAGCCGGAGGTGCACCGCGGGCATGGAGGAGGAGCCCAGCGCTAACCGGTGCAAGTGGAGGACAAAAGGCCCAGCTGCACCTGGGGTGGATCACGGCGCTCCAGAGTCCGTTGAGCGCCTGCAGACCCCCCAGATCCGCCCCCGCTGTCGCTTGAAAGGAGTGGCTTTCTCCGGGGATGGGTTCCTGTGCCGACAAGGTAGGCAGACAAATACAAGCCACTGTGCCCCTGGGGGCAGTGCCCGATACATCGGACACTCGGCGGGCCCCTGCAGATACTCGGAGGTACGAGAGGGGAGAGGCGTGTGACTGTACCGCGCCCTGGAGATGGGCCTAGTGCCCCTGACACGGCGGGAAACAAGCGACACTGGGGGGAGCGTGGAATGACACTCCGCAACCCCCAGAGACTATTTATAAGAGCCTCCTTCCCGGGCAGCACGCCTTTCCCGCCTGCAACGGGCCAGGGCCCCCGCCCAATCCATATGCCACGCAGGACATTTTGAACAGGGACATAAGCTGAAATGTACCAATGCTGCCCATAATACTGAGCATGGCATGTTGAGAGGAAGCGTGCAGGCAATGATTAGAATCCTCTGACTATCCAACCGTAAAAGCGGAAATCCCAGGGATCCCCGGGCGCCGCCAGGACTCGCTGCAACTGGGCAGGCAAGAGAGTTGGTTTTAGGGGAAATGGTGCATGAGAGACATAGCACCGAAACATACTGGGCATATGCACATACCAGCAACGACTATAGTGTGAACACACCTTGCCAACAACAAACCTACCCCTGAAAATCTAACATAATTACAGTAGATCAATACACAAGCAAAAGGCTTCCTTCAAGAAAGGGCTACTGTTAACCGATCTTCGAACCACGGACATACTAGACAATCGCAGGTTCACAGTACCAGCCCAGACAGCAATCCATGGCTTCCGCAAGACTGCTCCGTTCATCACTTCACGCCTACAAGGCATAGGTATCACATAAAAGAGGATTGCTGGGCTTGTCCTCAGGGTCCACCCCATCCCGGGGGATGGAGAGGGAGAAAACGATGCCCAAAGGCTTTGGCCCTAAGAAGGGAAAAGGAGCCATTGAAAAATACACAACAGCGGTAAGGAAAGAAACGGAACTAGCAATTACCAAGGAAACGCCCCCGCGGGAGCCACCGGCTACTCCAATATCAATGATGGACCCTCAGGCTGTCTTTCTGGCCATGCAACAGGGCTTCTCTTCCCTCAACGATAAGCTTGACGGAATAACAGCGAATGTTGCCTCCATTAAAACATAACTGGACAAAACAACTTTGCGGATGACAGAGGCAGAGACGAGGATTTCAGATACGGAGGATGCACTCGAGACCTTGAAGAATACAGTTTCCACAATGGCAATAGAACTTGGAACAGTGAAAGCCAAATGCGAAGATTTAGAGGCTAGATCCCGGCGGAACAACATCTGCATAGTCGGAGTTCCGGAGGAAGCAATGAAAGGGTCAATGGAAAAGGCAGTAGAAGATCTCTTATGTAATCTCCTGGGAGATCCTGGATGGTCGACAATGTTCATTGTGGAACGGGCACATAGGTCACTCGTCCCAAAGCCAAAACCTGGCGCATACCCTAGGCCTAATTTTGAAAACTGCCAGAGAAAAACAAAAACTAAGATGGGAAGCCAACATCATACGTATCTTTTGAGATTTCACAGCGGTACAACAAGAAAGGAAACTATTTACAGGGGTCAAGAAACTGCTTCGGGAACGTCAAGTACAATACGCACTGCTTTACCCGGCGAGACTGAAAATACAACATCAGAACAAAATATATTTTTTCACATTTCGAGAAGAGGCGGCGAACTTCGTGGAAACACATATTCCTGCTCTGCCCAAACAGCCTATAAGTGAGAGAAACTCTTGAAACCCTGAAGTCATATAATAGCAAGCACGTACACGATAAAGAAAGGACTCATGAAAGCGGAGGCCCCCCTGGGAGCCCACATAAGGGGAAACCATGACTTACTCTATGAATCATGATGTTGGGCATGACCCCGCATGTGTTAATATTAGTGAGAGCAACACGTTGAACCAGGCATACTGTAAAGGACCGAATATGGCATGGGCACTTGAAGTCGCCACAGTTCCCCCTGTAGCAGGTGCATGAAATGTTGATTGGTTGGGAGAGGGGAGCTTAAAGAGCATAGTTGAAGTTTGGGGAACTATGAGGGAGGGGCCAGACGGGGTTGTTGAGATTTAGTTATAGAACGGGAAAACTTAAAAAGCACAAAGGTACTAAGCACTATGGTTTCTGAGCACACACTGGAATTAAACTATCATGCATATGATCACAACCGCGTCGTAGACAATGGATAAAATACAAATTCTGAGCTGGAACGTACGAGGCCTAGGATCCCGAGTTAAGAAAAGAAAGATACTAGCATATATCAACAGGCAGAGCCCCAAAATAATTTTTCTGCAAGAAACGCACGTAGGGCCTCACTACGAAGGACAACTGCTGCCAAACTGGGGTACTCACCAGTACTACACAAAGTATTCCAAACGGGCCAGAGGGGCGGCGACTCTAATTCATAAAACCCTCCCATTCACCTGTATTACTTCTGAATGTGACCTCGAGGGTAAATATGTATTGCTCCATGGTACCCTCTATGACTTGGAGATAGTCCTACTTAATGTATATGGTCCAAATATAGACGACTCAGAGTTTTATTCCACACTATTTGAAAAACGGACATGCTACCCCACGTCCTGTTTGATAATTGGAGGAGATTTCAACACAATCCTTGATATACACCAGGATCGCACTTCTACACAACCAAGAGCATTGTCCAAGGCAGCACAAAAGATACTCACCCATATGACTGATCTAAATATAAAAGATGCGTGGAAAGCGTTAAACCCCTTGAAAAGGGAATATACATATTACTCCACAGTGCACGATATGCACTCTAAAATAGAGTTATGGCTGGTAGACAACATAGTATTGACATGGGTTGATAGTGCCCACATTTATCCCAGGACATACTCGGATCACTCACCAATACAGCTAACACTGCGTATTCCCGATACCACGGTAAACAGACCACCATGGAAATTTAAACCCGCGGCCCTACAGGACCTGATCTACAAAACCATACTGACACAACAAATACAGGAATACTTTGACATTAATGAGAATTCGGTTTCCAGTCAGGCAATATTGTGGCAGGCATTTAAAGTCTGCATACAAGGCAATTCAATATCCACAGAAAGCGGAGTCCTCAAAGATATCCGGGGTAGACTAGCGCGCCTGGAAGCACAAATATTCTCCCTACAATCCCTGCACGCACACACCACATCATCTCAGCTGAGCTCAGAGATTAAGCTTAAACTAGATGAATATAAAGAAGCGGCGGATCAAGAGATCCGATACCTCCACAAACCAGCGGTGGCACGTAGATACGGGGAGAGTGAACGTCCAGGTTGGTTATTGGCCAGAACAATAAGAGGTGAAAGAGGCCCTACACAGTGCTTTAAGTGGGCCGGGGCCTACCGGGGCCGGGCCCCGGCAGTCTCCAAAAAGTGGGGCTGAGCCGGGGCCCTACCGGGGCCCCGTCCCACCGCCCGCAACATTGGCAGGATGCATTATCCCGTCGCGGCCGCAGCCGCGACGGGATAATGCATGCGCCTGCCATGAAGTCAGGCGATCTGACAGAAGTGGCAGCCAGCCACAGCGATGCTGTAACTGGCTGCCACTTCTGACAGTCATAGTAACTGCATCTGGTGACCCCTCGTGCGAGAGGTCACCAGAGGCAGTTACTGTTCCTTTGTTTCCCCAGGTCGCCGAGGCGTCTTTAACCCTCGGCGAACCTGGGGATTCCTCGACATATTTCGAGGTTTATAAAAGATGGCTTTGAAAGTACACATTTCAAGCCATCTTTTATAAAGCTTTGCGGACGGACAATTTTGTCCGTAGTCAAAGCTTTATAAAAGATAACTTGAATTGTGTACTTGCAAAGCCATCTTTTATAAACCCGAAAACATGGCCTGAAAACTAGGCAAACCGTAAGGTCTGCACACAAATATATATACATGTTATATATCTGTGTGCGTACCTTACTATGGTTTGTGTACTTTGCAGGCCATCTTTTCTAAACATAGAAATATGTAACATATGTAACATATTTCTATGTTTAGAAAAGATGGCCTGCAAAGTACACAAACCATAGTAAGGTACGCACACAGATATATAACATGTATATATATTTGTGTGCAGACCTTACGATTTGCGTGCTTTTTAGGCCACGCCCCTCCCAGAAGCCACGCCCCCAAATGAGGGCCCCCTCTCGATTTCTTACCCCACTTAAAGCCCTGGCCCTACAACCATACCATGTATAAAATTAGTGGACGGCACAGTTACCACAGACAACAATAAAGTTAAAGAGATGTTCTATGAATTCTATACGAAACTATACTCCTCTCAATGCCACGTCACTGAGGAAGAGATAGACCAATATCTCTCCCAAGTACCAATGACATTACTAGCAGACGCCACTAGAGAGTCACTAGAGAGTCTGATATCTGAGGCAGAGATAACGAAGGCTATACAAACTTTACCCAATGGGAAAGCCCCTGGGACAGATGGCCTCGGGCGGAATTCTATAAAGAATTCTGTCACCTCTTGGTACCCAGATTGCATGCCGTCTGGGTGGAAGCCTTAAACAAAACTACCAGGGAAGCAGTGATCACACTACTGCTTAAACCGGGGAAACCCCCAGAGGAGTGCGGCTCGTATAGACTGCTGTCACTAATAAATACGGATGCGAAGATTTTTGCAAAAATACTAGCAACTTGATTAACACCGCTGATGCCCCATAAGGTGCATGAAGACCAAGCCGGGTTCATTATGGGTAGGTCCACAGCTACAAACCTAAGGAGGTGTTACAGCCTTCTAGCCAAGATAACCCCCAAAACTCTAGGTATAGCGGTATCTCTCGATATGCAAAAAGCATTCGATACAGTCTTCTGGCCCTTCCTATTTGGTGTAATAAGAAATTATGGGTTTGGTCCCAATATCATAAAATGGATACAAGTATTATATGCGCACCCTTGCGCCAGGATAAGAGTCAATGGCACCTTGACAGATTTACTAGAATTACCCGGAGGCACCAGACAGGGCTGCCCATTGTCACCCCTGTTGTTTGCTTTAGTGATAGAGCCCCTAGCCGATATCCTGAGGTTGCGATACAGTTCATATGGGTTATGGCTTGAGGGCAGACTACAAATTATTACCCTCTACGCCGATGATATTTTGTTATATCTACGGAATCCAGATCGCACATTGGGCAAGGTACTTGCAGAAGTTAAAAGATTCGGCGAACACTTCGGCCTAAGACTCAACCATAACAAGTCAGAGATTTTTCCGCTCACAAAAAACACAGTAGTACCTCAAGACCTACATGGTCTCATCTGGAGCCCGATGCATATATTATATCCAGGAGCATACATTGCTAGAACAGCCCAACTATCCTGGGCCCTAAACTATAGCGCGTTAGCTGACCCCCTATGTGCCAAGATGAAACGCTGGAATGCTCTTCCCATCTCAATGATGGGAAGAATAGCCGTAGTCAAAATGATAATATTGCCGAAACTGTTCTACCTGTTCAACACAGTGCCGGTTTGGCCGGGTCGTGCCCTGTTTGCTAAAATGAAAAGTGCTTGTGTCTCATTTGTGTGGGGAGGGCATCCTAGGCTGAGTTGGAGGACATTAACTAATACAAATGCAAGGGGAGGCCTGATGGCACCCGACTTCGAGCTTTACTACTTGACAGCACAGGCACACTAAGCCGCCCAATGGGCCACAATCTTCCTCAATCCCGGGATCCCCCGCCTGATATAAGAGAACGAGAGGCATTCATAGCGCTACACAAGATGACTAGATCACTCCCCAAGCACCACAACTCCATAGACCCCACAAAGGTAACAATCACGGCTTGGGCCAAAATTGCAGATATATATGGGACGGACAGGTTATACCACCCGAGTATGCTGCTCTGGGAAGACCCCAAAGACCATTCACTCTAGATGGGGAGGTGGCTTTGCATTGGTGTTCCAGAGGTATTGCCCAGTGGGGACAGTTATTCCCTGAGAAGCTCTTTGTGTAATGGGAAGATATAGTGGGAAATACTAACACATATAAGCTACAATATATGCGTGTAAAAACTGCAATACAAAATGTATGCCCCACCTTCCCTAATGTACCAGAGATAAACATGGGGCTTGGCTATATGTTCACAGGGGGACACAGAAAATTACAGCCTCTGCACTGTATAAAGTTATAATGCAAACGCGCCCAGTAGAAAATCACACGGACAGGAACAGGTGGGAACAGGATCTGGGGCAACAAATAGCGGACCACGAATGGTCCCAGATCTGTGAATTGACCAAACAAATATCTTGCAACGCCAGGTACAAATTAATACATTATAAAATAGTACACCAGACTCATTACATCCCAGTTAGGCTTAGACTAATCTATCCCGCCTTACCGGGAACATGCCCGAGGTGTAACGCTGAGGATGCAAATATATATCATATGCTCTGGGCATGCATAAAGCTGAGAGACTACTGGATAGAGGTTTGTGCAGCTCTGGATGAAATGGCAGATCAACCTGTGGAATGGTCACCACGATTGTGCTTGTTGGGCGCGATGGGTAAAATGAATCCGACCTGGCGAAAATTGCTAAATCTTAGCCTGTTAATAGTCAAAAGAGCGATACTTATGAAGTGGAAAAATGGAAACCCGCCAACTAAGGCGGATTGGGACAGTGATATGCTATGGACAAATGATACAGAGGAGCTATATATAGACTCGGTGCTGCCCCTGTCCAAACTCAGAAATATATAGGCAAGGTACAAACAATATTTAGCAGACAAAGCAGAAATTGAAAATTCAGAAGCGGAAGCAGAGTAATTCGTGTGCAATGTATTGATGGAGATTTTTCTTCATAATTTTGTATGTGCTTACATTTGTGCAACAATAAATCAAGTTTTAAAAAAAAACTATTTCACATGCTCCCTCATTTCTGCATCCCTAGGCTCACCCTGTCATGCTCCATATTGGGCAGGCAGATCCGAAGAGGACTCTTCTTTTTTTAGCCTCTGTGGATCTGTGTGAACCCAACTAAAACTGTACTTTTCCATGAGTGGCGCAATCACCTTCAAAGAGGCAAAAAGTAAAAAGAAGGCATACTTCTTTCAAAAACTGACAGATTTGGTAAAGCCTCAAAAGTAGTCTGCCCGCTCAAGAATGGAATGGAAGGGGTCATCTGGGACTCCCAGTCACTTTGTCCTACGGCAGATCTGCACTGACTAACCGGATTCACCACCATTACCTGTTCAGATATTCAGATATCAAGATGTCAGTATCTCACCAACTCCATTGTTCTCGTGTGCCCCCTGTCCGATGTGAATAGCTTGTCCAATGATCTCAAGCTGCCCTATGTTAGGTGCGAGTAGTTTGTCCAGGCCAAAGATCACAAGTTGTCCTGTGTCAGATGTGACGCATCCAGAGATCTCAAGTTGTCCTATCTCTGGGGTGCGTAGCTCATTCTAGAAATCTCAAGTTGTCCTATGTCGGGTGTTAGTAGCTCAATGTTCCCTATGTCAGATGTGAGTAGCCCACTCAAGAGATCTCAATGTGTTCCTTGTCAGATGCGAGTTGCTTAGCCCGGGTACTCACAGGGCTTCTCCTTATTTAAAATTAAGCTTTAACATCCTTGCATTGGTCCCACTTATGTCAGCCTCTAGCCATACATTCCATAAGGATCGAAGCCTCCACAAACCTAAAAGAAGGCCATAAACAAGGACGTATGATCCCGCCTGCAGTCACGTCCATGCTCCCTGATTGAGCTCTAAGCAGATAATCCACATCCCAGACTTAGTAAACAAACTCCTCAAATACAAGGTCCACCAGGAGCCACTTACCCTGATGAAAGTCATAGACTCACATAGAGACAGAACCATGTTGGGCTTGCTACACACAGACTGATTAACAGCTATTTGAAGATTTCATGCACTATCTTTGTTACATAGGAACAAGTTATTTGTTTGTTCTTGTTCTCATTTGTTTAACTTCTTTCGATTGCACATATCCATGTCAATACTCACCACCTGTGGTGAAAGTGTTTCCGGAGTAAGAGCGGCTTACAGGTGGCAGGCTCTGATACATTTTATATAACCAAGTTCATTTAAGTATATAAATATCTTTAATACTGTTTTTGTACAATAAATACGTTTAAAGCAAATCCTCACACTCTCTAACATGGGGGTGGGGGTATCTTTGTTTTCTTAGATTTTCTACCCGGATTAACTCTTTGTTTTCCTGCCGTGCACCCTACTTCACGTTTTTTTAAAGTAACTAACTATTCCATCTTTTAAATGTCCTTATACATTCTAATTTTCTGTTATATGTCCATGACTACGCCTTTCAGATCTCTGCAGACTAAAGCAATGGGGGGATTTGTTTGGACCCATTGTAGTGGTGCATCATGTAGTTTCTCAATTGGAGTAGGTAAAAGGTGTGCCAGATTCAAAGACACATGATTCAAAAGAAGGCTTCCATACCTTACATGGATAAACTCCAATGAGGTAAAGGAGTCTTTCCACAATGAGACAGGATTCTCTTCTCTGAGAACAAACCAATGAAACGTCATGAGGATGAGGTTAGCTATGAAGTGTCAGTGTCCCTCATCTAATAGGGCTATGGATCACCCTCAGGTTCTCGAAGCTTCGGCACAATCTCTGGGGTATAGTGCCCAGCGCCCCCCTTGTCCCTAGTTCACAAATAAGAAGGAGATCGGTTAAACGCTATAAAGCTTCTAGTGGCGTTAAACTAGAAATAATAAAGTGTACTATAAAACAGGTGTCAGAATGGGTTAATTTAAAGAGCCCCAAGGGCTAACCTATGGCGTATTGATCTTTCCCAGAGTGATCAAACTGATTATCCTTAATAATAATTTCCTACCTATAGCAGCTGGTTGTTTAAGATGGAAGGCCATATTTTGAGATTACTTTTTGGGCTGCCTCAAAGTTTGTCAGTACAAATTATTAGAGTAGAATAGCCACAAAACTTGCTGCAGGCCTGTGCCTTGATAAGAAAGCTAGGTGTGTATGCCAGGATTAAGAACACACCACAACACACTTTATATGTGCTACTCAGAGAGGCTGTACATTTAGGATCTAACAATGCCCTATCAGATTTTTGAGAGATTGTTTCAATTGTTTGCAAATTTTGTATTAATAAAATGCTGACCTGAGTGGTCCCTCTCAAGGAATTGGAGATGAACATTTTACTATCGGGAATGGGCCAAACGTTATGAGTATATTTCTAAACTTAAGCTCATGACTGAAAATATTTTTTTTTTCCCGAAGTTTCAGGTGTTGCAAAACTACATTAACAATTTCCCAAAACAAACAGGCAGCATGCCGTGCAAGCATTTTAGGCTTAATTTGCTACTCACACCTGACATGTTAACAAACGTATCAGATGTTTATGTCTCTATGCTTGATATTTAGAAACTTCGAAGCATTTACTTATTGATTATGTGTTTTAGATTGTGTACGTATATTGTTTTTTAGTTTTGTATATAATGCCAATATGCTTAAAAGTGATAGATTTTGGAGTTAACGAATGCATGGTAAACATGTTGCCCTGATTTTGGCAATTTGCAAATGTTTGTAATGAGCGGAGTATTGTTTGAAAGGTGGAGTATAATGAAGATTTTAGTTAAAATGTGTTTTGTTTGTTTGTTTGTTTGTTTATTTATTTGTAGGATGCGCTGAACCCGTAGGTAACTGGGCGTAACATGGTATAGGACTACTTGAAACTTGTTACATAGGATATAGTTACACAATGAAATAGTTACAATAACATGACAGACGATAAAGGAAAAAGTAGTATGATGCATCAAAACAAGTCTATACAGGTATGTACATTGATGATGGGTTTTCATTTGTTCTATGATTTGTAATGGTCCTGCAAACCATATCACTGTTCTAAATAAATGAATGTTTGCCTTTCATGAACCTAGTTGCCCATCATGGAGCGGTACCCCTTTCATGAACCTAGTTGCCCATCATGGGGTGGTACAGGCAATGAATACGTTTTCACTAGGCCTTAAGGCTCAAGGCCCCATAATGAGTTGGGTGGATTTTCTGGGAATAATACTGCTGGAGGAAATCATCAGCTCAGTCAGTGGTATTTTAGCAAATCTGCCAAATTCTGCGTTAGCCCTCCAAGCCCGGTGCTTATGTAACGGTATTCTTGGAATACTGCCTGCTTAATTTTTTTAGAATTTCTTTTCTTCTATCTTCACCTTCATAATAATTGCACAAATGTATAATGCGCAGTAGTGGTTCACACCACCTTACATACATTTAATGCACCAAATTATCAATTCTGACTTTCATGCATTACCTGAAGATGCACTCCCTTAGCATGCCCCCCCCTCGAAAACATTTACTGCGTTGCACGCAAGCACTTTCCCTCGGTACAGTAAAGAAAACATGCGTTTGGACATTTTAAAGTGATTATATACACCTCAGAGGTGGAGGTAAAAATTTGCAGATTTGCGTTTTGAAATCCACCTAGTAACAAGATTTAAGGGCATTGTTAAATTTGTTGTATTTCACAAATACTGCTTTCTTTACCATTACCACTCACCTCATAGTGACCCCTTCATTTCCCAGTATGCATTATTTCAAGAAATGAATACTTCTCGGGTAACTCTGTTCTTTGTTTTTTTTGCAGATAGTCGCAGTGCCACCAGACATGCAGCCATCAGCCGGCCCATCACCCAGCAAATGAGCCAAGTCTCCCAGAAGTGCCCAGACTTTGATTTACTGCAGTGCCCAGCAGAATAACAGGAAAATATATGTTTCAGAGAAGAACAAACTGGAGCAGAGAGGCTTCAGACCATCATCGTTAGAAATAGGACTTTGTGGAAGGAAAATACATCAATATGTAAATGATTAGCTAAAGAAAGTCCATAGGAAATGCCATTATGAGTTAATTCAAATGCAAACAAGAAGAGTATGTTGAATCAAGAAAGACTTGACCTTTATATTCTGCACAAGACCTGGAGTAGCTTAGAGCGAAAACTCTCTTTTGAATTATAGGCTTGTAGTCAGGATTGAGAAATGAATCTTGTCACACCGATGAAGTATTTACTTGCACTCTTGTGTTCTGCTGCCTTAGCACAATTGTTCATAACCTTCCTTACACCATCAAAAGTATAATCAGCCTCCTAGATAATAACGTATTTCAAACATGTGATGGTAAAAGGATGCCAGTTTTAATTGTATTAGAGGTAAAACATCTGTGTTTGTATTGATAATGGCATTCTAGGTTTGCCAGGCTTTATGAAGACCATTGTGCTAATCGGAAGCAGAGAAATCCTCCCGAGTCAGAACATAGGCTCTTCTGTTGGTTGCACTGAAGTCGATTCATTTACTGAAAACATATAGAAGTTGTTGACAAAGGGGTGGGGTAACAGAGTTTCGGGGTTGCTTGTGGATTGTGTGCTGTCTGTTCCTGTGTTCACTCTGCGGTGCTGCTATTAAAGGTTTATCAAACTAACCTCACACAAGATTGGAGTCCTGCATCTGATTTCTACGGTGGCCCTTATCCTTGCAATGTCAGGACGTAACCTTCATTCTAGATCAGATGAAGAGGACAGCAGCCCAGGGCTTGTCAACCTCTTTAAACCAAAGTTCAAGGTTTTTTTTCCAGTTCAGTGGATTATAGTCCATGCTTCAGAGGATATCTGATGCCCTTAGTGGTAGGTAAGTTTATACCAGGCACAGACTGGTTTTCTTTCAGTGTATTACTAATGCTCATTCCCCTTCTGTCTGGGACTTGGGGTTAGTAAGCAAGTGAGGCTCGCCCATCCTAAGGTCACAAGCAAGGGTTAGCTGCAGAATGGGCCAAGGAAAGGCCAATATGTGAGTTAATCTGCTACAACCAGGGGGTGAATCAGAAGTGTGGCACTCACCATACTTCAACCTTTGTCTGCATGAGGTGGTGCAGTCACGTGTTTGGAGACTATACCTGGGCTGAGCAGAAGACCTCAGCCGTGGATGGGTTTGTGGGCCACATTTGGTGGTGAGGGGATGCTGAGTTGTGTGGGGAAAGGGGAAAGGAGGATTTTGGTCTGGATAGAGCAACGCAACTTAATATATTTTATTTATATTTTAATTCTTATAACGCGCTTCACGTCCATGGCCTCAGAGAGCACATGTAGGACAAAAACAGTACAAACCATGGAAACTTCAGGTGAACCAAGCTACTACCGGAGAAACAATTATTTATTCTGGATGAGGGTTGCACAGGAAAGTCTTGGGGATCATTCCGAGTTTGGAGGCAGCCATGGTGCTATTAGCACCATGGCTGCCTCCAAACTAGGGTCCGGGTCCGTGGTGTCGGAATGGGGACTTACCGGGACATTCTGACCTATACGGACCCGGTAAGTCCCCATTTCGAAAACCCTTCCCATTTGACCCACCATAGGGCTCAATGGGAATGGGGAAGGAGCTAATAACGGGCCCGCAAATTGCTGGCCCTTTATTAGCTCCATGGTCCCTTAACGGGTCCCGCTAAGGGCAGCTGGTAAAACCAGCTGGCCCTGGTGGTACCCACTAAGGGACCTCGTGATAGGGCGGTAGGGGGTTAACGGCACCGGCATCCTTACCGGTGCCGTTAACCCCCTACCGCCAGGGTCAGAATGACCCCCTTGGTCTGCTTCTTAAAATCCTCAATGGAGGTTGCCCATCTGACATCGGGTGGAAGCTTGTATGGATTTGGGATCAATGTGTGGTTAGGGGATGGTGAGGTAGTAGGGCCAGGAATGGGCAGGAAGTGCTTGGCAAGACAATGATGGGATGGGTGGGGCATGGGCGGGTTAGGGTAGTGTTGAGGTAGCTTAGTCAAAGACAGGTCGGGAATACTGATCAGGGCAGCCTTGGGATGATCAGCTGTGTGATTAGCCTGTGGTGCAGGGCATCTGTGGAGTGGGCAGGTCTGATGCATGAGTTTAATTTTGGGGGGTGATGCAGGGCACTGTCCCTCTCCACTTGTGTGTGGCTGACAAATGTCCATTCACTTTTTGAGGATCACATTTGCAAGCTGCTTATGCAGCCCTTCATATGAGTGTCTTGCTTTCAGCCAGGCCCCGGCAGCCGGCAACACAGGCTCTGCGGTTTACCAGGAGAGTAACGGCTGAGCATCTCGATGACGATAAGGCCTTTCCTTGACCAGAGCCTTCTGGGGAGACTAGCCAATGGCTGCAACTGACAGTCATTATTAATATTATTGGACCAGTTCTGCACATAACTTTTATTATGCTTTTAAAAATTAAATACTCTCAGAGGAGACTACCATCTCAATTAAAAAGGCGGTTTTGATATTCAAAAGTACCTGTCATGCTTACTGCTTACTCTTGTTAAAGCTCAAGGAAGTCGCTTATAAGGTGACTGTAATTTGTGAAAGTAATTTAATAAATTGATTTCTTCACACTTCTTTGTGTTGTCATAAATACATGATATAACAATCTTTGAGATCTCCCCCATTGGAAAATACATTTGTTTTCCATGTTGCTCTTTTTGTAACACCCTGTGAGTCTATAGGTCATTCCCAAATCAATATGCTGAGTTCCATTTACAAAGGATTACATTAGAGTGCATAGCTTTTTTTTTTAGGTCTTTGTATTTCTATGTGTTTTATTTGCACAATGTTTGCATATCACTTGACATAGTGCTGTTTCTAGGCAGAACAGTGAAACACAACTTGAATAAATAACTGAAGCTGTGGAACCATGTGTGAGTGTTCTGTAAACGGCTTAGATGCAATTTCCCCAAACATCTGGGAGTAACCCACAGATGGTCTGGATTCCTGATTATTATACATGAGCAGTCGCTTAAAATCTGACTATTAGCATTGTGGCAAAGAACTGTTTGAAAATGCAATCACTAGAGAGTACAAACCAAAAGCCGGATATCAAACCCACCTTCCCATAGCGTGTCTTTCCCATAGCGTGTAACTCTGTAATCCTTTCATGTGTGACAGCATAACGGGCATGTGTAATTAAAGGACCAATGTTACCCAGACGAATATATTTTCCTGTTTAAGGGGGTGGCAGAGACCACCTAAATGTCCTCACAAGGCCATGCAAAAGGCAGTGGAAATGCATATAAAAGCCAATAAGAGACCATAATCCTATAAAACCTCCAACCATCCAAGGACACCTTTCGATTAGAATGGACAGTTGGTAGGAGTAAAGGCCTTGCCCTGCCTGCTGAGAGAACAAACCTAAGGTCTCTCTGAAACACTGGGTTCATTTGTGTAAACAGAACCCACCAGACAAACACAATGAAGTCTCACTCATCACTCCTTCTGGAACCCACTCAAGCCGTACATTCAATATGAACTTGTTTCCAGCTTCTCTGGATGGATAAACATGTACCCCTTCCCTTGGAATCCCGCTGGCTACTGTGACAATTCACTTCCTTTCGTCACGTCTCCCCAGAGGGGAGCCCCTTTCCATCAGGCTAGGAAGGTGCGGCCACTACCCAATAGTCCCCCTAGGGGTGTTTTAATGCAGGAGGTCCTCATGGGGATAAGGACTACCACCTGGGGTACAACCCATTGAACAACACCACACCCCCACATTCATTAGCCCCCCTCTCCATTTCAAATCACTATATTGAGAGTAGACCAGTGTATTTCTGTAGTACCTGGGGTACAGCCAAGACAAAAAATACTAGTATGAAGAAGAGCACAGAAAACATGAGGATTACTGACTGTGCCCGGACTGGTACTAGGAGGCTCACAGGAGGCATGAGGAGTACCAAGGAGCCATTGATAACAGGTGTTTACGTTGTGCTGGGGCAGAGTAAGTCCTATGAAGTGGAAACAGAAGGACTCTGCATCTTCCTTCCTCATCGGAGAAGCCAAGAGATTCGAAGTACACACTGAACCCGAAAAGAGGCCTCTGCAGAGGATGCCGGTGAGTTGTTGAGGGAGTCCATGATAGATTCTGCGTTAGCAAGACCCAGCCCAGCCGAAAGCAGGCGAGGCAGTGGCACAGCCTCCAGGAGGTCGACCGCGCAGTCCCATAACGGTGCAGAGACTGCAAGGAGCCACAATAAAGCCATGGCCGCAGAAGCAGTAACGAAGCAGACTGCTATGGGAAGGAGACCGAACCCCAGTCCCTGGAGAGACCGGCACCATACGAGCAAGTCCTATAAGGTAACGGGAAGACTGGGCGGAGTAGAGAGGTCTCTGCTTCATGCCAGGGCAAGCATAAGGCCTACTAGTGGGCCACCAAGGGTCAGTGACCCTAAACGCAGCAAAGAGTGCATCTGAGGAAACCTTTTTCATATCAGTGGCAGTGATAAACCCACTGACCGCCAGAGAAGGCTCTGGGAACCTAGCGGAAGACAGCCAAGCATCAGAGGAAATCTTCCTTGTACCAGTGGCGATGATAAGCCCACTGACCACCAAAGAAGGGTCTGGGACCCCAACAAAAGAGAGCCAAGCATCTGAGGAAATCTTCATTGTACCAGTGGCAGAGATAAGCCCACTGTCCACCAGAAAATGGTCTGGGAACCCAACAGAGGAGAGCCCAGTATCAGAAGAAATCTTCATTGTACCAGTGGTGGAGATAAGCCCACTTACCACCAGAGAAGGGTCTGGTACCCCATCAGAAGAGATCCAAGCATCCGAGGAAATCTTCCTCATACCAGTGGCAGAGGCACGGGTGGACGGTAGGGATGTGGGGGGTGTAGAGATGTCTCTGCTTCATGCTGGGCCAAGCGTAAGGCCTACCAGAGGGCTACCAAGGGTCGGGAACCCTAAACACAGCAAAGAGTGCATCTGAGGGCATCTTCTTCATACTAGTGGCAGAGATAAGCACACTGACCACCAGAGAAGGGCCTGGGACCCCAACAGAAGAGAGACAAGCATCTGAGGAAATCTTCCTCGTACCAGTGGCAGAGATAAGCCCACTGACCACCAGGGAAAGGTCTGTGACCCCAACAAAATATATTCAAGAAAAAATCCAAGTTGAAAATAGAACTCTCAAACACCCTCATAGGGGAGTCATTGTCCTGGTAAGGAAAGTGAATCCTTTCAAGTGCACGGAAGAGATGCAAGGGGAAGGGAGTGTGTGAAACCAGAAGGTGTCTCATCCACTAGTCCCCGGAGATCTGTCATCCAGGTGGCCAGGACACGGCCATCGCTTTGGAACCAGTTCCTGGGGGTGGACCAGTGGGGGAGGATCACCTGGGTGAAGGGTCTTCGGGGAGTGGGACACCGGATGGTGAGACATGGTATCTCCTTCCCTGTAACACCTTTACCCCATCCTACCAGGTAGGATATGTAGGAACCCTACACCCTCCCCCCTTTTCCTACACAAACGCATTCACACCGACAGCCCACTCTGGTAACAACAGGCTAACACCCAAGCAGTATACATGATGTATCCCAATACAATGGTCAGGCGACACTCACCCCGACTTCCATTAAGCTTCCCCACACTGATAAAAGGCGTAGCACGAAAGCACAATCTGAATGAGGGAAAGCACACGAGTAAACAGCAGTTTCGAGATGGCAACTGAATGAGGGAGGAAAGACGGTGAAACACGAAGGGGCTTGCAAGGAGGGAAATTCGCTTGTCCTTTCTGGATAGAAACTGTTATGATCAAGAGACCCCGAGATTGGACGGCTTAGGGCCCGGAGACAAGTCTGAAGAATACTGCATTGTGTGTCAGAGGTACCCGCACTCCGCCACAATGACGTTACTTCCGGGTCCGGTATTACGAGCCCGGTATTAGCATGATGTTATTACCGGGTCGTTATTGAGGGGTTGCTCCTTGGCGGAGGCGGTATCGGTGGGTCCCGTGATGGCACGTTCAAGGGGTTGGAGGGCCTTTAGCGGCATGGCGGTGCAGCCATTACCAGCATGGGGGTTCCTACATGACTAATCGAGTGATGGAGAAGCAGCAGCCGCTGTAGTACCATTCTTGGCTCCAAGAACAAAGTAGCGACAGAGGAATCAACACAGCCGGTGAGTTGGGGAGACAATACGGGACCGGTCTGTGTCGAAGCCAAGGTTGCATGCAGCAACATTGTATACCAAGCGCTGGAACGAACATTGTTAAAACGCGTGTGATGAAAGACTCGAAGAAAGTTGAACTGCTGATGAATGTTTGAAGTTTGAAAGAAATACAATATCGTTGACAGAGTGGTCCAGCACCCCGTGTGTGCTCAATCGAAGGTCTCTGTAAGGTATCCAGCCAAAAGGTGGCAGAAATGAAAGTAAAGAATTGTAAAGAGAAAGATTTTGTGAATTGATGTGGTCCTGCAGTGGTTCAAGCAAAATCCTGCGCACAATCGAAAGTCTTCGATATTTGATATAGAAAAGGAAAGATTGGAAAATGAGATAAAATGGTCCGAGCCTGATTGAGGGAGATGAAATATGAACATTGTGTAAAAGTAGATCTGAGCCCGGCGGAGGGGCACCAGGTTTGAACAGTATCACCCAAGAAATTGTGCATGTGACAATCCTGAGAGAAGTGGGTCTGAACCCAGTGGAGAGGGACCTGGGGTGTACAGTAAATCACCCGAGAAATTGTGCATATGAAATCCTGAGAACAAAGGAACTTTGGTTTTTGTTTGTCTGAAATAAAAGACTTTGAATGGCAAAGAGACTTTGGCAAAGAAGGCCTTGATGCTGATGTTTTGAACTGCAGCCTCATGCCATAGAAGCTAGAGTGTGTGCTAAGCTCAAGGGTGCCGTCTTGACCCATGCTGAAAACGTGGGAAAGGGGAGCCAATGGCTAAAATATCCTGACATATCATTTCTTGACCACTTTTCATTTGCATAACATTGTTTTCCACACTATTTGTATTTGGAAGTAAGAATTGGCAATAGGTTTATTAGTATAGGCCCTTTTATTTTGACATGACTCTACTAGGACTGCATTATTATTATTTGATGGTCGTAGCTTGCTCCCATCCTTAGATTTAGGCAGAATTATATAGACATTCAACCAACCCATTGCAGTTCAATA
Source organism: Ambystoma mexicanum (assembly GCF_040938575.1). Lineage (NCBI taxonomy): Eukaryota > Metazoa > Chordata > Amphibia > Caudata > Ambystomatidae > Ambystoma > Ambystoma mexicanum. Next base: position 1,251,850,733 of record NC_090928.1, read on the forward strand.
AACACCCTTGAACTGTGATCACCTGTGTCTGTCTTACTGTGGGAAGCGACTCAATTGAGACACATTGGGGGACCCTAACATTTCAGAAACTTAGTCAAAGAGCCTCAGATCCCTCTACCACCATGGAAGAATCCATAGGCTTTGATATTTGTAGCAGCAGAGAAGCTACTATCCCTCAAGGCAAAAGAGGGATGATTCCCACAGACATTGGACCTCATTACAAGAATCCCGCTAAACACAGAGTCATTACCGGCATGGTGGTAATAGCGCGTCCGTGCACCCTTTACGCTGCTAATAGCGGCTGATTACGAGTGCGCGAGCACGCGCGAACCCCCATGCCGGTAATGACTGCACCGCCATGCCGCTAAAGGCCCTCCAACCCCTTGAAAGTGCCATCACGGGACCTGCCGATACCGCCTCCGCCAAGGAGCAACCCCTCAATAACGACCCGGTAATAACATCATGCTAATACCGGGCTCGTAATACCGGACCCGGAAGTAACGTCATCGCGTCGGAACGGGAAATGCGCCGGTGGCCATCTTTAAAAACACAATCCATTGCAATCCTCTCAATCCAGCAGTGCTACATAGTAGAGAGCAGGGCCATACCATCCAGCATGTCCAAGGCTACCTGAAAGACTACCCCCCGCCTGCGCAAGAAGCGCTTCTCCGACGAGGAGCTCAACATGCTGGCTGATACTCTTGCAGCCCATGCAGATGAGGTGTTCGCAAACAACCTCAAAAGGGAAGTCCAACTAAGAGAAAAAGAAATATGGGAGGAGGTTGCGCGTAAGGTGACAGCGGTTGGCACCACCCCCTGCACGGTCAAAGACTGTAAAAAGCGATTAGGATGACCTACGTCTCCGGGTCCGTAACATCCTGGCATCTAACCGCAGGGCGGCCATGGCCACAGGCGGGGGTGCCCACTCACCAGTAAAATTGATGCACTGGGAAGAGACCTGCACCATACATATGGAGTCCATAGAGGGCTTTGGTGAAATGGAGACGGGTGCAGCGACATCGGGAGATGGAGGTGAGTGACCCCGCAAACCCCAGTAGGCCAAACCATGACGTAGTACAACAGATGTGAAAGTGAGCCAAGCCAATGCATGGCCCATGATACACACATATACAGATCCATGTCCAGGTGGAGGCCCAAACCCTGGCACAATGAAATGCATGCTGCGTGCCAAACCCATTACCAACAGACACCCAACACACAGGGACCATTTGCATGTCACACATCACACAAACCGCAATACAACGGTATGCCACCTGGTACACATCAGTACCGAATGGAGAGGCCACTGCTTATGCCAATATGCCCCCCCCCTTGAAAGTACCCTGTGTGACACACCTATAAGAAGGCAATGCATGAGAAATGAAATACTGTACAGCACCAACTCATGCATCTTGCATGTAACACCATCGCAGATGCCCTGTATCTCTTGTTCCCCCACAGGCACTGATGCAGAAAGTGAAGGGCAGGACCCTGCCCCAAGGGCTTCTACACACTCCAAGTCATCCAGGGCCAGACCAGAGGGCACTGGGCCTTTCACCTCCGGGGCAGCCTCGCGGGCCAGAGTGCAACCCAAGGCACCAGTGCAGGCCAGGCCCGCCGAGGAGGAGATCACAGTAGCCGACGAGACTGCAAATACAGAGTCAATAGCAGAGGGAGAGGCTGATGTTACCCAGTCTGCTGCCACCAGTTCGGTAGGTGAGGCAGCAGCCACAGCCCCCCTCAGCGACCTGGATGTGCAAGTGGAGGAATACCAGGACATTGATGACACCATCCATGTAGAATGTCCACATACACCAAGCCCCAGCTCCACCCCCCACCACTCCACACAGGGCACACATGCATGCCCCATGCAGGTACCAGCGGCTCTACTGAGGAGTCCGCATCTATCCAGCACCTCAGAGGGCAGCCCTGCAATGGTCCACCCAGCCACAGCACCATCCACCTCCACAGCCCCCCACTGACATGGAGGCACGCCTGACCAGGGTAGAGGTCCGCCTTGACTCCATGATAGAACTGGTCCGCCAGTATGTGGCCGAGGGTGAGCAAACGCGCCGAAGAATAAGGGAGGCAAATGCGGCTACCGTAAATGCCATCAACACAAGCATCATACTCATCCGTGACAGTCTAGGGGCGGTGACGCAGGTCCTTAGCAGGATGCTGGACCATTTTCAACAGCAACAACCTGCACCGGCAGTGCCACATCCAACCACCTCCACCCCGTCATCCACACCTGCCACCTCAACTCCCTCAAGCCCTGTGAGTATGATGAGGCGCAACGCAAGGCACACCGACATGCTGCCCCCAGACTCGAAAAGAGGCCAGAAATAGCCGGTCCACCCACATCGTGTGTGGGATGACAATGGGTGAGGGGGGAGGTGGTGTTGGTGGTGTTTGGGGGGTGTTGGTGGTGTTCATTGGGAGGTTTTAGGGGTGTTCATTGGGAGGTGTTGGAGGTGTTTGGGGGGGTATGGTGTGTCAGGTTTTTTGGGGGAGGGCTTGTGATAGGTGGAGGGATGATGCACTCTATTGTTATTTTTTCTAATACACCCGTTGTGTGCAAATTCATTTCATGACTGGACATTGTTCATTTCGTGTGTGTTTAATCAATTAATGACAGCGCACAGTGCCCAACTCCCCACACACCCTGTGTCCATGTCCACACGATCCCAGTGCCCAGTGTAGTACTGACACATAACCATCAACGTCCCTGTGGTTACGAAATATTCGTCAATCAGTGATTGGCGCACAGCACGGCCATCTTGTGCATCACAAACTGCCAGGGGTGCTGCTTCTCCTCCATCATCATCCTCATCGCCTCACCCGGTGCATGCAGGCCAATGTCAGGTGGCAGTGGTACGCTTCTCCGGATGCACATGTTGTGCAGCATGACACACATCATGGTGATCTTTGCCACCTTCTCAGGGCCATACAGGAGTGCTCCACCAGACCTGCTGAGGCAGCGGAACCGTGTCTTCAACAGGCCAAAGGTCTGCTCAATCACAACACGGGTACGGGTATGAACCCGATTGTACGCCTCTTCGTGCCTGTTCTGCGGTTTCCGTACCGGGGTAAGTAGCCACAGCTTCAAGGGATAGCCACCATCACCTGCATGGGGGCACAATGAGGTATGTGTGAGTCAAAATGTTACCTGACACCTTTAGGAATCACTGCCATGGCTGCAGAAATTTGGTATTAACATGCACATGCTGGCCTGCTTGTGCGTCTGGCATGTTGTCATTGCTGTGCAGCATTGGTCCTATGTATGGCATTGATGTGTCATGTTCAGGTTGGGATATTCCGGCGAACAGTGTATAGCTGTAAGTACATTGTCCAGTCACCGCCCATTCTCACCCAGGTGGTGTATGCATCCCCCACCCAATCTCACCCAGGTGGAGTATGCATCCCCCCAATCTCACCCAGGTGGAGTATGCACCCCCTCAATCTCACCCAGGTAGAGTATGCATCCCCCCCAATCTCACCCAGGTGGAGTATGCATCCCCCCATCTCACAACCCCACTGCACTGCCATGTCCCAGTCAGGCAACTTACCAAGCAACCAGGCACGTCGTCCAGCATGTCGCTCCATGTAGCGGGGTAGTGTGGAGTTCAGCAGCACCATGGCATCATGTGTAGATCCAGGATATCGGACGCATAAATGTGTGATCATCTTGCTGGAGTCACATACCATCTGCACATTGATGGAGTGGTATTGCTTGCGATTGTGGTACACCACCTCATTGGCATGTGGTGCCACCAGTTCTACATGGGTGCAGTTGAGGGCACCGATGCAATTGGGCATGCCTGCTAGTGCATGGAAGCCTACTTTGGTGTCAGCGAGCTCCTGGCCAGTCCGTGGTAGGGATATTTGGATGCTTGCATGCTTCAGGAGGGCATCAAGCACCTGGGTCAGCATGCGTGAGAGTGGTTGTGATATGCCATGCAGCGGGCCCACTGTGTGCTGGTAGGTGCCTGTGGCCAGGAAGTGGAGCACAGACACCACCTTCAGTAGAGTGGGGATGGCTGTGCGGATTTCTATCAGGCTGACGATGTCGTCGTATATCATGTCAACTATGGTGGTGATGGTGTCCCGGTCCAAACGGTACAGGGTGTGGATCTGCATGGGGGTTAGGTTGAATGGACTGGCTCTGAGGCGAGGTATTGGTGGCTGCCTACATGGTACTGGGCCGGTCTCACCCTCCTTCTCCTCCTGCGTCTCCTCTCTGCTGCTTGTTGTTGTTGCTGGTGTAGCAGTGCAGGTATGTCCTCCAGCCCCAGGAGTGCTACAGCTAGTGGGATCATTTTGTTGTTTGAAGGGGTGTGGTGTGTGGGTGTGCTCCATTTGTGCTGGGACAGGCTCCATTGGCTTGTAGGCTCGTAATGGCTTGGACCGGTAAATGATGCCGGTAATACCATTCCGCCTTCCTTTTTTCATTACCTCCATGCTCATAATGAGGCCCATAGTCCTAATACCTGCGCAGGTTGTTATAGAAGATTGGCCCCAAAATATGGCCTGACCTGTAAGTTTGGGCTAGATGTCCCAGCAGTCGTCATAGATCCAGACTTTCGGGGAGACATAAAGGTCCTTCTACAGAACCATGGCGAAACTCCATTTGAAATACACTGTGGGGACAACATTGCACAGGGACTTCTTGAGAAGGCTCTATTTCTCCATTTAAGGAAGAAAGTGAACCAGATGAAACTGAGAGAGGTAACATAGGCTTTGGAGAGTTTGATGAAGCACCTATCACTGAGACAAAGAGGGAAGAAGAACATACCATCCTCCCCGATCTAGCCTTCGCCCAGTGAAATGATCCAACACTCGCAGAGGCTTTCTTACAAGTGATTCCTGAGGGGGAAGGACTAGTAAAGGGAATCCCCCTTTTCTTTCGGAAGCAGGGATTACTATATTGAAAGGAAACCTCCAGAAAAGGCCTAAGTAAAACTCAGTTAGTAACCCCTAAAACCCATTGCAGGATTGTGCTAGAGATTGCATATTCTCATTTGACAGAGGGACATTTAGGACAATCTAAAACCAAAGCTCACATCAGTGGGAAATTCAACTGGCCAGGTATCCATACTGACATAACGAACTTCATTCAGATATGTGAAATATGCTAGAAAACTAGCGCACATATTCCCTTACCAATAATAGAAGTCCCTTTCTCCCGAATAGGGACGGATATCATTGGACCGTTGGAAACCTCTAGACTTGGTAATAAATAAGTTCTGGTAATCGTTGATTACGCTACCCGGTAACAAGAGGCTTTTCCCATGCAGAACAATAAAACCCAGCAAATCCGAAAACACCTACTAACATTCTTTTCTAGGGTTGGTTTCACCAAGGAAATTCTAACGGATCAGGCATCCAATTTTATGAGTAAACTCATGGGTGAAGTCAAGAAAGTACTACACATTACCACCTTAAGAAACTCACCGCCAAACGGACAAATTGGTAGAGAGATTTAACAAAACCCTTAAAATGATTTTCAGAAAATTGGTAGATAAGGATGGGGAGGACTGAGATTCGCGTTCTGAAACACTTGTGTACAAGCGCGATACAAATAAAATATATTATTTCATGATCCCCTTGGCCCTATTTGCAGTGAGAAAGACCCCTCAGGCATCCGCCGGATTCCCTCCTTTTGAACTACTTTACGGTAGAGAACCAAGAAATGTCTTAGACATGCTCCGGGAGACCTGGGAAGAGTGAGAAGAGGCACCTATTCCCTCTCACAATCAGCTACCCGATTGCAAGAGCACATGAAACCTGTTCGGAATCTAGTCCAAACTCACATGGAAAAAGCTCAAGCCCAACTGAAGTCCACCTGTGACAAGAAGGTGAATTTAAGATATTTTTCGGTAGGACAAAAGGTATTTGTCGTTTTACCGACCTCAGAAAATAAACTTGTCGTAAAGTGGAATGGGCCATATGAGGTACTAGAGCAAACAGGGACCTGTACCTATAAAATAGCCCCACCTGATAGGAAGCAGAAGACCCACCTTTATAACATAAATCTCTGAAACGAGTGGAAATAAAATCCTTCCGCTACCACCGCTCCAATATTGTCTTGCCTGGTACCGGAAGAGATAGACAATTCTGAGTTTATTCCTCGAGACCTATCTAGACAGAAACAAGAAGATTTAAACAATCTTGTTATGGCATTCCCCGATGTATTGCACAAGAAACCAGGGAGAGTACATGGTACTTATCATTATATCAGAACTCCAAAGGTAAAAGTGGTCCATTCAAAACCATATAGATGGCCAGAAGCCCGAAAACAAATAGTGGTTCAGGAAGTGAAAGAAATGCTGAAGGCAAACATTATCGAGCCCTCTTCGAGTCCATGGTCCTTCCCTATTGTGTTGGTAACTAAACCCGATCATTCTTGGAGGTTTTGCATAGACTTCAGGCAGGTCAACGCCATCTCTGCCTTCGATGTCTATCCTATGCCGCGCATCGATGAGTTAATAGATAAACTTGGAAATGCCACATTCTTTTCAAATCTAGATTTAACCGAGGGATATTGGCAGTTCCCAGTACATGGACCTGATAAGGAAAAGACAGCTTTCTCGACACCCCTGGATCTATTCCAGTAAAAAGTCCTTGCTTTTGGCCTGCATGGGGCTCCAGACACTTTCCAACGACTTATGGACAGGATATTGCAGCCCTACTCCAATTTCCGTGGGGTCTATATTGACGACATAGTCATTTATAGTAAAACTTGGGAAGACCATCTTTTTCATCTTTCTTCTATTATGAGAGCCCTCAGAAAAGCCGGTTTAACTGCCATCCATCCAAATGGAAGCTGGCTCAATCGGCCATGAAATACATTGGCTTCTTTATCGGGACTGGGAATGGCAGTGTCCAGCCCCCAGCAAGAAAAAGTGAGGGATATTGGCAGTTCCCAGTACATGGACCTGATAAGGAAAAGACAGCTTTCTCGACACCCCTGGATCTATTCCAGTACAACGTCCCTGCTTTTGGCCTGCATGGGGGTCCAGACACTTTCCAACGAATTATGGACACGATATTGCAGTCCTACTCCAATTTCCGTGGGGGCCTATATTGACGACATAGTCAATTATAGTAAAACTTGGGAAGACCATCTTTTTCATCTTTCTTCTATTATGAGAGCCCTCAGAAAAGCAGGTTTAACTGCCATCCATCCAAATGGAAGCTGGCTCAATCGGCCGTGAAATACATTGGCTTCTTTGTCGGGACTGGGAATGCAGTGTCCAGCCCCAGCAAGAAAAAGTGAAAGCTGTCCTAGATGCCCCCCATGCCCAAGGCCAAGAGAGAGTTCAGGGCATTCCTAGGATTGATTGGTTGTTACCGTAGGTTTATCCCAAATTTCTCAGATAGAATAGCCAGGTTAACAGACAATTGAAGGGATTCTGAACCCCAGAAGATTAATTGGACTGATGAGGATTATTAAAATGGTTATATGTGATTTTACGGACTGACATTGCAGAGTGGTACTTTTAATCGCGATCAAAACATCTTAAAACACAGAATATTCTTTTTTATTATTTAGGTGGGGGGGGGTCTCCCCAATCCCCTTGAGTTTCCATCCTTATAACGCAACCCAACCCCATGCTGACCCATTTTAACCCCTTACCCCACTGCCCTTTATATATTTATTTAATCTTTTCTGTGTTTTTCGGTGTTATTGTCCACTCTGTTATGTACCACTCTGTAATTTTCACGATAAAATGTCTGGGTGCCCCTAAAACAATCCTTGTATCCGAACCCAATCCTAAAAGTAGTAGACTTTTGGAAAGAATTTGTGTTACAAATTGATGCCTCTCTCGCATGATTAGGAGCAGTTTTATTGCAAATATGCGATAGATTAGAACACCCCATCCTATTCACTAGTCGTAAACTCTTCCCACGTGAAAAGAACTACTCTGTGTTCGAATAAGACGCCCTTGCCATCAAATGGGTAATTGTCCATCTAAGATACTATCTTTTAGGTAGGAAGGAAGTTCACACTTGTTACTGACCACTCATCTTTAGTATGGATAAGTCAACGAAAGGACTCTAACCTCAAGTCAGTTCTTAGACCTGCAACCCTACTGTTTCACTGTGGAACACCGAAAAGGTAAAGACCAGGGAGATGTCGGTTTCCTTTCCCGGTGTCCCTGTGAAATAGATGCGGCTACATCGCATAGGGATGGGGATGTGGGAAACCAGAAGGTGTCTCACCCGCTAGTCCCTGGGGATCTCTCTCTCAGGTGGCCAGGGCACGGCCATAGCCTTTTGATCCAGACCCCGGGGGCGGATCAGTGCGGGTGAATCTCCTGGGTGAGGGGACTTCAGGGAGTGGGACACCTGATGCCGAGATGCGGTAACCCCCCCCCATATAACAGCTTTATTTCATCCTACCATGTAGGATACCTGGGAACTGTAACCCCCCTCACTAAGCGAACATTTTCACACAGACAGCCCACTCTGGGAGAAAACAGGCTCATACCCGAGCATTGTACCTGACATGTCCCACTACTATGGTCAGGCAAAGTCAGGCAATTACTGTTAACAACTCACACCTGACTTGCATTAAGCTTCCCCACATGTATATAAGTAATAGCACAAGAACATACTCTGAGCGAGGCAAAACTCACGAAGGAACAGCATGTTCCAGATGGCAGCTAAACGAGGGGAGAAAGGTGGCAAACAGAGAAGGGAGAGCAAGCAGGGAGATACTCTTGACATTTCAGGTGAGAAATTGTTACTTTCCAGAAACCTTCAGATTAAAAAGTGTAAGGCCAGGAAACCAGACTGAAGAATCCTGCATTGTGTGTCAGAGATACCTGTGGCCCTCCTGCATGACTGGTTGAGTCGTGGAGGAGCAGCAGCAGCTGTGGTACCATCCTTGGCTCCAGGATCAAAGCAGCGCCAGAGAGATGAACACAGCCGGTGAGTTGGGGAGACAGATGCAAGACCGCTCTGTGTTGAAGTCAAGGTTGCAAGAGCGAAGAATATTAACTTGTGTGATGAAAGATGCGGGTAAAGCTCAATTGCCGATGGATGTTTCAACTTCAATATGAATCAGAGAAGGTAGAGACAAAGTAAGAGTGGTCCGGCACCGCGGTTGTGCTCAATCAAAGGTCTCTGTGTGATGTACCCAACCAAGAGGTGGCAGGAACAAAAGCAATAAAGTGAAACTAAACTTATGGATGAAGTGAATCGAAGTGGTCCTGCGATGGTTTAAGACAAGTCCATCGCACAGTCGAAAGTCTTCGAATTTTGATAACAAAAAGAAAGGAAAGAAAGTGAGATTATAAGGTCTGAGCCCGATCGAGGGAGACCTGTGGTCCAAGCCCGATCGAGGGAGAGACCCATTGTGAACATTATGTTTAAGGCAGTCCGAGCCCGACAGCGGGAGACCCGTGCTGACCCGTAAACCCGAGAAACTTCTGAATGTGAAGATCCTGATAAGAAAGGAACTTTGGTACTTGTTTGTTACACAAGGGAGAAAGAACTGCTCGTGTACTGTCTCTCACACTGGCACTTGACAGAGGCTTGGCCCGTGGGAATGAAAGAGATCAGTCTGCCGCTAAAACATAGTCCGACAGGATTTGAACTAAAAAAAGAATTGGAGCGTGTATGCGTGTATGCATTTGTGTTTGATTGTAATACAGTGTGTGTGTGTGTGTGTGTGTGCGCATGAATGACTAGTTGTAGCTGTGAATGTATGTATTCATGTGTATGTTTGCATCAGAGAGTGCCTGTGTATGTGCGTGAGTGTGTGTCCATGTGTTTGTACCATCTTTGCAAGGGCTTGACAGTGACCAACCGTATGTCTGGTCACCGTAAATCCCTGGCAGAGACTGCTGGCATAGATAGGTTGTGTGCGAGCAGCTTTATGCATGTGATTTACAGCAGCCATAACTTGGAATCATATGCATGAAGCGCTTGTGTTCATGTGATTTAAAGTGACCATAGGTTTAAAGGACCATAGGTTGTCCGATCTATGCCAGTAATGATTGCGGTAAATCATCCAGCCCAACGCCAGAAACACGGCGCTCCCTTTACGGGAAGCTCCATTATTTCAGAATGCGATGCCTATGAGCATGTGTATGCGTAAGGTACTGTGTGAAGACTCCATGAGATTCTCTATACATCACCATCTCCCTGCCATCCTATGGGGTTGGTGGCAGTATAAGGCAAAGGAGATGCTGACCTTGCTCACCACCCATTTAAAAATAACGATGGCAGTGGGGTCCACGCTCCAATTCAAATGAGAGAGCCAGTAAGGAATACCTAGGAGGAACCTTTGGAGGCTTACGTCGCTGTTGAAAGAAATGAAGGGAGAGAGCTGACTGGCTCCATATAGGTCCTGAAGAAGACGAGCATCAATTCATTTTTCTGTATTAAATGGTTGTTCTGTCGAAACTAGTAAAAGGGTAGGTGTTACGCACACAGTTGGAAACACCAATGAGAATTTACAGTTTATGTTTTCCTCTACCACCCGCTAGTCTGTTCTGTTTTCCCCTACCAACCTCTTGTCGACCATTGGTATTGTTTTGTGCGTATATGTATATTTGTAAAATAAACACACGTGTTGTCTGTGAAGCAAGTCTTGCACATAATATTTGTACGTGTTGTTCGTGAAGCTATATTTTGCACAAAAATAATGTTTGCACAGGCAGGGTGCTAACGATCCTCCTTTTCGCACTGTGCCCTCCATTTGCACATGTAGTAAATTGTCCTGTGAATATTTAAAAAATAAAAAACTTTTTTCTTGCTTCTTAAGGAATAATAAATGCAATTGTTGAGATTGAATGTGATCCCTCTACTTTCATCAGTCATTTGTTCCATTAATTTTTCAGTAGATGAATGGATTGTTATACAGTTTGTTTGTTTGTTTATTCACTTTTTATGCGCACCAGACCCAAGGATAGCAGGGTGCAGTGGCAAGAAAATGCAAATCTTACAGGTTACATCATAGCATAACGTACAGTATAAAGTACAATAAAGGTCCCTGGAACACAGATAATTTCAAAATATACAAAATTCAAGAAAGGTCAATCAATTTACAGGAACACAGATAATAAATATACAGAGTTCAAATTGAGGACAATCATGGTTGAAGGTGACATTGTTTCAACTAAGGTCAGCTGAGGTCAGTCGAGGTGAGGAATTGGATGACATTTTTTCTAAAGTGAGGGTAGGGCAAGTCCACTCTCATGCCTTGTGGTAGTGAGTTCCAGATTTTTGCGGCCTTTACCGGAAAGCTATTTCCTCCGATCGTTTTGAGTCTAAAGTTCGGTATTGTCAGGCAATTAGAATTGACAGCTCTGGTCGGTCTGAGGGATGTTCTCCTGTGGAATTTGTCAATCAGATATCTGGTAGCGAAATTATTAAGGGCTTTGTGGGTCAGGGATAGCATCTTAAGTGTTATTTTGTTCTCAGTGGTCAACCAGTTGTGATAGCGTCTGGAGGCAGAGATATGGGATCTTTTGTTTATGCCTAGTGCTGCTCTCAGGGCATTATTTTGTAATATTTGTAGTCTTTGAGTTATAGTTTTATTCGCTCCGGAGTAAAGAGCGTTGCAGTAGTCAATTCTAGAGAGTATTAAGGCTCTAGCCAGGATTAAGCAGCTCTTATTGGAAAGGAACGGTTTACCGGCTCTTATCAATTTACACGTGTAAGCCGTGGAGGAGGCAAGGGATTTTAGCTGTTTATCAAGGGATAGGGTAGAATCAAGATAGAATCCCAGGGTTTTTACGTCCTTGGACACTTGGATGATATCCCCGTCTATGTTAAATGAGGAAAATTCCTGACCTAGTTTTTTTATATTAGCTTGGGTGCCCAGGATAATCAACTCTGTCTTGTCATCGTCAGACAGAGGCCATGAGTGGCCATCCATGCCTGATTGATAAGATATACCTTGTTCACCAATTCCGTGTCTTTGGCATGATCCCCAGAAAGCGGGAGGAGGATCTGTGTATCATCTGCATAATTAGTGTAGGTGATACCGAGATGGTCCAAATCATCAAACAAGGGCTTGGTGAAGATATTGTATAGAGTTGGGGAGACGCAGGAGCCCTGGGGGACTCTGCATGAGATAGGGGTGGGATCTGCCGCTGCCGAGGGGGAGAAGACTCTCATCGTTCTTTCACTCAGAAATGACTCAATCCATCTGATGGCTTCCGGGAGAAATGGGCGGCAGAATCCAGGTGACTACAGAGGACTTTATGATCCACCAAATCAAAGGCGGCTGAGAGGTCCAAGAGTAGCAAGAGTACTGTTCTCCCTTTGTCTCTCAGCTCGTCGATTTGGGATTTCAAGTCAATAAGGGCAGTTTCAGTTCCATGTAAGGGACGGAAACCCGATTGTCTCTCTCCTAGGAGGTTGTGTAGTTGTAGATGCTTTTGAATTTGGTTATAAGCGGCTTTGTCCAGAATCTTGAGAAGAAACGGTACCGTAGTAATGGGTCGGTGATTAGTAGGGATGAGGGGGTCTAATGTCTGCTTTTTAAGGAGGGGGAGTACCCAAGACTGTTTAAGGTTGGCAGGGATGGTAGCTGAGGCAAAGGAGGCGTTAATCAGTTTAGTGATAAAAGGCGATAATTCTCTGACAGCGTCTTTATTAGCTGTGCTGGGCAGAGGTCACCTTTACAATTAGATGGTTTAAGCGACAGGATCATTTTTTCTACTTCCAAGGTGGTCATTTTAGAGAAGTGGAACGAATTACTGTGCGCCAATAAATTATTGGTGTTGGGCATTTTAGGCGAATCCTGAATTTTAAGTACTTCTTTTTTTTGCTGGATTTTATTTTGAAGAGTGATAATTTTATTTGTTAGGGCTTGCTGGATATCTGTGCACCAAGGTTTGTCCTTTGTGCAGGCGTCCGGTGTGGCGATAGGAGACTCAAGTTCCTTTAGAATAGAAAAAAGCTCTTTCATACTGGAGTTGGCTATGCGATCATCTTGATACAATTATATTGATTTGTTTTCTTGTGAGACTCTGCCCTGTTGTGTCATTATTGACCCCAGGTGTCTACTAGTAAGGGTATACCCATCTACAGTTTATAAATCATATGCATGAAGCGCTACAGTCTTCATGTATGTGATTTAAAGTGACCATTACTGGAACAGATAGGCATACATGCCAACCCTCCCAATTTAGGTGGGAGACTCCCGATTTTGTAACTAAAAATAGCGCTATTTTTTTACTGTCTCCCGCCTGAAATAACTATATCGCCAATGTCATTTTATGGCAAAATTACCTTATCCCGATTTCTATGGGGAAATCTCCCTCTCAGGCGCTTAACAATGGCATGTCTGGACAGGGTACTCTGTGCCACTAATGGACCCTTTAAATCACATGCATGAAGTTGCTGCCAGACCCTATGCCAGCGGTGGTCACTTTAAATAATGTACATGAAGCGCCAGAGGCATATGATTTAAAGAGACTCATACTGCATATGCTTTAAAGAGACCACGTTGTGGTAGCGCCCTCATGCATTGGCTGAAGCGCTTCATGCAGCCCATTTACCCTGCCCATTATTGGCATATATAGATGGCGATAGTGCCTTACAGGAAAGGTTTGGGTGCAGTTGCTTTGTCAGGAGGTGTTGGGCAGTCACACAATACAGCAGAGAGCACACTTAATGTGCGGTTTCTGATGACATCCTGGGCAAGGCGCTCGTGCCGCATTCCAGGCCACGAGCACGTCACTGCGTGGGCGCGAGGGGCGGAGTCCCGCCATGTTACAGCGGGTGTCATCATACAGGGCCCTGCCAGAGCGCATGCGCGGGGGTGGACGTCAGAGCGCATGTGCGGGGTGGACGTCAGAGCGCATGCGCGGGGTGGACGTGAGCGCGCGGGGACCGTGCGGTGTTTATGGGTTTACAGCTTGTCATGTAGCTCAGCAGGGAGACTGCTGCTCCCCTTTTATAGCCAGTCAATAAAACAGTACACCATGATATTCCGTCAGTCTAGAACAGAATCGACGAAGTGGTTAGGCACACCTGTTGTAACAAACAGTTTTACTAGTTCAATAGTTCAGAGCTAAGCTTTTGTGTTAAGGGTGCAAGGGAGATAAAGCTGACTCTGGTACCATAAGGCAGTAACATACATTGGAAACAAACAAAGTGTCCATATTTCTGCGACACTCCCGTCCCCTGCACACCTCTAGTTACTGGAACTAAGTTTCAGTCAGAGTTTTAAATAAAATGTCTAGATTGTTATACAATTATTTTTGCGGACACAGTAAGTATGCAAAGGTAATCTTTAGAAATGTTTATAGTTAGCCATGTCTGGCAATTTATTCAGAATGTCCAAACTTTGGACCTATCTTCTTTTGTTTTTCGACTGTGTATCACATACAGTTAAGTTAATTTGATTTATTTAATAATGTGAGAACAGTTTAAATATAAACTTTACACATTCCTGAATAGAAATAAAAAATAAAACCGGACATAAGTTAAATCATACATTGTTATGTTACATTACTTTCTTTAACATACATTCCATCAAATTGCATTCACTTGTGGAATACTATTTAAAAACATGAAATTCAAGGAACAGCGAAAAAGGAAAAAAAGGTAAAGTTTGACGCGGTTCGAGACAGTTCTCTCTTCTTCAGGAGCAATAGTTAGCTTAAATCTTCCATTTTCATATTAGGTTCACAATTCTTTTGTCCTTATGCTTTGCACTTCCCTATGGACACTTAGTTCGTTTCCAATTCTGTCAGTCTTAAACACCCCTTCCCTGATTTACCACTGGCTGCCTTGTCTTGTTTCCCTCGATGAGGGCCGTAAGAAAGCCAATACTATCTCCAGAAACACGGCGGTGACCTCACAGACACACACTAGTTACCTACCCCAGAAATGCAGCAGAGATGTCAGGAAGTCTTTATTGGCTTCAGCCGCACACAATTGGTGGCAATAAGTCAACAAAGCCCACGGAAACGCAGAACTAGAAACATGATCCTTTCTTCCATACTCTTTAGCACCCCCTTAGAAACTCGGGTGCATCTTCAGAAAATCCGGCAGAATCTCAGAAGCACCCTCAGGAACTCATTAAAACCCTCAACTCAGTAGTAGCCTCAAACTCTGCAGTGCCCTCGGGAACTAAGTCAAGCTCTCAAACTCTGTATTGTGCTCTGAAACGCAAAAGTACCCGCAGAAACTCTGTAGTTTCTTCACACTATGTAGTACCCTTAAGCTCGAAAGAAATGCTGACTGAAACTCAGCAGTGCCCTTGGGAACTCGTTAATTCTCTCAAACTCAGTAGCACCCTCAGAAATTCAGCAGTATCTTCCAGCTCATTAATACTCTCAAACTCTAGTACAATCAGAAAGTCAGTAGTATAGAGTACCCTTAGAAACGCAAAACACTCAAAAACTCAAAAGTGCCTCCAGGAACACAGTTATTATGTTATGGCATGCTGTGAGGCTAACGTATTTTTCTGACTCTTGTATAGGCCATTGCAGGTCTCAGGTTGAGGGTACACGGCGTCTGCCCTCTTTTTTCCAGAGGGACGCTGCCCCCCTGTTTATTTTAGATTGGCAGTCTTTTCTGAATTTTTGCCGACTTCGAGACTCGAACCGCCTTGCCAGGTTCAAAGCCTGGACAATTCACCACTAGACCGTATAACCTCATGAGAAATAACAGACAACTAAAGCTGAAATGTCACATTTCAGGACTGCATGTTCCAGGCAAAACATTGGTATTGATTCTTGGAGTTTAAAACATGCACACCTTTTATTGTTTTCAAAATACTGTTAGAAGAAAGTGTCCTCTCTTGAATTGTATGTGTCTTGATTTTATGAAAGGCAAATGCCATTCGTCTTGTGCAATTTCTACGGTTATGTAAAGCCAATTGAATGAAATGTGCATATTTTACCTTGATAGGCTAATTTCTGGTGACGTCACACCCCATATGTTAATGAGTACCCCCACTTTTTTTTTAGGACTTGATCCCTGGATTTGTAACCCCGTGTGACGCTATCCATTTTTCAGGCAGTGTCTCTCTCACTGCACAGTCCCAGGGTTCCAGGAGCTCTTGCACCATGCCACTGGTGGACAACCTGCGGTGATGTATATGTTTGGGGCTATTACTCCCATGATCCCTCATTGACTATTCTGGCTAGTGCTGATGGGAGTTGTAGGCAGATGCGTAGCCAGGATTTTCTAACAAGTGGGGCCTGATGCTAATGTAGTTAGCCCACCACAGTAACATTAACATCTGCAAATGTCCACACAGTGCTGCTGAGTGGGCATTTATAGATTTTGATTGGGACGTGCCTGCTCAGGCCCTACCCTGTCTACGCTTCTGGTTGTAGGCCAAAACATATGTCTAGAGCCCCAAAGAACGACACAGAGACGTTGTTACTCGGGTCTCCACTCGTGCACTGCGGGACATGCGCAGACATGCCAACATTCTGAAAGCCCTGAGAGGGAGATTTCAGCACCGAAATCGGGAGAATGCATTTTCCCCATAGGAATGCATTGGGGATATTGATATTTTAGGCGGCAGACAGTAACAAATAGTACTATTTTTAATGAAAAAATCAGGAGTCTCCCGCCTAAATCGGGAGGGTTGGCATGTATGCATGCGTCGGATGAGCCCTTTTATTATGGGTGCACAGTGACACACTGCTGCACTGCTGCCTTAAAGAGCAAGCTATAACACTCCTCCTTTCTCATAACCAAACATTGTTAATGTAACTTAATATTCCTAACCATAACAGCCTTAGAACTTAAATGTCACTTCTTAAGTCTGCAATGTAGAAGAGGCGCTCATCTCCTCATCCATCCACCACATAGTCTTGCAGATTCGCAGCGTGACAGCGATGCTCTCTCATGGGATATCTCCTCTCGCTGTCTCTACTGGGAACAGTGAGTTCTTGACGGCATCTCTCCCCTTGTGTACCTATGACACTCTCCTCTTCGCTGGTCAGGTGCTCATTACCTTCCTCCTTGCTTTCTGCACTCTTTCTCGTGATGGTGGGTCAGGCGTTCCACGCAGGGTTATCATCACCTTCGCTTGCTAGAGATCCCGCCAACCTCTTGAAGAAACCGGAATTTTGGGTAACTGTCTCATGACCATCTGACGCGGTCACCATTGGTCCTTTCATGTCCACAATGTGAAAAGGTCTTGGCTCGTATGTGAGTGACAACTTCCCACCAGGGTGTCGTGAGCGCACTAGTATAGCATCTTCCATGGACAACGAGTAGTTCCAAAAGATTCTTCTCATTTTTTCCTCTTCATTCACTCTTGCCCTCTCTTCCTAAATTAGTTTATCATCAATGACACCTGGACTAGGATTCTTATGGTCTGGGAGGAATCCTCAGGGACACCTCTGAAATAAAGCCTCTATCGGGGACACTAGTAGATCAGTGGGGGGTGGTGCGATATTCTAACAGGAACTGGTACAGGGTCCTCTTCAGACATGTCCTTTGGCCATGCGCAATCCTGAAGACTTTAATAAGAGTTTGCATGAGTCTTTCGGACTCCCCATTTGCCCTTAGCCACACTGGAGTGATTTTCCGGTGACGGGTCCCACATGACTGCAGACATTCTGAGAACCCCTCACTCTGGAACAGAGAACCATTATCGCAGCACACTTCCTTTGGAAATTCATGGGTGGCGAACACTTTTTCCATCACTGGAACAACTTCAGCAAATGCTGTGGACTCAATGAATTCAACCTCCGGGTAACTGGACCATTGATCAACCATCACTAGTAAGTGGATGTCTCTGTTTTGTTTTTTTATAACCTTTATTTATTATATCACACAGGTGTTAAGATGGATTTCTGAACTCGGACCTGGAGGGGCAGAGGTTCAGAAGGCCAGCCAATTTCTTGGAACAGGGTAACCTCTGGACAACCCAGACCAATCAGGGTAGCGATGGCGGCGGTCAAGACTAAGTCTCAAGAGGAGTGAAGGTGAGCCCTACGAAGAGAGGAGCCTTGTGCTCAAAAGTACCTGCATGCGCTGGTACCAATGGATAAAGTCGGGTCTCTTCAAGGGTCTCAGGCAGTTCAGGAAGGTGAATGAAGCGATGCAGAACAAGTCCCCACTACTCAAGCCAGGCCTCCACTTGTGGGCAGAGGCAGGGTGAGAGTGCGGGATAGAGTCGCTATTTCGAAACAGCAGTTGAAAAGGAACAGGCTCCTGTGCAAGGGGCCACCGGTTGGGCTATGGACTACTCACCGGTCCCCGATGCAGGCAGACCCAGACTTCTCCAGTTCAGTTCACGTTGCTGGCAGGTTCAGCTGCGAGGATCAGGACGTCTCAACACTGTGTAGATTCTGTGTAGCAGGATGCAGGGTCGAGGGTGTCCCAAATGCAGCGGACGTGCACAGGTTGTTACCGCAGCAGGGCAACACGGCAACTGCGTTTACTCTGGTCCGGGCGCACTCGTCTCACTTCAGTCCTGGGAATGCCAAGTGCACGAAATTCGGTGTGAGGGTGCCGTGGACACAGAGCAAGCAGTAGACCAAGTTTCGAGGGCTTCCCCGAAACGGCGGCAGTTACAAAGCAAAGCGTCCTGCATAAACTGGTCAGCCCACTGGTTGGCCCAGGGACACTTCCGAAGAGGCGTACTTGCAGGGTTTGATGAAGGTGTCGGGAATAGTTGATCCCACTATTCCAATGGGTCGAAGCGCCTTCGCAGACCTTCTAGGACGATCAGATGCAGAGGGGTCTAGCAGGACGACAGCGGTTCAGGGTGCCAAACCTTCAGCGGGTCACCAGCGGTTCCTCGACTCAGCTTCTTGTTGCAGGATACTTGGCTCCTTATCCCTTGTTCAGTGTGAACTCAGGAGATCGACATGGTAGTGGTGTTTTCAGCCTCCTCTTATCCAAAGTTCCCTTCGTGCCAAAATGGGGAGGACCCAATGGGAGATCTGCTCACAAACACTCACACCATACGTGGACCTATCACGGACCACGGTGGTCCCAGCCATTCAGGACACTCCAGACTCTCTGGCACCCAGGATGTGTATTGGGAACAGACATCCCAGCCCACATCCTGGAGGCACACACAAGGCATGCAGAAGCCTGCGAAAGCGTTGGGTTTCGCGGGAAAGTGCATGACCAAATAAGGACTGACCCGGGTCGGCTCGACCTGGGGAAGGTGAAGGGGCAAGACGGTCAGAGGACAGGACAAAGAACCTCGTGGCATGGCCATTTTTGACCCAGGCCACTTATTTGTGGCAAATGCGGTAAGCGCGGATAACATGGCGAAAAAGGGTTCAAAACACAAGAGAAATGATAGCTGCCACCAGTCCTGTCTGTGACACACTTGCACAGTTCATAATAAGTCCAGCGAGGGTTTCTAGGGCCTTTGGAATGACTAGAGACCTAAGAGCGCGGTAAAGTAAGTTACATTGCACTCTTGTTTCATGTTGCACAAAAGCTGCAACATGAGGAAAGGACTAAGGGAAACAAAGTCTCCCAGTACTGACTGTCTTAAGGGCATGTTAGTTTCCCCATAAGAATTGAGCGAAAGCCCAGAGGAGTGCGGCGGAAGGCTGCGCTTCTCTGGCAAAGTCTAGATCAGGGTGTAAAACAACAGCAAAAAGTTTGGGGGTTGCCACATGGAGGGAAAATTACATACAATTATGGAATCTTTCCTAACACTCGCCCCTCCCAGACTAAGGACAGGGGGAACTAATCCACAACTGGATGAGTTTCTTGTTCAGGTCGGTTAAACATTCTGGACAACCCATCAGCATTGCTATGTTGGACACCTGGCCTATGCTCAATAGTGAAGTCAAAGCCTTGTTGTCATGATGCCCGCTCCCGGGGAGCCGGTTCAAGCCCAGCGTCCCCGAAAGCGGACATCCAGTCCCCAAGGAAGGATCCAGCAACCCCATATAGGGGCCCTTTGGACAGTGTCCTGGCGCCTATGGCGCCAGGCTCATAAAAGACATCAGTCCTGGCGCCATAGGCGCCAGGCTCATTATGGGAATGCTTGGGTGCACTTACCTGATGCAGACCATGCTGCAGGATCCCGGCCTCCTTGAGGCCTGAAAGTAACTACTTTACCTGTGGGACTAATTTACCATCTGGGCGTGGTCGGGGAAGGATACATACCTGATTGGAGGAAGGATACATACCTGGAACTTCTTCCAAGGCTATTTAAACCCCACCCGAACAGCCACACGTGCTTCGTGTTGTTCTGCATCTAGCAGCTGGACGCTCACCGTGTCTGCTCCTGCATCCTGACTTCTGCCACGCCTGCCAGCATCCTGGATCACCTGCAAAGGAAGAGAAGAAGAGAACAGAAGAAGGAAAAGTCCTTACCTGCTAAATCCGCATCCCGGAGACATCTCGCCGACAATCCTGAAAAGGAAGACTTTAATTTAAAAGCTCACCGCGTCGATCGCTGCAGCGCCGCATTCCACTCACCTTTACAGGGCGCCTCCATGTTCAGCAGCATCATCCGGATTCGCAGTCACGCCCCAGCGCCTAGGGAGAAAAAGACAAGACCACAAGGTGAGAGAGAGAAGGGAATAAGGAAAGCTAAATCTCCATGGTAAGACTTACCTGTTTATTCATTCCCTCTTCATTTCGGGTCTGCGCCGCATCCTGGCATTTCTGGACCCCGGCCCCTAAGGGGAAAAAGAGACATCAGCGTTAATGGGCGAATGAAAAGACATTACCAAAAAACGCTCATTAAAGACTTACCTGATTTCTACAAGGATTTCACCTCTCATCTCGGGTCGGTGCCTGTTCCCCGGCATTCCGTACCCCGGTCCCTATGGGGAAAGAGACACTAGCATTAGTACATTAATGCATGGACACAAGGGGAACCTCTTATCAAAAAACGTACCTGGAAGCCAAGCAAGTTTGGTTCTCACCAATCCGAAAATTGAGTGAAGTAACTGGATACCAACGTGCCCCTGCATCAGAAGCAGGATGGAGAGCTCGTCCTTCCAGACCCTAAGGTGAGACGCTACGAGAAATCACAGAAGGGTTTCAAGGAGGGTGAGAGGGGAAAGTTGCTATGTTGGACACCTGGCCTATGCTCAATAGTAAAGTCAAAGCCTTGTTGTCATGATGCCCGCTCCCGGGGAGCCGGAGGCCGATTGCATTACCCCGCAGACAGTTAATCCCCTATTTTCACCTACAGAAGGATACTTCTGCGAGCCAGACAAGCCAGATTTGGGGGCCCGGTTAGTCCGTCTTCCGAACCCTGCGCATCACCTTAGAAGAGGTCACAGCAGCGCGAACCAGTCCAGCGCCTCCGTGGGAGTCAGGTGAGCGTAACAGAACGCGAAGCCTTCCTACAAATTCCCACCCAGGCGCTATGGAAAGTTCTGAGACTGATCAGTTGGCCCAATTACTGGGGGAATTACGGGCCGAAGTACATGCCGCTCGTCAAGAGACTAATGCCCTCAGGAGGGAATTAATAATATCAAAGGAAAGAACTGATGACCTGGCCAGACAGCTTTTGCAAGGTCAAGCTGGGCAAACTCCTCTACCCGGTTCCGGAGGGAACCCCGCTCCTGTGGTTTCCAGTAACCCTGTGCAGATTAATCTACCTGGAAACATGCCGCTGGCCCCACCCGAACGCTTTGCTGGGGACCCCAAACGATTTGCCGTATTCATGAATCAGTGTCGTTTGCACTTCCTATGCAGACCTGGGGCCTTCGCTAATGATCAGACCAAGGTAGCCTTTGTATTGTCATATCTCAGCGGCTGCGCTGCCGATTGGTCAGTTCCACTGGTTACTCAAGATGACCCGATTCTCCGTGATTTTCAAAGGTTTCAAGCAAGCATGGAA
Source organism: Ambystoma mexicanum (assembly GCF_040938575.1). Classification (NCBI taxonomy): domain Eukaryota; kingdom Metazoa; phylum Chordata; class Amphibia; order Caudata; family Ambystomatidae; genus Ambystoma; species Ambystoma mexicanum. The sequence goes on from NC_090928.1 coordinate 1,251,872,505, forward strand.
AGGTTATTTGCTCGACACTCTCAGGGGCAGGCTCTGGATGACGAACTTCTATCCCTGCGACAGGGCAATCAGGACCTCCTATCCTATGTTGCAACCTTGAATAGACTAATTGTGGAAACGGGATGGCCAGAGGAAAAAAGAGTCAAATTGTTTTATCGAGGCCTTCGCGGAGAACTTAAAGATGTCTTGGCCCAAGTTGTAAATCCGCCCCAAGAGTGCACAGAGTATATAGACTTAGTGGTCCAATTGGATCACAGACTTCAAAACAGAAAAGCAGATCGGTCCAGGTTTGAGACCCGGGTGTTGGTCAAGACCCATGCTAATCCCAAGGGAGTTGATGTCTCTGAGCCTATGCAAATTGGAGGGGTTAAAGGACCCTTAACTCAAAAGGAACGTGAAAGGGGGCGGCAGTTAAAATTATGTCTTTATTGTGGGAATTCTGGACACTTTCTACGAGATTGCCCGGCAAAACCGCCCCGAAAGGCGGTAGGAGCCGCTGATAAAAACCATGAAGACTCTGTTTCGGGAAACGACTCCTCCCGACAAGTGTAGGGGTCCGCTTGCCGAGCTTCAAAACTAACTCTCAGACCTCGCATCTCATTGTGCCAATGGTTCTCGTAGATCCAGAACAGCCTAAGCGGTTGCATGCAATAAAGGCATACATCGATAGTGGGGCTATTGGAAACTATGTGGATCGTGAATTGGTCTCTAGGATTAACCTCCCTCTTTGTCCTAAAACCAGCAAAGATGTCATCACCACAGTCGATGGAACTGAAATTGCCTCTGGACCGGTAACACATTCCACTACTGAGGTGACTCTTATTGGTCCCGACGGCCATCGGGAGGGTGTTGTGTTTGATGTAATCAAGGCTCCACAGTTTCAGGTTATTCTTGGAATCCCTTGGTTAGAGACACATAATCCTCGAATTGATTGGCGAGCTAAGAGAATAACCTTCCCGGATTGTACACAAACCTGCTACCCAGAAAACCTGAAGATTAATCTAACATCTGTAACCTCTGCCTCCATGCAACTATCTCCGGAATACCAAGACTTTCAGGACGTCTTCCAAAAGGAACAGGCCAACACGTTACCTCCTCACAGATCGTACGATTGCCAAATCGATCTGGTGCCCGGTGCACAACCCCCTTGTAGCAGGATTTATGCCCTTGCCGAACCTGAGAATCTGCATTTGAGACAATATTTGGATCAATACCTAGCTAATGGTTTTATTCGCCCGTCAAAGTCCCCGGCATCCTCGGCTTTGTTCTTCGTGCCCAAAAAAGAAGGCGACCTTAGAACTTGTATCGATTACCGCGCATTGAACCAGATAACGGTTAAAAACCGTTATCCTCTGCCTCTGATCCCTGAACTCCTTGACCAGGTGAAGGACGCTTGCATATACACCAAGTTAGATCTCCGGGGGGCTTATCATCTGGTACGAGTTAAAGAAGGCGACGAATGGAAAACTGCCTTCCGTACTAAATATGGATTATTCGAGTACCAGGTGATGCCTTTTCGGATTGTGTAATCCGCCGGCTGCCTTCCAATACTTCATGAATGATGTCCTTCGGAAACTCATCGATGTTTGTGTTGTCGTATATATCGATGACATTCTGGTGTACTCCTCTTCGGAATCTGATCACAGAAAACACGTCAGGGCAGTACTTGAAAAACTGCGCCAACACAAACTATTTGCTAAATTGGATAAATGTGTTTTCCATACCACAGAAGTCGAGTTTCTAGGTTTCATCCTGACACCCAAAGGAGTCCGAATGGACTCAAGAAAAGTGGATGCCATCCTCAAATGGCCATCACCTAGCTCTGTAAAAGGGGTTCAAAGCATGCTCGGCTTTGCCATTTTCTATCGCAGGTTTATCCCGGAATTTTCAACCCATTACTGCACTCTTGAGGAAAAATAAACGTTTTGAATGGTCTGAAGAAGCCGAGCAGGCCTTTCAGGATTTAAAAGCTAAGTTTACCTCCGCACCTATATTGAAACACCCGCGTCCAGATCTCCCTTATGTCGTCGAGACTGACGCATCCAGCCTAGCCATGGGAGCTGTCCTGTCCCAAAGAGATCCCGAAACCAACCAACTGCATCCCGTAGCATTTTGGTCCAGAAAATTCTCGGCACCCGAGGTTAATTATGCAATCACGGACAAAGAACTGTTAGCCATTAAGTCCGCTTTTAAAGCCTGGCGGCATTATCTGCTTGGCGCTCGACATACCATCACAGTGATCACTGATCACCGGAATTTACAGTATTTGAAAACTGCCAAGGCTCAGTCATCTCGGCAGCTCCGATGGGCTTTGTTTTTCGCTGAATTTGATTTCGTGATTACCTATCGACCTGGCTGCAAGAATGGCAAAGCAGACGCCTTATCCCGAATTGAAATGGGAGAATCTGATACAAACTCAGAACCAGTACCAATAATTCCCGAACAGAGCATTCTAGGCATGACTTCGTTACAGACGCTTGAAGACATTCAAGCCAGAGTGAAACAACTCTTGGACCCTACAACCTTACAGGAATGGATACAAAAGGGATCAGACTTTACCATAGATAATGGTTTACCTTATTTCCAAGGACGCTTATTCCTGCCACATAAGGAATTACACGATCTAGTTATTTCCGGTTATCATGATACATTAATAGAGGGACACCCCGGTATTGCCAAGACAGAGGAAAAGGTGAAACGACAATTTTGGTGGCCCTCTTGGCGAAAAGATGTTAAATCTTTTGTGATGTCCTGTGGTGTTTGCGCCCAAAATAAAAGTCAAAAGAAAAGACCAGCCGGTCTCCTTCAACCTCTAGACATACCACCAGCACCCTGGCACACCCTATCAATGGATTTTATTACGGACCTGCCTCCTTGTTCGGGGTACAATACTATTCTGGTAATTGTGGATTTGTTTTCCAAAATGGCCCACTTTATTCCTTTGAAAGGTTTACCTTCAGCTTCTGTCCTAGCCAAAGAATTCCTCGAAAATATTGTTCGGCTACATGGATTCCCATCTATACTAATCTCTGACCGGGGAATCCAATTCATTTCCCACTTCTGGCGCAAATGTTGTCAAATGGCGCAGATCGATGTAAGATTATCGACCAGTCACCACCCTCAGACCGATGGTCAGACCGAGAGGACAAATCAGACCCTTGAACAGTACTTACGGTGTATGTTACAGCAATCTGAAAGCAACTGGAAAGACATTCTTTGGATAGCCGAATACGCATATAATAATTCGGTACACTCAGGAACTGGCCACAGTCCTTTTTATACTTTGTTTGGGCATCACCCTCGAACCTCAAACCTTGACTCACCTCAGAACCTCGGAATGCCTGCAGTAGAACATCTGCATTCTACAATTACCCAAGCCTTCAAAGAGGCAACTACGCATTTACGACAAGCCAAGAGAAAATACAAGGAGAATGCTGATCTACATCGGAGTGAAGCACCTCCGTATCAGATTGGGGATCAAGTGTGGTTAGCTACCAGACATTTACCACTCAAAGGGCCTCGAACTTTTAACCCAAAATATCTGGGACCTTATTCTATTACGGCAGTAATTAACCCAGTGGCTGTTAAACTTGATTTACCAGCTAGTATGCGAATTGACCATGTTTTTCATGTGTCACTTCTGAAACCAGTGGTACCCGGAACCCGACTACTCAAACCTCCAGAACCTATTCTAATAGATGGGGAGCCCGAATTCGAAGTGAAGAACATTTTAGACTCAAAAATGTTTAGGTCAAAACTGTTCTACCTAATTGATTAGAAGGGGTATGGACCTCAGGAGAGGTCGTGGGAACCCAGCGACCATGTGCATGCACCTCGATTAGTCAGGAAATTCCACCGACTCTTCCCAAACCAAAACCCCCGGAGGGAACAACCTTGGGAGGGGCCTTGGGGGGAGTGCTGTCATGATGCCCGCTCCCGGGGAGCCGGTTCAAGCCCGGCGTCCCCGAAAGCGGACATCCAGTCCCCAAGGAAGGACCCAGCAACCCCATATAGGGGCCCTTTGGACAGTGTCCTGGCGCCTATGGCGCCAGGCTCATAAAAGACATCAGTCCTGGCGCCATAGGTGCCAGGCTCATTATGGGAATGCTTGGGTGCACTTACCTGATGCAGACCATGCTGCAGGATCCCGGCCTCCTTGAGGCCTGAAAGGAACTACTTTACCTGTGGGACTAATTTACCATCCGGTCGGGGAAGGATACACACCTGATTGGAGGAAGGATACATACCTGGAACTTCTTCCAAGGCTATTTAAACCCCACCCGAACAGCCACACGTGCTTCGCGTTGTTCTGCATCTAGCAGCTGGACGCTCACCGTGTCTGCTCCTGCATCCTGACTTCTGCCACGCCTGCCAGCCTCCTGCCAGCATCCTGGATCACCTGCAAAGGAAGAGAAGAAGAGAAGAAGAGAAGAGAAGAAGGAAAAGTCCTTACCTGCTAAATCCGCATCCCGGAGACATCTCGCCGACAATCCTGAAAAGGAAGACTTTAATTTAAAAGCTCATCGCGTCGATCGCTGCAGCGCCGCATTCCACTCACCTTTACAGGGTGCCTCCATGTTCAGCAGCATCATCCGAATTCGCAGTCACGCCCCAGCGCCTAGGGAGAAAAAGACCAGAACAAAAGGTGAGAGATAGAAGGGAATAAGGAAAGCTAAATCTCCATGTTAAGACTTACCTGTTGATTCATTCCCTCTTCATTTCGGGTCCGCGCCGCATCCTGGCATTTCCGGACCCCGGCCCCTCAGCCTTAATGGGCGAATGAAAAGACATTACCAAAAAACGCTCATTAAAGACTTACCTGATTTCTACAAGGGTTTCACCTCTCATCTCGGGTCGGTGCCTGTTCCCCGGCATTCCGTACCCCGGCCCCTATGGGGAAAAAGACACTAGCATTAGTACATTAATGCATGGACACAAGGGGAACCTCTTATCAAAAAACTTACCTGGAAGCCAAGCAAGTTTGGTTCTCACCAATCCGAAAATCCAGTGAAGTAACTGGATACCAACGCGCCCCTGCATCAGAAGCAGGATGGAGAGCTCGTCCTTCCAGACCCTAAGGTGAGACGCTAGGAGAAATCACAGAAGGGTTTCAAGGAGGGTGAGAGGGGAAAGTGGGAGGCCGATTGCATTACCCCGCAGACAGTTAATCCCCTCTTTTCGCCTACAGAAGGATACTTCTGCGAGCCAGACAAGCCAGATTTGGGGGCCCGGTTAGTCCGTCTTCCGAACCCTGCGCATCACCTTAGAAGAGGTCACAGCAGCGCGAACCAGGCCAGCGCCTCCGTGGGAGTCAGGTGAGCGTAACACTTGTAGACTTATGGACCACCTAAGCAACTTTGGATTCTCCCCCTTCATGTTCATTAGCCACTTTAAGGGCTTATGGTCAGTTTGCACAGTGAAGTCGGTCCCATAGAGGTAGGGCCTCAGCTTCCGTAGGGCCCACACAACAGAGAAACATTCTTTCTCTACCGTGGACCATCTGAGCTCTCTGTCCTTAAGCTGGCAACTAATGAAACCAATAGGGTGTTCCTTACCCTTCTCATCTACTTGTGATTGTACAGCTCGTATCCCAGTGTCAGAGGCATCTGTCTGCACAATAAAAGGTCTTTGGTAATCAGGGGCCCTGAGGACAGGGGCCTGGCACAAGGAGTCTTTTAAGCCATTCAGGGCCTTCTCACACTCTTCAGTCCAAGTCACCTTCTTGGGTTTCTTCGGAATGGTGAGAGCAGTCAGAGGGGCAGCTATGGTGCCATAGTCTGCCATGAAATTTCTGTAATACCCCGTGAGTCCTAAGAAGGCTCTCACTTGGGTCTGTGTAGTGGGGGTAGGCCAGTCTTGTACTGCTTGTACTTTACTGGGTAGAGGCTCTATCCTCCCTCCACCTACTTCATGTCCAAGGTAAACCACTGAGCCTTGTCCAATCTGGCATTTACTGGGCTTTATGGTCAAGTGGGCTTTCTGAAGAGCCTGTAACACCATCCCAAGGTGTTTCACTTGGTCTTCCCAGGTGGCACTGAAAACCGTTATATCATCCAGATATGCAAGACTGAATTCATCTAACCCATTCAACACATGATTCACAAGCCTCTGGAAAGTGGCAGGTGTGTTCTTCAACCCAAAAGGCATTACCCTGAACTGGTAAAGACCTTCTGGAGTTGAGAATGCTGTCTTCTCTTTGGCATGTTCTGCGAGGGCTATTTCCCAATAGCCTGCAATGAGGTCAAACATGCTTAGGTACTTGGAGGCACCCAAGGTATCCACCAGCTCATCTGTTCGAGGCAAAGGGTGTGCATCTGTCTTGTGACAGCATTCAGAGCCCTGTAATCCGCGCAGAACCTCAATTCAGAAATACCTGCTTTTGGAACCAAAACCACAGGGCTTGACCAAGGACTACTAGAGGGTTCAATCACCCCAAGATCTAACAGTTTGTTGACCTCCGTCTTAATGTAAGACCATACTTTGTCTGACATCTTGTATCCCCTATTTTTGGTAGGTACACTGTCTCCTTTGTCTATGTTATGTTTGCACCAAGGTGTCAAACCAGGGGACTGTGAAAAGAGGGAGGAAAATTGCCTAAGCAAACTTTTCACCTCAGCCTGCTGATCAGAAGTCAGGTGAGGGGCCACTTGTACACTCTCAAATGAGCTATCTGAAGGACTGCTTTGGAACAGGTCAGGGAGAGGTTCAGACTCCTCTTCCTCGACATCTGAGGCCAATAGCAGTGCTGCGATTTCAACTCTTGGGATGAAAGCCTTCAGCCTATTTACATGGAACACTTTTGGAGCCTGTCCAGGCCTTCCAAGGTCCACTAAATAGGTGACCTCACCCAGGGGCTTCACCACTGTGTAAGGGCCTGACCATTCATCCTGTAAAGCTCTAGGCCTTATGGGATTCATGATCAGGACTTGCTGACCAGGTGTGAAGTTGATGAGGGAAGCTTTCTGGTCATACCAATGTTTCACCAGGGCTTGTCCTGCCTTCAACTTGTCACTAGCCAGACCCATCAGGAGTACCATTCTTTTTCTGAGCCCTAACACATAGTCTACTACGTTGGTAGTAATAGGGGGAGTGGGCATATCCCATCTCTCCTTGACTATGGCTAAGGGTCCCCGCACAGGGTGACCAAACAGAAGTTCGAAGGGGCTGAAGCCAACACCCTCCTGTGGTACCTCTCGGTAGGCAAACAGTAAGCATGCTAAAAGAAGATCCCATTTTCTTCTCTCAGGCTCTTCCAGAGCCCCAATCATACTTTTTAAGGTCCGGTTAAACCGTTCCACCAGACCATTGGTCGGGGGTGGTATGCGGAAGACAACTTGTAGGTGACCCCACATTGTTTCCACATAGCCTGCATATACTTCGACATAAAGTTGCTGCCTCTGTCAGACACAACTTCTTTAGGGAAGCCAACCCTAGTAAAGATGCCGAGTAAAGCTTTTTCGACGGACTTGGCAGTCACAGTTTTCAATGTAATGGCCTCAGGATATCTGGTGGCATGGTCGACCAATACCAGGATAAACCTATTGCCTGAGGATGTTTGGGGGTCAAGGGGACCAACTATGTCGATCCCTACCCTCTGGAATGGTACTCCCACAACTGGGAGTGGTACCAATGGAGCTTGGATTGTTGAACCACTCTTACCAGATAACTGGCAGGAGGCACAACTCCTGCAGTGACTTTCTGCTTACACCCCCCTCTAGGGACAGTATAAGTGCATGGATAACCTTTGCTTGGTCCTCTTAATACCAAGGTGACCAGCAAGGGGCACTTCATGCGCCAGCTGCAGGAGGATGGGTCTTACAGCAAGGGGAACCAGCAACCTCCCATGGTCTCCTTCTGTACACTCAGTGGGCTCACTATACAGGAGTACACCTTCCCAATAAATCCGATGCTTCCCAGGAGGTTCACCCTCAAGCTGGGAGCAGGCCTGTCTCCTTAGGCCTTCCAGAGATGGGCACTCACGTTGGCCTTTACTGAATTCTTCCCTGTCAAGACCACCTTCCACTAACAAATCGTTTAGTTCAGGATGGTCATTGGGGTCAAACACTTCAGGCATCACCACCTCCTCATCAGGTCCTGGTGATTGGCCAACTACCTCCACCACAGTGGTAGGCGAGTTAGGGGGAATATTCTCTTTCCCTCTTCTTGGTTTCTGGACTCCTTTAGCCTTGGGTTTCCCCTTTGGCTGGGGCAGAGCATTGGTCTTGGCCAATGCTGCCCTCGTTTGAGACCTTGTGCAGGGTCTGTCAGCAGTATCTCCCTCAAGCCCTAAAGCTCTGAGATCATTGCCCAACAAGACCTTTCCTGGGACACTCCTCTGAATGCTCACTGGAATCCTGACTGCTGTACCATTGATAGTAAGATTTACAGCCAACCTAGTGGGCATCAGAGTAGCTCTGGCAACTTCCTCTGGGTCTACCAAGGTAGAGTCTACTACAGTTCAACTGCACCCACTATCCCTAAGAGCTGGATTATCTACTCCATTGATCAGCACACTGTCTTTAAAGTAGTGCTTGATGTTATCTGGAATCCTAGCATAAGCCTCTGCGACTTTAGGCTCCCAGGAACCCAGGGAAACTAAAACTACCTCAGCTTCTATCCCACTGGGGAAGGTGTCTGAGGAGAAGGATGCTCCGGTAATCTCTTCTTCCTCGTAGGAGGAGAAGGCCAGATTAGCAGAGTGGACCCCCAAGGTTTTCACCTTACATCTGTGATCCCCCTTAACATGGTCAGTTGCTCCACAAGCAAAACAAGATCCATTGGGTCTGTTTACATAGGGAGGCATATTATAACCAGAGTTCTGTTTCGGAGGCTGACCTCCACTACCCTGTGAGTTCTCTTGTGTCTTACCCTTATTTTTCTTTTTGTGGCCCTTTTGGGAAGATGATTTATCAGTTTCCCCACCCTCCTTATCTTTGGACTTTTTCCCTTCCTCCTGCTTACCAGGATGAGTCTTGTCCTATTGGGACACTCAATGTGACACCCATAAATCTGCTGCAATGGCAAGTTTCTTAGGATCTACCTCCTTTGAATCTGCCAAATGCTGCTTAGGCTCAGGGGAAGAAGATGCAAAAATATGTTCCAGCATGACAAGACTTATCATACCTTCAAAGGTAGAAACCTTATAACCTTCAACTCAGCCAGTCAAGTTTTTTAAGGATTCAGTTACATAAGATACCCAAGTACCACCTTCTTTTTTCTTATACTCTCTGAATCTTTTTAAGTATTGGGCAGGAGTCTTTCCAAAATTTAAAATGAGAGTTTGCTTCAACATTGCAAAATCTGCTCTCTCAGCCTTCAACATTTCCATAATGGCACTGCAGCCAGAATGGGGCAGTCTGCTAAGTAACCAGGCAATTTTATCAGCATTGTCAACTTGTTGAACTTCACATGCATGCTCAAATGTATTCAGCCAGTCCATAATGTCATTCTTTTCCTCATACACACTGAGCAGACCTTTTGGAAACCTTGGATGAGAGGAGGTCCCATGTCCAGGACCCTTGGATCCATTGGCAACTTGAAGCTTGGCCAGTTCCAACTGGTGAACCCTGTCTTTCTGTTTTTCTGCCTGTTCGATCTTTAGCTTGGCTCTATTGAACTCAAGCTCTTCCTGGAGTTTGGCCATATTGAACTCATGCACCTTCTACCTAAACAGCAGCTCTTGCCTCTTGAATTCAAGCATGGCTTCCCCATCAGCACTGGCAGAGGAAACATTGGAGATTTCATCCTCCCTGTCCTCATGGTCGCTGTGGACCAGTGCAGCGGCAGAACTATCAGTTCTACCAGTGAGAGCAGCCCCACCTCCTTCTGCACTGTCCTCTGAAGCTATAGCGCTAAACTGAGCTTCTTGCCAGGCCATGATTCTTAGGATCATTTCCATTTTGGTGCCTTGACAGGAGACACCTCTCTAAACACACATCTTTTTCAATGTTTCAGATTTAGAAGCATTTAAAGTTAACAAGGTATGTGTTTCCATACTGTTAGATAGGACTATGGCTTTTAAAAAGTTATACTACGACAATTCACTATGTGTCCTGGTAGGAATAACTCGAAATGCCTTAGCTCGTGCGCAACACCGGATACCTTCAGTCCTATCCCACCACTGTACACCAATTTTTTAAGATGGATTTCTGAACTCGGACCTAGAGGGGCAGAGGTTCAGAAGGCCAGCCTAGTTTCTTGGAACAGGGTAACCTCTGGACCAATCAGGGTAGCGATGGCAGCGGTCAAGACTAAGGGCCTCATTACACGGATGGCGGTAAGGATTTACTGGTACCGGTAAAAAACGGGTCCCGGTAAATCCTTACCGCCTTACTACGAGGTCCCTTTGCGGGTTGGGGGATTTAACGCCTGCTATTTGCAGGCGTTAAAATCCAACCCGCAAAGGGACCTCGGAGCTAATTACGGCACCGCAAAATTGCGGTGCCGGAATTAGTGCCTTCCCCATTCCCATAGAGCCCTATGGGGCAGAAATGGGAATGGGGAAGGGCAATGGTGGAAGGGGGATTTACCGCCCCTCCAACCTTGGAATGGGGCGGTAAATCCCCTTTCCACCAAGGCGGTGCCGGTATTTTACCGGCATGAGCCATGGTGCTAATAGCGCCATGGCTCACCGCCTACCGTGTAATGAGGCCCTAAGTCTCAAGAGGGGTGAGGGTGACTGAAAGACCTCAATGAGTGTTACACATGGGCACCGTCCCGCTCTGCTCAGCTCGCGGCGCTCTCGATCCCGAAGAAGACGGCTGCCCTTCCCTGCTTCCCCGTTCTGGAGGTGTTGGCGGTTGTCAGGGAAACCACGCCGCAGGAGTATGCTGCGTCGCAGGATCGGCTGACCTTGACGCTTCCTCGATCACATAAAAACACACGTGACTCAAGATACAGCGCTTCTAATTAGCATTGCTTTTCCTCGCTGTTATTCATGTGTACTGAATTGGATCTTTTCCTGCGCTTGACTCCGGACTTGTTACCTGATTCCCCTTTCGCTTGCCCCTCGTCTGTCAGTTGATTCACCGGCTGTTGACTGGAACTTTGGAACGCCTACTGACCTGCTTTCGGATTATCCTCCCGGCCAGCCCACTCGAAGCCTGACTTTGGAACGCTTACTGACCTGCCTCCGGATTATCCTCCCGGCCAGCCCACTTGAAGCCTGACCTTTGAATGCTTATTGACCTGCCTATCGTCTTGTCCTGATCTGCCATTGCTCTCCTCTTTGCTGTCAGTGTATTACGTTACACTCTTCCATCCAGTTCTTCTGTGATATTCCCTCTAATTATTGGCTGGATGATTACCTCCATCTATCTTATTCTTATCTTCAGCCTACCTACGGTAAGAGTTTCGAGCTACTTTTGGATTTGTCTTGTTCACCAATTGAGATCTGCTATAAAGGAGTATTAAGACAGACTTGTGATAGCTCAATTGTGCAAGCTGGACGCCTTGCTGATTCCTTGCACCACCCCGAACCTAGTTGCGACCCTCGTACCGTTCGGGAAGCTACCCTCTACTAACCTTACCTGTTTGTTATTTTATACCTCCATTGTGTTTCTCTTTTTGGACATCTTCCAATCCATAAGGGGGTAAGAGTCGCTCTTTGGTTTTCTATCAGTATTACTCTCCTAACTAGAACTTCCAACACTAAGCCCTGCTTTTCTTTCCTCTATTTAGAACTCTCAAACCACTAGCTGCCAACCCTCTTTCAGGTACTTACCCACTTCCTAGATCTCCATCAACCTTTAACGTTCTAATATTGCCTCCAACCTCTTTTCTTGTATTTTGCAGCTTGGTGTGGCGGTGTGGTTTTTCCCTGCTCTTTTGGGTAATACACCAACCTGCCTGTTCTACTTGACACAGTCGAGGGGGTTCATTATCTTAAAGAGCCGCCTCAAGAGAGGCAGTCCGGTCTGAGGGGTCCTTTTCGGACTATACTCAGCAGTGACAGAAGTTTCCGGTCCAGTTGGTGTTCCATTCTCTCAACGCCCCGGGCAGTCCTGCAGGCGGTGAGTAACAATGAGCACACAAAGCAAGGACACTTACAAATTACTCCAGACAGGTGTTATATTAAAAATATAGACACATTTATTACAAGGCCTTTGTAACATCGACCATAGTAAAGAATCACAATAATACTAAAGTAAACCAACACATCACAATCAATACAATATATATACAAGACTGAGGGGTCTAAGGAGTTATGAATTATGAGATAATATGTAGGCCACCTAGATGGGGAGGAAAACAGGCAGTGCACGTAATCATTAGACCCAGTTCGATATCAGAAATACACCTAACTAGGAGGAAGTCCGAGCCCTACGAAGAGAGGAGCCTTATGCTCAAAGGTACCTGCACGCGCTGGTGCCAATGGATAAAGGCGGGTCTCTTCAAGGGGCTCAGGCAGTTCAGGAAGGTGAATGAAGCAATGCAGAACAAATCCCCACTACTCAAGCCAGGCCTCCACTTGTGGGCAGAGGCAGGGTGAGAGTGCAGGATAGAGTCGCTATTTCGAAACAGTGGTAGAAAAGGAACGGGCTCCTGCGCGAGGGGGCACCGGTTGGGGTATTGTCAAAAACAATACTAGAGGAAAGTGTGTCGACACTCTCCCCCGAACCACAGAAGCCGAATGAAGTCGACCCTCCACCCGTGGTTGGCACATTACCTGATATATATATATATATATATATACACAGGATACCACGTGGCAGCCAATGGGGGGAAGAGGGTTAGGAAGAGGTTATGGACGGGGAGGGGAATGTTAGGGAAACCGGATAGAGGGTTAGGGAACACCTAAGTTGGACAGGATGAGGGACGTAACCAGGAAAAAACCCTACCCTGCCTAACATGACATAAAGTACCAAGGAGTCTAAAGTAAACACAGGTCAACAGTAATGTCCTCTTAATACTGGACACAACTACTAAGGTTCCAGCACCTCTTAGTACCTTCTTGTTACAGGTACTCCTAATGCTCTTGTTAAATGAAATACAGATTATGCAGGCACCAAATGAAACAAACTCCTGGGAGAGTATCCCAACATGAAGAACAGAACACATGGCCCTATGGGCAAGCAGTAGCACATGGACACACATAAAACATACATGGCCCAGTGGTCTGAGTAACAACATTAAACATAGCACCGTGTTTTCAAGAACCCACACGGTGTAACTAGTTCCAGACACTAGCATTCAACCGTGTAGACTGTCCTTTTTGTCGGGTTAATGCCCTCACACATACATAACACCAAGAGTCCCTGTTAACTCATTGTGAGTGGCAATTGCGGAGTTCATTGCTGCCAAAATGCAAGTACACAACAAAGAAAAAGCCCAACCAGCACTTATCTGAATGTCTGGGAAGCTCGGAAGCCTTCTCAGAAGTTAGGTGATGACGGCGTAATAGCAGCGCGAATCAGACTTCCACCACCTCGCGTTCTGTGCCGCGTTCAGGAAACAATGCAGAGCGACATGGAAACAGCGCGTAGCCTCGGTGCACTGCTCTTCCTTAGTTCAAGTTGCTGCTTGGCCCAGCAAGCGGGCGTTATTCCGCGAGATCCTTCGGCATGGCTTCGCCTCCAAACACAAAATAAGCCACACCTGCCGTGCGCCGTTGAGCCCTAATAAGCTGTTACTAATTAGAGACAGCTGGCTCAACGCGCGTACGACCAGAACTACACGATTCCCAAAGGCTACAGTTGCTTCTGTAAGGGGAAAGACTTCTGATTTGGCCGAGTTGAGTTTCAGGCCTGAGTACTTGCCAAAAGTTTTGACCACTGTTAGGACCTTAGCAAGGTTGTTTCCTGGGTTCTTTAAGTACAATACGATATCGTCAGCGTACAGTGTAATGATCTCTAATTTTCCCTCACGCAATATTCCATATTTACTGTACAGTTTATTCTTATCCGAGCATAGGGGCGTGTATAGAGAACCCTGACCCATTTAATAAAATTAGGGCCGAACCCATAATTATGTAGGACCCTGAACAGGAAGGGCCAGTATACCGTGTCAAAGGCCTTTTGCATATGTAATGAGACTGCCACAGCTTGTAATTCTTCGGGTATCGCTGCTAGGATTTTGTGGCAGCGTCTAATATTCGTTGCCGTAGATCTGCCCGGTATGAACCCCGCTTGGTCCTCATGGACCATGTATGGCATTAGTGGTGTTAGTCGTGTGGCCAGGATCTTTGCAAAAATCTTAGCGTCAGTATTTATTAATGATAGTGGCCTGTAAGATCCGCAATCCTCGGGGGGCATCCCTGGTTTGAGCAGTAGAGTAATAACCGCTTCTCTGGTGGTTTCCAGTAGCTCCCCTTTTTCTAGGGCTTCTGACCAGACGGCAAGTAGTTTGGGGACAAGGAGTTGTGCAAACTCTTTATAGAATTCTGCACCAAGGCCGTCAGTGCCTGGGGCTTTCCCGTTGGGCAGTGCCTTTATGTCTTCAACTATTTTCACTGTTGTGCCTGACCGTGCCATCTTACTTACTGTTTGCCATTGTGTGCCCGTTTATGTCTGCCTAGCATGCACGCTGAGAACCATTAGACACACACAGTATAACTGCATTGTTTTTGACCTATACTGTACTACTACACTCCACTGAGGACGTACCATTGTGCTGCTACAGCGACCACACACTACCTAATCCAATCGTTAGGCCACCTGTGTCACGATATGCTGCTGTGGTCCTCTGCCAGCATCCTCCTCACACACCTTGTCATTACATGGCAATTAGTCAATGCACATTGTGCACCATCTTTCGGCACCGCTGAGATTCTCCACCACCACCCCAGTACATACTCCCCACTATGCTCTACAGTACATTACCATTGACTCACCTCTTCTCCCCTCTCACACCCACGCACAACATTATAACTAACCCCCTCACTGACTACTCTACCAACCCTTATCTCAATGCACCTGCCTTGTGGCTTCAACACTTCGCCACGAAACCCACACCAAATCAACCTTGCTCTCTCCAACTCAGGAACACCAGACTTAGATCCAGACTGCCTCAAATACCATGCGCCCAGCGCAACACACTCCACCACCACACCTCCAGCCCACGGCCAACCACACAGACTCTACCTGACCATCCTGTGACCCCCCCTTTTAATGAATTAAATGGAGCCCTCATCAATGCTAGGTCCCTCACTGCCCACGCTCTCGATATCACAGACCTCATCACCGCCCAAAACCTCGACTTCATCGCCATCACGGAAACATGGCTACATGCCGCCTCAGGCCCGCTCCTGGTCCTCGCCATCCCAGATGACTACTCCATCCTTAGAAATGACCGCCAATCTCAACTCTCCAAAGGGGGCGGCATCGCATTTATACATGGGGACAACATCAATATGAGACTCATCCCCAACACCCAATTTAGCTCTGCCGAATCTCTATCAGTTAAACTATCCCTATCACCGACCAACACAGCATCATTATACCTCATTTACAGACCACCAGGACCTCTCACCTCCTTCGTGGAGGATATTACATCCATCCTTACTGACAACACCAAGGCCATTTCCCAAGTGCTGCTACTGGGTGACATCAACCTTGGCCTATCAGATCCTAAGGATCTCATGGCCACCGAGGTTGCTAGTATCATCTCTAACTTAGGTTTTCAGCAACGCATTCTCGAACCGACCCATAACAAGGGTAGAACGCTCGATTGGATTGTAGACTTAAACTGTAACACATTGATAAGCTCCAACTTTGCCCGTGCTTGGTCCGACCACCACATCATTATCTTACATATACCAGCCACCAACCCCTGCCCTAAATCTAATATAGCTCCCACTATTCCTACAAGGAACAAAAAGGACATCACTAGGGACAAACTACTCCCCCTCATCCTACCTATTCTTAACAATTGTGCCTCACCGCACCACAACCCCACTGTCCTAGTGGACACCTTTAACCAAACATTTCTCAAAGCCATTGACACCCTAGCACCGCTCAAACTACGGAAAGCTAAACAACAAGCCCATTTGAATTCCTGGTTTATGCTGGAACTTAGAGCTCTGCGCAAAGTAAAAGGTAAGGCTGAAGCGCTCTGGAAAAGTCTTCCATGTGCAACTAACAAAGACAACCTTTTCATCGCATCCCTTAATTACAAGGAAGCAATCATACAAGCAAAAAAACAGACATATAACCAGCGTATCTCGCAAGCATAATCCAACACGGAGGAGTTATTTAAAATTCTCAAAGAATTAGAATCCTCTTTGCCCATCCTAGACACATGCAGCAAAGACAGTACATGGTGCAATTATATCCAAAATGCTCTCCTCACTAAAATAACCACCCTACAAGCCAAAATCAATGCCAAACAAAACTCCCTTCTCACCTCCTCCCAAACTAAACTCCCTGCACCCAAGATGGCCACCACCGCCTTCAACCAGACTCCATTTAGCTTTGCACCTCTCACCATCCCAGAGGTTGAAAAAATCATTAGCAATCTAAAACCTTCCAACTGCCAAGGCGATTCTTGCACTGCACCGATCATCAAGGAATCAGCACACCACCTTGCCTCCTTCATTACCACCTTCATCAATTCCTCATTTCACTCTGGAATTGTCCCTAATAATCTGAAGGACGCATGGGTCATCCCCTTGCTGAAAAAACCTACACTGGACACTGGATCCAGCGATACCATCCAATTACAGACCCATCACCACAGTCCCGCTCCTTCTGAAAATATTAGATAGAGCAGTCTACCTACAGATACAGAAGTATTTGGAAACTAACAACTTACTCGGCACAAGACAATCTGGCTTTAGACCTAAGCACGGGACAGAAACAGCCTTATTAGATCTCAAACCTCAAATTGAGGATTTAAAAGACAATGGCAAACTGGCCCTCCTTCTACTCCTGGACCTTTCAGCAGCTTTCAATTTGGTCAATCACCAAATCCTCTGCCATCACTTGAAATCAGCTGCCCACTTTTCTGAAAAAGCCACTAATTGGATCAGCTCCTTCCTGAACAATAGACATATGAGAGTATTCTCACCTACCTCATCAGCAGATCCAACTCCGGTCCCCTGTGGAGTCCCAAGAGGGTCTTGTGTATCCCCTACACTTTACAATGTATTTAACAAACCTTTGTTTGATGTGCTTGACTATCTAGGTGTCACCTATACCAACTACCCTGATGACACCCAGATACTCATCTCTATCACTGGTGACTACACCGCTGACTCTAAAGCTTTGAATGACATCTACCAAGTTGTCCAAGCCTGGATGGCACAACACGAGCTCTGTCTCAACGATGATAAGACAGAGCTCCTCATCCTTGGCACCCAACAAAGACTCAATAAGCTTGACCCCTCATTTAACACTTTCAATATCGATGGCAACTCCATCAACGTATTCAAAGATACTAAAACTCTGAGATTGTACCTCGATTCTACACCCTCCATTAATAGACAAACTAATGCGGTCACATGTACACATGTAAGCCTGATCACAGCCGGATCACAGCCTGCCATCCATTCCTCCCCACTCAGAACTGCATTATTCTTGCTAGGACTCTGGTTATGTCCAAACTCGATTATTGTAATGCACTTTATCAAGGCACCAACCAACGCAACCTCAACAAACTCCAGATCACTCAAAATAGTGCTATTAGAGCGGCCCTCAACATTCCCAGATCTGCACACATCTCTGAAACCAGGAAGAGTCTACACTGGCTCTCAGTTGCCCAAAGGATATCACTGAAATCCCTGGCCATTACTCACAAATGTGTAAACAACCAGGCCCCCATCTACCTAGCTTCTCGGTTCTCTCAGTATATACCTTCACAATCACTCAGATCTTCCCAAGCACATTGCCTCACAATCCCCAGATACAAACTACAGAGAGGAGGTGCTATCTTCCCAGTCTTAGCTGCCAAACTCTGGAATACACTGCCACTCACCATTAGAACCCTGCCATCTTCTACCCTATTCAAACACAAAGTCAAGTTTTGGCTATCCGCTACATTTGTCCAATTGCCGTCAAAGGCCATCTGATCTTCTCCACCTTTTCTATTTTTTTGACAACTACCTCCTTGCCAATTTGCCTGCCAATCTGCACTGCTATGTACTTTACTGCTCTTGTGAACGTAATTTGATTGATGTACCTTACTGCTCGTGTGAATGTAATTGATTGATGTAACTGTATTCCATGCCATTCATGTACCTGTTGCTCTAAGATATGCGCCCGGTTGCCCTCGGGCCTGGTGCGCTATACAAATAAATAAAACACAAATACAAATATTTCTGGTTCAGTAATAAGGTTTTCTATGGCCTCCCTGGTGGCGTCGGATAGAAGTGTCGTTGGCATCTGGGCTAGGTATTGATCTTACTCTTGTTCCGTGGCGGTGCTCTGTGGTGAGTAGAGGTGTTTGTAGAAGTCAAAAAACGCCCCCTCGATCTCTAATTGGTTTGTGATCACCGTCCCATCACTCCTTGTTATACATGGTATACCCATTCGGCCTCGTTCCACCCGTACCATCCTGGCCAATAGTCTACCCGGGGGTTCTTGTTCCCCATATCGCTGCACTGCCGCGGGCCTGTCAGAGTAGAAAGCTTTGCGGTCAGCAGCTTCTCTAAATTCGTCTGTCTTGGTTTTGATGTCAAGCCCCAGTTGCGTGGACCGCACCTGCGCTTACTGGTTTTGTATTTGGGCAATGTCTTTTTCCCGTTTGGTTAGATCTCTGCGGATATCCCTCAGTACACCGAACTCGGTTGACATTGCGGTGCCTCTCATGCATACTTTGAATGCCTGCCACAGCACCGCTTGGCTGGACACTAAACCTTAGTTAATTTCAAAGTATTCTTGGATGTGCTGAGTTAGTGATGACTTGTAGACCTGGTCCTGTAGTGCTGCCGGTTTGAACCTCCAGGGGGGCCTGTTTATTTTAATCTCCGGGATTTCCAATATTATCTGAATGGGTGTGTGGTCTGAGTACGCCCCCGGGTAAGTATGTTTGTTGGTGATCCAGCCTTATGGCTCGTGGGATAATAGCCATACGTCTATCCTTGAGTGCATATCATGCACCGAGGAGTAGAATGTGTATGCTCGTTTGGTGCCATTTAACATGCGCCACACGTCCCTGAGTCCCAGGTCGGCCATGTGGGTGAGTATTTTTTGGGCTGCCTTAGTAAGTGACCTCGGCTGATCCGATGTACGATCAAGCTGGATGTCGAGTATGGTGTTTATATCGCCACCACACATCAATTGGGCCGTGGGAAATTTTGCTAATTTCCCAAACAGTGTGGAGTAAAAGTCGGGATCATCCATGTTTGGCCATATACGTTTAGCAGCAGGACCTCTCTACCTTGAAGTGTGCCGTGAACCACAACGTACCTGCCTTGCGGATCACATTTTGAATTGAGGCATGTGAAGGGAATGGATTTATGTATCAGGTTTGCTACTCCCCTTGGGCGGCTTGAATATGATGTGTAGTAGTGGTGCGTGCCCCAGTTAGGGGCTAGCTTTTCAGCTTATTGCTGTAGCAGGTGAGTTTCCTGTAGGAACACTATTGTAGGGCCTAGCCTAGCAGTGTATGCCATCATTGTCCGCAGACATTCCAGCTCAGCATGGTGATATTTTCATTGTTCGTCTTAGCCATCATCTCGAAACCTCCTTTGGTGATGTGTGACTTGCTCCCTCCCCTCTGTGCCTGTGTCTGTATCCTTTTCTAGTACCTGTGTGTTTTTAAGTGTAACTCCCTTCCCACCCAACTGGTTTCCCAACAAGCTTTCCCTGTGTCCCACCCCCACCCTCATAGTTACCCCGACTTAAACTATGTCCGTCTGCCCAACCTCTTTCCCTCCCATGTCTTAGATGTGCACCTGCAGCAGGGCGGGTTCCGCTGCGACTTTCAGGCCGGAATGCTTAGTGTTTGCGGCGTTTACGGCCGGTCTTGCTTGCTGTTACTCGAACACATATTGAATGGTGGGAGCATACTTGTTCTTTTAATGCGGTTCATGTTGGTGTTTGAGGTGTTCCCACGAAGGGGCATCACCGCCCCCTAACCATTGTTCTCGCATTGTGTTGTGTTACTATGAACATTTCAGAGTTTCAGGCTTCATTCCCAGTCATTGGTTGATGGGTTGGTAGTGAGATGTTGGCTTCGATGAAGCTCGCCGCCTCCTCTGGGAATGTGAAAAAGTAGGTTTTATTTTTGTGTTGCAGCCTCAACCTGGCTGGGTATAGCATTGCATAGGGAATGTTACGCTTGCGTAGCAGTTTCTTGACCGCAGTGAATGAGCGTCGTTCTTGCTGTACTCCCAACGTGGAATCTGGGAATATGCATATAGTGTTGGCCTCCCATCTTAATTCTTGCTTTTCTCTAGCCGCTTTCAGTACCAGGTCCCTGTCCCCATAGTTCATCATGCGTGCTATGATGGGTCTTGGGAAGGCTCCAGGCTTGGGTTTAGGTGCCAGAGATCTGTGTGCTCGCTCCACTATGAACATAGGTGACAAACCTGGGTCTCCTAAAAGGTCCCGCAGCAGTTTCTCTATTGCTTGCTCCATGGGTCGCTTCAGTGCTTCTTCTGGCATACCTACTATGCGTATGCTGTTGCGTCGAGATCTTGCTTCCAATTCTTCACACTTTATTTTGACCGTCCCCAATTCCTTCACCATCGTTGTCACAGTGCCTTTTAGTGCTTCCAGCGCATTCTCTGTGTTACCGATTCGGGTCTCGGTCTCTGTGATGCGACTTGTAGTCTTATCTAGTTGTGTATTGATGGATGCTACGTTGGCCGTTATGCCATCCAGTTTCACGTTGAGCGAAGTGAATCCCTGCTGCATAGCCGCAAAGACTGCTTGTGTGTCCATCGCGGCATTTGTTGTTGGTGTAGGTGGTTGCAGCGTTTGTTCAGTTGACATAGTGGTCTTGACCACTTTCTTCATTGCTGTGGTAAACATTTCTATGGCGCCCTTCCCCTTTTTTGTACCTAGGCCCTTGGGTATTGTCTTGTAGTAGCTCTGGGGTTCAGTGTTGTGCCTGTCCTCCTTCCTCGTGGATTGTTGCGTAATGCCAGGGTGCGTGGATATTCTGGCTTTTGACTCGTTGGGCACAATCGGGTAGTTGTGTCAGTGAGCCATCTTTACCTGCACCTCTCCAGAAGGAATTAAGGCTGATGGTGTCCCAGTTGTATAGATGTAGTCTTCCCCTTCTCGGCAGCTACTGACTCTCTTTGTTGCGCTATAGCTCAGTACAGTAGTGAGACTCGTGTTGTGACCATCGTCACAAAAGTTGTGGTTGTACCTCTCAGAATTCCCTCCCAAACTCCCGCGGGTTGTCCACTGTTCAATTTTGGTTTAAGGCGTATGTGTGTTCAAGTCGTAGTGGTCTAGGTTATAATTTATGACGCCCTTTTGAACACCGGTACCCCCTTGTCTGGGATCTGCCTTGAAGATGTAACTAAAAGAATGTCTATGTGGAAGAGTTATTTCAGGCCTGATTGCTCCACTATTGTATATTGATTGTTCAGTTCTTGGGAAAGTGCGCCCCGTCTTAAAAGGGGGCACAGGCATGCTCTGCTGCGTGGGTATGTCTCTGCTGCATGCGCTGGTGATGATGCAGTACTTTATTTCCGGATTGTTTTTCCATTGTGGGCCTGTGTTTTCTCGTGGGGCCCCACGGTCATCCCGGTGGGGACAGTTACCGGGGAGCTCCAAAGTGCTGTGGTGTCACCAGCGCAGGGCTTCTACATCTGAATTGTCCAGTTGGAGGCAGCGCCTCTGACTTTATCTTGAGGCGTAGTGTGGGCGAGTCGCCCTTTATGAGCTTATGGAGCTGTATCAGGCCATTGCAGTGACTCCCACGCGTGGAGTCAAAACATGTGAGCCGTTGGGTTATCGTGATGGCCGAAGCATGTCAGTCTGAGGCCTTTGTTTCCAGCAGTTCGTGACCCTCCTGTGCCCCGTGTGTTAACCCGCCTGTGTCTTTGGGCAGTATGCCTGATGCAATGTCCGGGCCCCGTGGGGGGAGACTTGGGGGGCGGGTGGGAGGATCACGCTTCTCCTTCTACCGCAGTGTATGTCCTGGCATGCCAAGTGTCCTCAGCCGCCCACCCCCCTTCTCTTCTTACCGCCGCTGTGATCACACGCTTTGCAGGGGGGCCGTAGCGCTCGTCTTGTCGCAGTGGGAGGCCTCGGTGAATCAGCGGGCGCTCTACGTGGAACGGAGCGCCCGCGACCATACAGCTTGATGTGTCCCTGGGCGTGGGTTCCAACAGGCTGGAAGACGTCTCTCCCACGGCCGGGCTCCTCCTCCCGCATCACGGCTGGAATGGTGGGGTGGGCTCGCTGGTCCGACGTAGCTGTTTGCCACAGTGTAACTTCAGAGATAGGCTCTGAGCAAAGTCCAAACTTGGACACTATGTTATTACGTCCACGATGACTGCATCTGGCGATTTGCGGGCAAAACCGGACCGAATTGAGGAATTTATATGTAGTTTGGCCTGGAGTGGCTAAGGAGCTCACTGAAGAGCAGCCATCTCGCCTCCCGCGCAACAGCCTCCCATGTCTCTGCTTGTTGATCCAAAGTCCACGTGGATGCTCTCCCATGGTTCCCTACTGTTAGGACCCAAGTACTGAATTCAGCAGTGGTGGCTTGACACGTAGTGAGGCAATTGAGTCTTTCTGACAATATACCCCTCAAGAGTACAAAAGGACAGATTGAGGTGAGTATTGCCTGAAAATGTTTGTACATCCTGGTACCTGGACAGTTGGCTGCAAGATAAAATAACCATTTATTACAATAGGACCCACTACAATGAGATAACTAAGCAAAGTGATGAGTAGATACTCACAAGAAAGAAATAGAGACTGGGACTGATAGTTCCAGGCTAGGTTGGTGAGTATCCTGAAACAAGAGAGGGAGCTATTACCAGGAGTGCAAATGAGTAAGAAACAGAAGAACCAGACAGGTGTGGGCTTACCAATGATTGTTCGTGAGGAGTTCTGAAACAGAGGTTGCTGTGATGAAATGGAAGTCCTGGGAACACCAAGTTTTGATTCCTATTCCCGCCCGCACGAGGACGCCTAAAGAAGTCTTTGATCCTTGCGCCATTGCGCTAATGTTCTTTGATCCTTGCGCCGTTGCGCTAATGTCTTTAAGTTCTTTAGAGTCTTTGGGCCGAAAAAGCAGGAAGACGAGACAAGGGTATGAAGATGAAACAGTTCAATCGAAGTTCCGGGTTTGCAACAAGCGGGTAAGAAGTGAGGAATGAAATGGAAGCACTCCGTGGACTGTCCGGTATGTGAACAAGCGGGACATGAGAAATGGAACAAATGCAGTCCGTGGTTGTTCCGGGTTGTCAACAAGCAGGTAAGACGTGAGGGATGAGGCAAATGCAGTCAGTGGCCGTTCCGGGTTGTCAATGAGCAGGTAAGACGTGAGGGCTGAGGTGAATGCAGTCCGTGGCCGTTCCCGGTTGTCTATGAGCAGGTACGACTTGAAGGATGAGACGAATGCAGTCCGTGGCCGTTCCGGGTTGTCAATGAGCAGGTAAGACGTGAGGGATGAGGCAAATGCAATCCGTGGCCGTTCCGGTTGTCAACGAGCAGGTAAGACGTGAGGGATGAGGCGAAGGCAATCTGTGGACGTTCCGAGTCAGCAGAAAACTCAGGTAAGCAATTACAAGAACAAGGCAAGGAAGGTCAAGGGGTACGGGGAACTGGATAACAGGGGAACAAAATACAAAGCTTGGAATTACAAATTCAGAAGCAGCGCCTTGCAGCTTGGGCAGGGATAATATACTGGTCAGCTGACAGCACGTACTACGCGCCGCTGTAGGCTAGAACGCCTACGTAAATGCACAGGGCGCCAGTGTTTCCAAGGCAACACGTAGCGTTCTCTGAAAGAACGCATAGACAGGGATGAACAAGGATTCCGAAATGATAGTCCCGCATTCAACCTGGGGATTCGAGAATGTCTCTTACTGTATGTACCAGATCTATGAGAAGAATAAGAGGAATTCAATGGAACCCTGACACCTACTCCTTGCCATGGACTCAATCAGCGGTTCTCTCTGTTTCAGGGCCATTGCTTGGTATCAAATGCACGCCTTCACAAAAGCGTCCACGCGATCCAGAATGCAAAATGGAGGCACCACTGACCAGGCACCGGTGCCACAGGACAGTAACCAAGCGCACAAGCACTCCTTCAGGAACCGCAATCTGTGAAGGGCCCTTGAATGTGGGCAGGGTTTCCATGTTGCCAAACCACATGCACGTGGTCCAGAAAAAGTTCCAAAAATGTGGGCTTGTAGCCCCAGCTATCCAGGTCACTGAATACTGACAAATGGGGATTCAGGAGACTCACTGCTGTATCCAAGTTTGTTGCTCCGAGGAGGATGTCATCCGCAAGATTTCGTACTCCCTTCTGTGATGAATCCTATGGATCCCTCACTAAACCCCTGTCTAAAGTTTCCTTCCAGGTGGCCGAGGAAAGGCAGCCACTTCCTGTTCCCGACCTTGGGGGTGGTGCTCTGCAGGATGTGAGAAACCTGAAGGTGTCTCACTTACTAATCCCCGGGGATCTGTCATGCAGGTGGCCAGGACACGGCCATCGCTATTGGATCTAGTGCCTGGAGGTGGACCAGTGAGGGAGGATCACCTGGATGGGGGTTCCTCTGGGAGTGGATGAGGGACACTGATGGTGAGACGCAGTATCCCCCTTCTTATAACACCTTTTCCCCATCCTACCATGTAGCATCCTTAAACATTCTATCCCCCCCTTTTCCGATACGAACACTTTCGCACACCATAAAAGACGATGGACAAACACCAAATCTGTTTACCTGACATGTCCCAAAACAAGGGTTAGGCAAAGTCAGGCAATTGACCAGAATCACACACACCTGACAGCCCTTTCCCTTCCCCACAGGTACAAAAAGTGGAACACGAGAGCACAATACGAGCAAGGCAGACCGCACAACGAGAAAGCTAACCCAGCACAGCAATTCAAGAGGAGGAGAAAGACGGCCACAACCGAAAGGGTGACAAGGAAAGAAGCAACCTCCGTGGAATGAAGCGCAAGATCACGAACAATAGTTGCTGCAGATGTTAACGGTACACGGGGCTCTCCTTCACTGATAACCAAGGCAGGGAGAGGAGCTTGCCACCTTGGTACCGTCCTTGAATTCCAGAGACAAGAAAAGCCAAGCAGTTCATCACAGCAGGTGAGTCGAGGGGAGAGCCAATAAGAAACCGAACTGTGTTGAACAAAAGTAGAAAACGGCTAATTGAAGAAAGTACAAAGAACTGTACGAGAGGGGAAAACCGGCTACCGAGGGGTCAGGCACCACGTGGGTGCTCACTCGTGCAATTACCGGAAGGCCTTGGGAAAGGCGCGAGAAAGGGGTCAAAGTGGTCATACAGGGGTCTAATAAAATCCTCTGTACCGTTGAAAGTCTTTAGCTATCAGATGATTGTAAAGCTAAGGGAAGTGAATTCTGCATCATAAGAAAGTAAAAGGAATTGTGTGATTGGCAAAAGTTGGCAAGAGTGAACCCGACGGCGGGATGCCGATGAAAAGGGGGTGAAACATGAAGTCCCAATGAACAGTGTGTTGACAAGAATGAACCCGGCAGAGGGATGTCAACAGTGAACTGTTTAAAAAGACATTGGGCCTCATTCCGACCCCGGCGGTAACCGTGCCGGTAGAAACGGCACGGCTGCCGCCGGAGTCGTGTTTTTTCCCGGTGCCTGGCTTTGGGGAATTACTGGGGCATTACAGTCCTGGTATTTCCCCAAAGCCAGGCGCTGGAAAAAAGTAACTCCCCATTCCCATTGGAATCCCATTGGACTCAATTGGAATGGGGAGGACGGAAGCACTAGCACCGTGTGCAACAGTGCCAGTGCTTCCGTCAAAGTCTGCGAGAGGGTGCCATTACACCCGCCAGGTCAAACCTGGCAGGCGAGACAGCACCCGGCCGCAGAACTCGGAGTGTGCCGGTACGGAAACAATGGTGCCGGTAGATTACCGGCACCGTTATTACCGGACCGGCACACTTGTAATGAGGCCCATTAAGTTTGTGAATGTCACAGATGAGATTGTGTTCAGAAGTCATAGCGAACCCGATGGAGGGAGGCTGATGTTGAGAAGGGTCTGAGCCCGTAAGAGGGGGGCCCAGGGGTGAATAGTCATCACCCAACGTACATGTGGAAAGGAACTTTTTTTGTTTATTATTTTGGATACATTAGGTCCTCAGAGGCAAGAGACTTTTTGTAGAAAAGAGACTTAACCACTGAAGGCCCTGAGAGCAGAACTCTTGGCTCGTGTTGGGAAAGCTCAAGCGTGTGCTGTGCTCTGAAATCCCACATTGTCCTGTGCTCAGAAAAGTGGGGAAGGGAGAGCCCCAGCTACCACATCCTGACTTATTATTTGTGAACACTTTTTTCTTTCTTGTGAACATTATCCCACACTCTTTTAGTATTTAGCGTAAGGATTGGCAATAGGTTTTTAGTATAGGCCCTTTTATTTGACCAGACACCACCAGGACTGCCTTATTATTATTCGATGGTTGTAGCTTGCTCCCATCTTAGATTTAGGTTTAGATTAGGCATTTATCACACCCATTTTACAGTTTAATAAACACCCTTGAACTGTGATCACTTGTGATCTTTACTGTTGCCACCATGAGTTCTTTACAGGGAGGATCACCTGGGAGGAGAAAAGGCTCAGGAAGGTGAGAGGAATCTGTGGGGTGAGACATGGTATTTGCCTTCCTATAAGGAAGACCTATGACAACTGCCAAAGTATATAATCGCTTGTTGCCACAATGACCTAGCCGTTCCACATGTTGAACAGCTTAATGTGGGTGAAATCAGCCAGAACTCTTGTGGTATAAAAACTAATAAAACTCCTTCTCAAATCCATAGAGCTAAACACTTCCCTAACTCCAAAGGGGCCAATAAAAGTAAGTTTGTGAACAATAATCGCCAAAAGTGTAGAAAGCCTTATTCCTCTTTCCCAAAAAAATTGATGAATAATTTGTGTGATATTCCTTCCATCAATATTGTAGAGAGTGGAAATCCAATCCGAAAAGTCGAGGCGGTTAAGGAAACTAACTTTGTTGGTAGGGATTTTAAGTCCCATAATTCCTTCAGTACTGAGACAAGGAAGAGGGATACAGAGGAATACTGCAGTAAGAGCGGTCAGCTAATTGGTATAAATGACCTGCATCTTAGGGAGACTGGGAGGCTTAAAACGGCCCCACAGGTGCAGAGGGTAGATGTTATGTATTCTACGCGGAATGACCGCGCTGGTTCATCCGTGGCGTTCACGCGAAGAAGAGCACACTCACAAGCTCCCCTCTGGAATCGATACAGGTTGCCATAGCGCTTGTTTGCATGCCGGCACGTCTCGTGTCAACGGACACCTTGCAGGCGTAAGGAAAGTGCACCTAAACCACGCCCCTCTGTACTTTAAAGCACCGCTACTCATACAGCTCTCTGCTGCTAATTGTAGCGTTACTTTCCTTGCGGTTACGTTCCGTATTCCCTTCTGACTTTCAGTCAGTGCTCTATTTTTGATCTTCTGGTTCCCGACGTTTGGCTATTCAATTTGGACTGCATTTGGATACTCCTTTGGTTTGGTTACGCCCGCTCCTTTACTGACCCAGACTTCTTCACGGACTGCCTGCCTTTTCCTCAGTGACTTCCTGGTACTACGGCCCACTAAGGTAATTGGTTGTCCTCTGTTCTCATCCACGGCCTCTTTCTGGTTCCTGAGGCCATTTCATTTGCTGCTATCCTGAACTGTGCATTCTAGTAAAAACCCACTCTGCTGGATTTTACCGTTATCCTTAACTTTGGAACTTGGTTTCTACATCCTCTGGGACTTCAACATTCTACAGTGAACTACTCTCCAAGTGCATATTGACGCTTTCCGGTACATGCACCAACCCATCACTAGTGCATCCCTCGTGCCGCCCGGGTTACTCTCCTGTACTAACCTACCTTTTTATTTTGTCCTTTCATTGTTTTCCCTCTATTTGGACTTCATTCAATCCTGCCAGTTTTCCCTTCAGGTCTGTGTTTGAATTATCTACAGGCAGTGATCAATTACCGGAGCGGTGAGTAACAGAGTTAGCAGCCTTATAATGTCCACAGAGGCTAGCGATGCCTTAACACAAATAGTGCAAATGGCCACGGATCTGTGAACCGACCTGACCAATGCTCAAGAGGCATTACGACAGCGCATGGACGCTATCCAGGCCTTGGTGACCACTCCGGCTCCACAGGCAACCGGAGCTGGGGCTATGGCTTCGGGATCTGGTTTTCCAGCTCCTACTCAGGAGTCAGCACCCATCATGCTTACCACACAATTCCCTCTGCCACCCCCAGAAAGCTTTCTGGGAGATCCTAAACAATACACGACTTTCATTAATCAGTGTAAATTACACTTCTTGTGCCGTCCTGCTTCTTTTCCCACTTCTACCACTAAGGCTGCATTTGTCTTGTCACATTTGGGTGGCACTGCGGCCGCTTGGGCAAACCCATTATTAGAGTCCAACAGTCATGTGCTTTACAATTGTGACGCCCTTCTTACTATGATGAGTAAAGTATTTGACACACGCTACACTACTCAAGCTACGGATCTGGATTTACTAAAGCATAGACAAGGGAACAATTCACTCTTGGTTTATTTAGCTCGCTTTAATCAGCTGGCAGCTGAGACAGATTGGCCCAAACAGAAGAAGACCGCAGTCTTTTATCAGGGTCTCTCTGACGAATTGAAGGACATACTCTCCACTGTTCCTATCATTCCTACTGTTTTTGGAGAATTGCTTGATTTAGTCTTCCAAATCAATGCTTGCAAAGCTGAACGACGAGGCGAGAAGAAATCTGCCCTGTTTGTCTCAGCACCTGCAGAAACCTCTTCCTCTACACTACCTGCACCTGAACCAATGCAAGTTGGTGTTGTCAGGGGTCCGCTCACCCCCGCGCAACGTGAACATTGCAGGTCTAATAATCTGTGCATGTATTGCGGTTCCTCTGATCATTTGTTGCCCGAGTGTCCTAAAAAACCCAAAAGAAAGGCGGGAAACGCCAAATCCTGACAGTAGACGGAGTCCCTAAATCGGGAAAAGCCACTCTGGACTCTCCTTTGTCTAGTTCAACTCAGTTGATTCAGCTCCCTGTCCGTTTTACCGTGAACCAGGGAGGAACATTCAAAGCAATGGCAGTGATAGATTCGGGAGCAACAGGTAATTATGTGGACTAATGCTTTGCTTCTATGCCTGGAATACCACTAAGTAGCAAAACTACTCCTGAACTCGTTAATGCAGTTGACGGGTCGATTCTTGTCTCTGGTATGGTGACACATCAGACGGTCCCTTTGGCCATGTGTACCGAAGAAGGCCATACAGAGGAGATAACTTTTGATGTTATTGAAGCCCCTGCTTACAAGGTCATTCTGGGTATTCCATGGCTACGTTACCACAATCCTGCCATTGACTGGTCAACCCAGTTGATCCAGTTTTAAACCAATGTCTGCAATACTCGCTGCACTTCATTGCATGGAATCAGCGAGGACAGCCCAGCTAGAGAGCTAGTGTCCTCCACTATGCATGTTGGGGCCAATTCTAACACGATTACCTCAGTGGTCCCCACTCAATATGCAGAATTCGCAGACGTCTTTGACAAAGGGATGGCGGAGGTCCTACCTCCACATCGGATCTATGCTTGCCCAATAGACCTGATACTGGGAGTGAAAATACCCACCGGTAGAGTGTACTCGCTCACCCTAAAGGAAGATGCTGTATTGAAGGAGTACATCGACAAGGCACTTACTATGGGCTTTATCCGCCCTTCAAAGTCTCCAATGGCTTCTCCGCTTTTCTTCGTCCCCAAAAAAGAAGGGGATTTACGTCCTTATATTGATTATCGTGCACTAAATGCAGCTACAATTAAATATCAGTATCCTCTTCCTCTGATTTCGGTCCTCCTCGATCAACTGGGCTTGTCGAAAATCTTCACTAGGTTAGACCTCCGAGGGGCCTACAACCTAGTACGCATGGGAGAGGGGGACGAATGGAAAACTGCATTTAAAACACACTACGGCCTATTTGAATACCTGGTGATGCCATTTGGTCTCTGTAACGCCCCGGCTACCTTCCAGGCATTCATGAATGACCTATTTCATGACATTTTAGATCAATATGTAGTTGTTTATCTGGATGACATATTGATCTATTCACAGAATCTGAAGGATCATATCCAACACGTCAAGACAGTTCTTCAGCGTCTAAGAGACCATCATTTATTTGTAAAGGCTGAAAAATGCTTTTTTCATGCGTCTGAAGTTGAATTCTTAGGATACGACCTTACTGATCAGGGAGTTCGTATGAGTCAGTCTAAGATTAAAGCTGTCTTGGAGTGGCCGGTGCCCAGGAATATCAAAGCTTTGCAATACTTTCTGGGTTTATCCAACTTTTACCGGCGTTTCATCAATAACTTTTCTGACATCTCTGCACCTCTCACCTCTTTGACCAGTGCTAAAATGCCGTATGTTTGGACACCGGAGGCTCAAAAGGCATTCGATCAACTGAAGTCTGCCTTTACTATAGCTCTGGTTCTTAAGCATCCTGACCCAGATTTTCCTTTCTTTGTGGAAGCGGACGCTTCAGGCTACGCGATTGGCGCTGTTTTATCACAACAATGCCCACATTCAGGCGAAGTGCATCCCATCGCCTATTATTCGTGCAAGCTGATGCCCTATGAAAGGAACTATTCTATCACGGAAAGTGAACTTCTAGCCATTAGAGATGCCTTCCTGGAATGGAGACATCATCTTCTGGGGGCTAAACACCCTGTTACGGTCTACTGTGATCACAGAAGTCTTCTGGCCTTCAAGTCAATGAAGTGTCTCACTGCCAGACAAGCGCGTTGGCACTTGTTCTTTTCACAATACCATTTTGTTATCACTTATCATCCTGCTAATGCTCAGATATCCGCTGATGCTCTTTCCTGTCTTCCTACGGTCCGAGCCAATGCTTCTACTGCCAAACAAAGTCGTCTGTGGGTGTTCAGTTCAACCTTCCTTGCGTTCCATCATTACTGATTGGGTTTTTCCTCATCCTTTGGAGGTCAATGACCTCAACTTGCAACTGGTGCAAGGAATGCCCTTTATTCAGGGGCGCGTCTTTATCCCACCAGGACAGGCCCGGACCTTGGCTCTTCAGTGGTCCCATGATTCTCTAATTGCAGCGCATCCAGGTGCTCAGAAAACCTTGGAGGCATCCACCATGTCTAGAGACGTACAAGACTACATCATAACTTGTGCCATCTGTGCTCAATGCAAGTCATTAAGAGCTAAACCTATGGGTTTCTTATAACCTTTACCGATTCCATACAAACCCTGGCAGATGGTGTCAATGGATTTCATTGTCGATCTGCCGGATATACAAGGACTCAACACCATATGGGTAGTTGTTGACTATTTTACGAAGTATGCCTTGTTCGTGCCTTGTTCCGGATTACTGTCTGCCCCTGGGTTGGCTAGATTGTTCATGATGAATGTATTTCGCTTTTTTGGACTGCCTTCTGTCATCGTCTCTGACCAGGGTACGCAATTCACTTCGCGGTTCTGGAAAGCTCTTACTGCTTCCCTTGGTATTGAGGATAGGTATTCGTCAGCTTACCATCCTCGGACGGACGGGCAGACTGAAAGAACCAATTCCACCATTGAGCAATATCTGCGTTGTTTATGTCTACAGTTTCAGCAGTCTTGGCTCACGTCCTTGCCACAAGCGGAATTCACTTATAATAACTCTATGCACACGTCCACTGGGGTCTCTCCATTTTTTGCTCTGTATGGGTGTCATCCTAGGATGCTTCCTCTTGATCCGACCCTGCCTGGTTCCAATCCGGCGGCGCGTGACTGTGTACGTGATCGGGAACAAATACATTGTGATGTCCGATTATGTTTGCTTCGTGCTCAGGACCGTGCCAAAAAATCTACAGACCTGCATCGTTCTCCAGCACCGGCCTACCAGATCGGCTTGAAGGTGTGGCTTTCTTCCCATAATTTGCAGATAGCAGGGAAGCGTTCTCTACTGCCTCAATTTGTGGGTCCTTTTGTTGTCTCTGCTGTCATCAACCCTGCTGCGGTCCGATTGTCTCTGCCTCCTTCCTGGCGCATTCACCCTGTTATTCATGTCTCTCTACTCAAGCCCTTCATCCGCTCTGCTAGATTGCCGAAACGGCCTCTTCCCATTCTGGTGGATGGTGAAGAGGAGTATGAGGTCTCCCGCATACTGGACTGCCGGTTTTCGGGGGGTACTGTGCGGTACTTGGTGGATTGGAAGGGTTTCGGTCCCGAGGATCGCACTTTGGAACCTTTGGCCAACTTGCATTGTCCTGATCTTTTGAGAGAGTTCCACTCTGCCAGGGGGTTGCCGGTGTCTTTGGGGGCGGATACTGTTACGTATTCTATGTGGAATGACAGCGCTGGTTCATCCGTGGCGTTCACGCGAAGAAGAGCACACTCACAAGCTCCCCTCTGGAATCGATACAGGTTGCCATGGCGCTTGTTTGCATGCCGGCACGTCTCGTGTCAGCGGACATCTTGCAGGCGTAAGGAAAGTGCACCTAAACCACGCCCCTCTGTACTTTAAAGCACCGCTACTCGTACAGCTCTCTGCTGCTAATTGTAGCGTTACTTTCCTTGCGGTTACGTTCCGTATTCCCTTCTGACTTTCAGTCAGTGCTCTATTTTTGATCTTCTGGTTCCCGACGTTTGGCTATTCAATTTGGACTGCATTTGGATACTCCTTTGGTTTGGTTACGCCCGCTCCTTTACTGACCCGGACTTCTTCACGGACTGCCTGCCTTTTCCTCAGTGCCTTCCTGATACTACGGCCCACTAAGGTAATTGGTTGTCCTCTGTTCTCATCCACGGCCTCTTTCTGGTTCCTGAGGCCATTTCACTTGCTGCTATCCTGAATTGTGCATTCTAGTAAAAACCCACTCTGCTGGATTTTACCGTTATCCTTAACTTTGGAACTTGGTTTCTACATCCTCTGGGACTTCAACATTCTAGAGTGAACTACTCTCCAAGTGCATATTGACGCTTTCCAGTACATGCACCAACCCGTCACTAGTGCGTCCCTCGCGCTGCCCGGGTTACTCTCCTGTACTAACCTACCTTTTTATTATTTTGTCCTTTCGTTGTTTTCCCTCTATTTGGACTTCATTCAATCCTGCCAGTTTTCCCTTCAGGTCTGTGTTTGAATTATTTATCCATTTATTTCTGGGATGCTCTGGTGTATTACATTTATGTAGAGGGTAATAGTTTATTTCTTTTTTAGGTTAATCCTATAGCAGAGTCCACTCCTCAAACCCTATCTAGGTACTCTTTAGTACTATTGTTTTCTTGCATTCCTTCATACCTTGGCTCCTCTAACCATCTTTGTATTTCTTTGCAGCATTGGTTGGCGGTGTGTGTTCTCCCCGCTCTTTTAGATGATTGGCAATTCTGCCTGTTCAGGTTGAAATAGCAGAAGGGCACATCGCAGAAAAGAGCCCCTCCTTGAGGAAGCCTGAATCTTAGAATTCAGGGGGTGTCGGGTTACCAGAGGCTGTCTTGTGAATATCTGTGGAAACTATCGTCTCCAAGGTCGCCTATCTACAGGCAGTGATCAATTATCGGAGCAGTGAGTAACAGTAGAGCAGCAGGGGAGTAGAAAGCAGTGCTGGCCGTGTATGCAGCTGAAGGGGAAGCTGCAGGTGAGAAAAGGCACCGGCACCACAGAGAAGTGGACATGTCCTGAGAGGGTCTTTGCCTATGTGGCCCCTGTTGTAGAGGTCACGCAGCGGGAAGCGTGAAAAGAGGCCGTTCACCCTGAGAAAGGCTTGTTGTGCAGAAGTCGCACAGCGGGAAGCAGAAGGAGCGAGGGAAGTGTGTCCTCACAAGAGGTTTTTGGGGGCTGGGTTGAACCTGAGCCTGTCCGGAGTAGCACACGTTCCAATTTCAAGTGGCATGAACAGAGGTGCGCCAGAAGAGGCTGTTTGCCTGGCCGCGGGAAGCCACAACAACCAAAGACCTGCGAAAACCAAGTGGAGCAGGAGCGAGTGACTTACCTGGTGAGTTCCCAATGTGCGAGTGACTCCTGAGCGCCCTGATGCTGTCTGTGTGTTCAATAGCAGACAGCTCCACTCGCGTATGAGTGAAAGTACTATTTACAATTCTGAATACCGAACTGTTAAAAAAACAAGAGTTCCATTTGTTGAATCAAAATGAATATAGAAGCAAGCGAGTGAGTTGGTGGAAGGCCCAAAGAACCTGTGGGAAAGCACTGTTAAAACCAAGAGCCTACAAGCAATACCCAAGCCCAGTACCTTTAAAAACTCAACAATATCAATAGAATAAATGTTGTTTAAGGCAAGAGGGGAACATTGGGGAACCCAAGAGCTGTGAGACTTGTTGCTCATATGTTGTGAAGTACAGATAACCAATTGACATAAGCACACATTGCCAAAGCCAAGACAGAAGTAGAGTGATACCATATATTGGTCATTATTTGGTTGTTGGTGTAGAGGGGAGAGAAAGGTGGCATACAGGCTGCCCTTCTGGAGAAGATTATCCAGAGGCTGGGGAGCATAGTTTCCAAAGAGTCCTAAAGAGCATTAATGTGATTCCCTGTTTCCCCGAAATTGGTTTGCAGATAAATGCTACAGAAACCTTGTGAAGTTGTTGTTGTTCTAAGTCGGAGGGTACAACTGAAGCACACTTTGTTATTTTGTGAAGTATTGAACTGGCAGGAGAGTATACCCGCATAACAAGTTGTGGAAGTAGAAGACCTGGTACAGGAGTCAGCCAGGTAATGGTAGATAAAGTGCTGAACTGTGGTTCTAACAAAGACAACTCAAGTTAGTTGTGACATTGAAAGAAGTGTGCAAACTTGCTGTGGAGGAGTTACATATCGCAGCAATTTAAATGATGGTAAATCATCAAGACAAAGAATATTGTTGTTGTATATTTGAAGAAGACCAATGTGAGACTTGTTCTTACTCTAGGAGGAGTTAGAACATATTATTTCTTTCAGTATATTTCAGAAATCAAAGCTTGTGGCAAATCATCCTGCCAAAGACTATTGGGTATACAGTGTTTATAACGAAATTAAAATAGTGCCAAACGTTTTCAGTGAAACATAAATAACGACACAAATGCCAATTCCTTTTTTAAAGTATATGTGTGGGTTGGGGTAAGGGATTAAAAAAGGTGGGGGGCTTTATTGGGGGGTTATTAAAGCAGGGAAAAGGGAGGCTTGGGAGGGACCCCCAAATAAAAAAGAGAAAAGAATTCATAGTGTTAACGTTATTTTTGAGTCACTGAAAATGTTTGTCACTATTTTTCTTGTCATTATAAAGACATGTAACCAGACTATTGTTGTTGTTTATTGGAAGAAGACCAATGTTAGACTTGTTCTTACTCCAGGAGGAGTTGGAACATACTATTTATTTTGGTACATCATTGAGTCAACGGAATTTCTTGCTGTCAAGTTTAATTACTCCGAACTGTGTTGGAACTTGCCATGATTTCCTTATTTGCTTTTGAACTGTGGAGCAAAACCTTGCTCAGATCTGGGGAAGGGGAATTCACCCATGTTATGAGAAGCGATGATGGTCATATTGTTAATCTGATTACATGTTACATATATATTGGCCCTCTTCCTGCTCCTACCTGCGAGGCTAAGAACCTCAGGACTGTGCACTCTTATTTTCTTCTCATATCTCTGACATCTCTAAGAAGTCAAACTACAAACTGCACTTTCTCAGAGGTATTCATCCTTTCCTCTCCTTCCCCCAGGAGTTCACTGTCTCTCGAGCACTGGTTCTCTCTAGGCTGAACTACTGCAACAGCCTCTTTCTAAATCTGCTTGCTTCTACTCTCAGCCCTCTGCAACTCATCCAGAACAGAACTGCAAGACTTGTCCTTGGACTCAAGCCCTGTAATAGTATCTCTCCAGCCCTGAAATCTCTTCATTGGCTCCCAGTGGCTGCAATGATTAAATTCAAGACCCTTTGCTTTGTCCACAAGGCTTTCTGGGGCCTGGGCCCACAATACCTTCAACTCTCCCTCCGTAAATACCTTCCTACTCGATCTCTTCGCTCCTCCACCTCCAACTCCGTCAGGGTCAGTCGCTTCTCCAAGCAACAGGTTGCTGGTAGATCTCTTTCCTCGGCTGGGGCCTCACTCTGGAACAGCCTCCCTGACTCTCTGAAACTTGAGGAGAACTATCTGTGGTTCTGGAAGCACCTCAAGACCTTCCTCTTTGCTTCTGCCTTCGCTCTTCCTATCCCCTGCTGATCTGCTCTGCTTAGCACCAGGCGCCTGGTTACCCCCTGCTTTCGGGCCCAGGTCCCTGTCCACCCAGCCATACACCCACACTGCCTCATTGCAACCCTGCACTTGGGTCTGTATCTGTAACCCTACAGTCCCCCTTCATGCACTTTCAGACACCCCTTGTCTCGCCTTAACCTTGCACTTGCCATCTCACTGTCTGCACTAACAGGGTTGTGTTGTTTTATCCATTGCTCAGCATTTTCCACTTCTCCCCTCTCCCTTGCACTTTCCCCCATCACTCTCCCCTGCACTTGCGCATTCTCAATGTCACTGGGCCTAGTAAGATCGTTGTTTGGTCCCCTTTGTTCCCCTCCCTTGCCTCATCGCGCTCTGAAACACTTGTGTATGAGCGCGATACAAATAAAATATCTCAATCATATCATATATTTGTTGAACTGAATGGCCATACATTTCCTTGTAGCTTTATTGAATGTACGAGTGTGAGGGACAGATATCCTTTAGTTAGAGAGTTTGCTTTGGTTTATTTATTTATTTTTTATTATTTTTTTTTTTAAAGGAGCCTGCGTCACGCCGGGTGGGCTCACTGCTGCTATATGTCGGCGCTATCCTCCTCTCTGGCCGTCAACTGTGGGGATCTCCCCCGGAATCCAGGACGCCCTCTTTCTGGGGCTCAACTTTGCCCTCTCCTTGGGGCCTTAGTTTATTTTAATCAGGGCGATCCTCCTCAGGGTGGGGATAGTGAGGTGTTTATCCAACCTTTTACTTAATAAAAATGGCTAATTTTGAAAACTCTTTAGAAAGTTCTCTGCCTCACATTCTGACGCCTCACACTTCCCTCGTAGCTAATTCCAGAGATCTCCTGGGAATATTTTACCCATTGAGTCAATGATTCCACCACCAGCGCAAATAGTAGTGGGGAGAGGGGGCAGCCCTGCCTAGTCCCGCTATGAAGACTGAAGGCCCCTGAAATAAAAAGCCATTGGCCCAGTCACTCACTGTCGGGGTCACGTAAATCACCATAATGGCTTTGGTCATCTGTGGCCAGAATTCCATTTTATGGAGCACTTCTCGCAGAAAGCTTGACTCCACCCGATCAAAAGCTTTCTCCGTGTGTAAGGAGACTAGGGCAGCTGGTGTCTTAGGTTTATGGACTATGACTATGAGATTCAGAAACTTGCATACATTATCCACTGCCTCCCCGTGACAAAGCCACATTTATCCCCCTGCCAGGGGCGTTGCTAGGGGGGAGCTAAGGGGGCTATAGCCCCTGATCTTTTGGTTGTAGCCCCGGATAGAATCTCAGGAGCTACAGCCAAAAGACTAGCTAGCCCCCAGTCCCAACAGTTCCGACATCAGCTTAGCCCTGGGTCTTTTCCAGACCTAGCAACTCCCCTGCCCCCTGCTCTAACTTGGGAAATATGCTCTCTATCCGCCTAGCGAGTATGGATGCATACATTCTTGCATTTGTGTTCAAAAGGGCCATGGGGATATATGAGGCACACAGTTTGGGTTCCTTCCCCTGTTTGAGGAGAACAGCGATTACTGCCTTGCTCATCATTTTAAAGTGTCCACCATGGGCCGGAGCAGCACCTTCAATAACTTTTTATAAAACAATAGTGGAAAGCAGTCTGGGCTCGGGGCTTTCCCTAGCTTTAGAGATCCCACCGCTTTGACCACCACTTCTTTGGTAATCTCTCTCCATTACCTCCCTCTTCTCTGCGAGAGGGTGGGGAGGTGTACCTTCCTAAGAATGTTGGATGGCTCACGCCACCCCGGCTTCAATGGAGTAGAGGCCTTTATAAAAGAGCCTGAGTAGCTTCTGCTTACCCGACTCTCTGGGGTACCAGGCCCCCTTGTCGTCTCTTAGTTCTCTAACACTATTGCCAGTTTGGTGGGCCTACAATTGGTGCGCCAGCACTCCAGAGCTTAGCTTCCTCTTTCCCTTTCATTTTTTTGACATGGTACCCCTTGCCTATAAGAGTCCCCCTTATGGTTGCCTTAAATGCGTCCCAGACCCGTCTCTGCTGGGGTTACGGCATTTGTATTTTCATTGAAGTAATTCAGTACTTCCTACTCAAGCTCCTTCACAAGAATCGGGTCCTGTATTATCTGTGGGGATAGCTTCCACATCCTAGGTCATGTCTCGTGGTCTGATAATTCCAGAGCGCATATCATGGGGCATGGCCAGATAATCTGATCAAACCTGTGTCTGTACTCTCCCCACCATGCGTGAGAGCGAGTCCCTCCTCAACCAGGATTAGGTCAGTCCTAGAATGTACATCACGGACATGGGAGTAGTAAGTGTAGTCCTGTGACCCTGTGTGCTCCTCCCTCCAAATGTCCCTCAGGCCCATGTCTGCAATTTCTTGCCTCACATCAGCTGCCATTTGCACTTGGCCCCATCGGCCCTGTCAGGACCTGTCTACCCCACTGTCAACCACTATGTTGACGTCCCTCATAAGGACCATCGGCCCCTCTGCTGCACCCTGCAATGTGGGGTGAATAGACCGCAGGAAGTCATTTGGGCCTGTATTAGGATAGTAGATTATGGCGAGGGTTATGGGCCTGTTCTGAACCAGGCCTATTAGGATTGGAAACCACCCCCCCCCCTTTGTCGGCCAGTCTGTCCGCTAACTGGTATTGCACCTCCACGCTTAACAATTTGGCCATCGTGTTTGTCTTTTTTGGTCCTGAGGTGAATAATTGCAAAGGAAATTGCCTAGACACCATCCTCTGAGTGTCACCCTGCAGGTGGGTCTTTTAAAATCCCTGCAAGCTGGGCTCCATGGCCTTTCAGGAGCTTAAAGAGATTCAGCCTCTTGTGAGGAGAGTTAAGGCTCCTGATATTAATTGAGGTGACCTGGAATGGGATGCTTGATTATGTATAGCCTAAGATCGGCCCTTGTGCCTGGCATATATCCTGCCCCTGAGAGTGGCTTCCTACTGATCCATGACCTTTGAGCCTGCTGTCTATCTCCTCTGTGCTGGACTATTCTTACTGTTGTTAGTTGCCTTCCATCCTGTCCCCAAACCAAACCCCTTCCTCGAAACCCTGCCCATCCCCATCACACCCGCCCCTAACAAGACCCTCCCCACTGTAAGAAAGGCATGATATCAAACAGTGAAGACAGACACACGTGATCACAGTTCAAGGGGGTTTATAGAACTTCAAAGGGTTGGATGAACACCTGTCTAACCCGAAATCTAAGGATGGGAGCAAGCTACAACCGTTGAAGTAAAAATAATGCAGTCCTAGTGGAGTCTTGTCAAAATAAAAATGGACTCTACTAATAAACCTATTGCCAATCCTTACTTCTAAATACAAATGGTGTGGGAAAATGATGTATGCAAAAGAAAGTGTGTTCAGAAAATAATAGATCAGAATGACTGAGTAAATGTGTTCCCTTCCCCATGTTTTCTGCACGGGACAAGGAGGCACACTTGAGCTCCGAACATACTCTGGCTTCTGTGGCTCGAAGATGCTGTTCAGGACATAAGTCAGGGCTTTCTGCGACAAAGTATTTTCCCCAAAATAAAGTCTCTTGCTCGCAGGATGCCTGGACACATACAAAACAAAGTTCCCTCTCTGATTCAGGTTTCTTCAAAGTTCACAAGTTTAAGGGTTCACGGTTTCCAATGGGTCTCCCTCAGCCAGGCTCAGACCCTGGGTCTCCCTCAGCCGTGCTCGGACATGTCGTTCACAATTGGTCTCCCTGGATTGGGCTCAGACCACAGATATCCCTCGTTCGTGCTGGGACTCCTTTTGCGCAATCTTCACAATTGATCTCCTTCATTTGGGCTCGGACTTCTTAAGCACAATGTTCACAACTGGTCTCCCTCCTTAGGGCTCGGACCCCTTATTCACATGTTTACAGATCTCCCTCAGCTGTGCTCGAACCTGTTGTTCACAATTCCTTCTTAGATAATCGAACACTTTCGACTGTGCGAGGCCTTTGCCTAACCTCCACGTGACCACTTAGATGTTTTTCATGTTCATTCATTTGACACTTCCATGCACCGGGTTTCTTTCATTCTCGGAAACTCACTGGTTGCCGTGTTCACAGTTCTCCTGTATTTCGCCTTCATTCAGGGCATCACAGCAGCTTGCAGCCCTCCTTCTCCCATTTTCCAGCCACCTTACAATGCAGGTCCCAGAATACAGGTCATTGTATTTTGCTCCCACTTCAGCAGCTCCCTGAAAACGGCATTTTTGCGGTATGGGAGCAACAGGAGCACAAGGGGGTATTTGACTGAGATCAGGGTCCTACTACCTGCCCCTCAAAGGCCTGGGCTCTCCAGTTTCACCCAGGGGAGGCGCTGTAATGTGGGTGCCACCATGCAAACTTAGCTGCCCCTGGTTTGGCTCCTTGGAGGCACAGCTCCCACTCCACACTGCAGCCTCCCCTGCACTCACAGGTACAGTGTCTGGGTAGTACTTTCTATTCCAGGCCTTCCAGGTTCTCTCCAGCTTGATTG
The DNA here is from genome assembly GCF_040938575.1 of Ambystoma mexicanum. NCBI lineage: Eukaryota > Metazoa > Chordata > Amphibia > Caudata > Ambystomatidae > Ambystoma > Ambystoma mexicanum. Next base: position 1,251,913,293 of record NC_090928.1, read on the forward strand.
GCCTCCCTCTGGCTTCTCTGCACCCTCCAGCATCCCCAGCTCGCTCAGAGTGTGCTCCTGTGCACTGCTTTTTATACTGGTAGGGAGGTTTAACCAGTTTCAGGTGCAGGATGGTTGAAAAGGGATGCCTGACTCTGTCTGTCCTCGTTAATGGGACAAGAGGGAGACTGCCCATAGGGATCCATGGTATATTGGTTCCTATGGGAAATCTTCATAGCTCTGTCCCTCTTCTTCTTTGTCCCAGTGGTTTTCGAAATTGGGGAGGGGGAGACAGGATATGATTCACACTGTCCCGCTAGGGTTGGGAAAGATTAGGATGTTTGGCAATTAGGGAAAGGGGAATACCGTGTCTCATCCATGGGCATACCACTCCCAATTCCCAAGGTCCTTCCACCCAGGTGATCCTCCAGCACTGGTCCAACCCCAGGGTCTGGATCCAAAGGCGATGGCCGTGCCCTGGCCACCTGAGCAGAGGATCCAGTTGGAAAATAAGTGGGAATACCCTCGGGTTTCTCACCCCCCCACATATTGACCAGGCACTGTGCCACCCGGACAACAGTATGTAGGGGATGTAGTGAAAGCCACATCTCCGAATGGGAGACATCAAGTGAGCTCCGGCTTGCGCCCCCGGTCATTCCTTTAAATTATACATTGGACATCCATAACCCCCCACACACCAGGGGAATTGATCTCCGCCACCCCCTTCACCCACTCAGTCCACTCAGCCCCCTCAAGTTAGCAGTGGGGCCCAAGACCAGGCCGCCACAAGGACCGCTCTCAAAGCTGTAGCAAGGCCGTGTCTGCAAACCCTCCGCGTCTCTGCAACTCTCAGTGAAGGCCAAAGCGGAGGCAGGATAGATCCGCAGGGCAAAGACCCTCGAGTGTGGGCCAGAGACAACCTCCCTCATGGCTTCTTCTTCTTCTACTTGCCCATTGCCCTTGTCGACCATGAGGGTTAGCCCTTCTCCTCTGAAGGCACATCGTCCGGCTGTAGACCCAATGGAAAATGCTTCTGCGGTCGTCATCCCCCCACGTGATCCTTGCCGTTCCACGCAAATGCAAGTCCAAACGGGAAGGTCCATCTGTGTCAGATCTTTGCATCCCTCAGACTCGCACTTATTCTCCCAAACATGATTCTCTTCAGTAATGTCACCGGTGAGAGGTTCTGGAAGACTTTTATGGATTGACTCTGGAAGGCGACCACGTCGAGGTCCCTATCCTGCTTGAATACCCTCTCTTTTGTGGTGTATGTGTCAAACTCCATGATATAATGTATCTGAGGCCCGCTCCACTGCTCTTCTGTAACGGCCAACTCTGTGTATCCAGTCCAGCGTGAATCCTCCCTCCTGCTGGTGAGGGGCCATGAATGCCAGCAGCTGCTGCACTCATCCTGACAGGTTGACCCTTCCATTCCTTCAATTACCCCTTTGAATCTAATGTTGTCTTATGTCTATTCTCGAGGTTTTCAATTCATCCCAGGATCATTTCCATTGTTTTGTTGAGTTCTTTAAAGGCCTCTTTGTTTGCAGAGCTTGGATCTCTGATTCGTTGGTTTCCATTCTTGCTGAGATAGACTGTAACTCGCGTTTGATCTCTGCTATGGAGGTCAAGATGGTCTGCGCCGTTGATTGCAACTCATCTTTAAATTACCTTCTGATGTTCTGGAGATCGTTTGTGCCATTTCTCCTCCCGGGCTACCTCTAAGTGTTAGGACACCTACCTATGCTGAGAGGCAGGGGGGTCCTTTGGGGCGAGACCGAGCCTGGCAGTTGTATCCCCGGTTTCGGGTCTGGAGGAGATGTGCCTTCCTGGGTTCACCTTCACATAGGGTGCCATCCTGTTCTGTGCGGGCTGGTGCACGTGTACTGACAGCATGGGTCGTTGGGGAACAAGCTTGCGTTCCAAGCCTCGTTCCCGCGGTGGCTCTGCCTCCGCACATGGGCCAGACCGGTTTGCGCGTCAAGCCTCGCTTCCATTCCGGGTTCCTATTTAAGCGATCTGGACTGGAAACTCGCTGCGCCTCAACGCGGTTTGGGTTTTGACCTTCCGCTTTGCTCCTGAACTTCTGTTCAGTTACCTTCCTTGCTCCTTGTTCCTGTGCCGGGTTCTTCCTTGGTCCTGGTTTTTTCTTGCCCTTGTTGCCTTAGGTCCCTTTATCCTGGTCCTTGGTTCCCGGTCCTGGCCCTGGGAGTAGTCTCCGGTTCTGACCCTTCTTGTTCTCCCCTTCCTGTCCTGTCATTTTGCCTGCTCCTTCCAGTTTCCTTTCCCTGGCCTCTTGCCTTCTTCCCAGAGTTCTTTCTCTCTGTTTTGCTTTGCCGCCTCCTGCCTTGCTTGGGTACCATGGATCTTCTGCAATCAGCAGCATTGGAACACTACGCCCTCAGTCCAACAAATCCAGCAGTATTGGATCACTACGGACTGTATCCGGCAGATCTACATCAACAGACCTTCCCTGCCAGTGCTTGCACTGTTCTGGCGTCACGTTAAAAACAGGGAAGAGTCCATCTGTGTCGTCAGGAGCTGGTCCACTTTCAATCCTGTGTTATCAGGGCGGAACTGGGGCCGGTTCTTTGCGCTGCCTTCCATCTTCCAGCCTACAACTTCAACGAACTGGCTACTCCATTACGCAAGTCTCTTGGAAACTCAGGTACGCAACGTCCACGGGACACACAACTTAACAGATTGAGATGCTTTACCTCCAGTTCTGATACTGAGATGCATGAATCCCAGGACCTCAGAGAAGAGATCTCGCTTTACGGTCCGAGATGGCTACTCTACATCAAGAAAATGTAAATCTACGTCAGATGGTTGTTCAGGGAACTAACACCAACCCTCAAGCCGAGACATCCATGGCGCAGACAGCACCGGTGAAGTTCGATGGGGATCCAAGACGAGTGGCAGAATTCTGTGACCACTGTAGGATTTATTTTCTATTTCGGCCATCACATTTCAGTCAAGAAAAAACTAAGATTGGATATATACTCGGGAACCTGACCGGGAACGCTCTAGCATGGGCAGCCCCTTTGGAATCAGTTAACTGTCCCATTCTCAGTGATTTTGTGGCCTTTGAGAAAGCATTATTGGAGGTTTTCCAGTCACCCAACTTGGCCGCCACTGCACAGAACCAGTTGATGGACTTAAAACAGGGATCAAGTGATATTATCGCATACATCAGTCGATTTCGTCAATTGGCAACTGACTCACAATGGCCCGAAGTGACTAAAAAGACTCTTTTCCGGCGAGGATTGAGAGAGGAGTGCAAAGATGAATTGCTTCATATACCTGAACCAGACACCCTGCGGTCCCTTCAGGAACAAGTTCTTGGGATCGATCATCGGTTGGCGGAACAAAGGGGCAAAAGACGTCGGATGGAAAGAGCACACCTAAGGTCTTTTCCACTACCGGTTGGAGCTTCAAGTACCTGAGAGGCAGGTCCTGAACCTATGCAATTAGGTGCACTCAGAGTGCACTGTCTGAGACAGGAAAGAAACGCAGATGAGATCTCCGTTTATGTCTGTATTGTGGTGCAGCTGGACATTATTTAGGTACCTGTCCTTTGAGACTACCCAGGAAGTCAGAAAACTAATAGGCCTGTCAATTATGGGGAAGGCAACGACAGGCCCATCTTCTCTTCCAGCCCTTCCAGGTCCGGAGATGATTCCACGACCCATTCAACCAGTAGTCCTTATGGCATTACGGATCACAGTTACCTGGCAAGACAAGTCGGTTGCTGTATTGGGACTCTTGGATTACCGTGCCTCAGGCAATTACATTGATGTGGAGTTTGCCATGAAGAATGGAATACCTTTGCTGGACAAGAGCTATGCTACCTTGGTTGAGGTGATCGATGGTACTCCCTTGGCTTCCGGTCCCATTCGACAACACACTGGGGCTCTACAGCTTCAGATCGAACAACACCAAGAAATGATTTCACTTGATGTGATTATGTCACCTTCTTACCAAATAGTTTTGGGCTTGCCTTGGTTGCTGTACCACAATCTCAACATTAATTGAGTAACCCGAATACTAACATTCGCTTCGGACTGCTGTATTCAGGAATGCTGTTCTTCCAGATCCATTTCAGAGGTCTCTACGATAGCAACTCAGACGGAGGGAAACGGGATTTCTTGCTTCTGTTCTTTGTCGTTTGTGCCACCTGAGTATGCAGAATACCATGCTGTTTTTTCTGAACCTGCCGATATTCCCTTGCTGCCTCATAGAGCCTTTGATTGTGCCATAGAACATAGAACGCTGTGATTCCACATGGTAAGGTGTATTCCTTGTCTCCTCACGAAAAAGGAGTTCTACAGGACTATTTGGAGGAATGTCTTCGAAAGGGGTATATCACGCCTTCCAAGTCTATGGTGGGTTTTCCATTGTTTTTCAAGAAGAAGGAGGGCACCCTGCGCCTTTGTGTCGATTATCGGCAGTTGAACGATATCACACGGAAAGACCGATATCCGCTGCCTTTGATATGTGACATCATGGAATCCCTGCGCATTGCCCGTGTGTTTTCTAAGTTGGACCTACGAGGGGCATACCACTTGGTACGTATTAGATCCGGTGATGAGTAGAAAACCGCCTTCAAGACACCGTCTGGGCACTTCCAATATCGAGTTATGCCATTCGGTCTATGCAATGCCCTGGCCGTTTTCCAATGTTTTATGGATGACATCTTTTTGGATCTGATTGGGGTGACCGTATGGGTATATCTCGATGATATATTGGTGTTTTCTAGGGATAAAAGGGAGCACATATACCATGGGAAGGAAGTCCTCAGTCGGTTACATCAGAACAACTTGTTTGCCAAGGCCGAGAAATGCCTTTTTCATCAGGACAGCATTGAATATCTCGGTTATGTGATCAGCGGTTCCGGCATACACATGGATCCTGCCAAGTTGCATGCTATCCAGGAGTGGAGACAACCTTATGATTTGAAGTCGCTTCAGCGATTCCTAGGATTCGCCAATTTTTTTAGATGCTTCATACCCTGTTTCTCACACTATAGTGCTCCTTTGTCCGATCTGACCTGCAGCAAGACAACTTTTGTGTGGAATTCTGAGGCTATCATCGCTTTTGAGTGACTCAAGGAGGCCTTCAGCACTTCTCCGATCTTGCATCACCCCGACGAAAATAGGCCATTCATCATAGAAGCAGATGCATCGGATTTTGCTGTTGGTTCAGTCCTGTTACAGCTGGATCCTCATTCGGAAACAGAATTTCCTGTGACATACTTTTCACAGAAATTAACATCTAGGGAATGGAATTATGCTGTTATCAAAAAAGAGCTCCTGGTCATAAAAGTTGCATTTGAAGAATGGCGTCACCACCTTCTGGTAGGTCGGTTTTCGGTGGAGGTCCGCACTGACCATCGAAATGTACAATACCTATGTTCTCTTCAGTGCCGTACCTCTCGCCAGGCCCGTTGGGCCTTTTTCTTCTCACACTATGTTTTCACCATTACCTATATTCCTCATGCTCAGAATCTGAAGGCTGATGCCCTGTCTCGCTCTTTTGAGGATAATATCAAGCAGGACTGTCAGAATCAACCACTGATCGCTCTGAAGCACTTCCTGCTGGTGCTCTCACACTACCTGCATACCATCTTACAGGATACCTTTGCGGATCCCCGTAGGACAATGTTGTTGAAACGTCCTCAAGTAAGAGAGAGTAACGGATTACTCTTTTTTCATAACAGATTGCACATTCCCACCAAGTCTCTTCGAACTGCTGTTAAGCAGGATGTAAGGAAGGACCCGGAAAGAGACCTCGGAATACGGAGGTAAGGGATTACCGGCATCGGCACCCTTACCGGTGCCGGTAATTCCTTACCTCCAACCTCGGAATGACCCCCTTGCAGTTTAAAAATCACACTCTTAATACACCACACCACTCCCAATAAGATCCAGACAAGTTAAGCTCACAAAATGAAGTGGGAGCAAAATGGCACTCCAGCAATTTAAAAAGGGAGGGAAAGACAAAGTTAATAGAAATTGCACCACACCAACAGGTAAGTACTCAGTGCAATTGAGCAAGAGGAACTACAATGATAGAATCAGGTAAAAAAGGCCTATGGCCAAAGTCACTAGGTCAAAAAAAGTCTTTTGCTCAAGATCACACAGTTCAGGGTAATTTGCGGTAAAGTACGTGCCACGAGTTCCGGACAAAGTTGGTCCGCAAAAAAGTTAGTTCAAGGAGAAGGGAAGGACAAGCCCTCGGATTGGAGAAAGATTTCACACACTTTCACCGCGGCTGAATGAAACGAACAACCGGATTTGCACAGTACCTTAAAACAGAGAGGGAGCTGTAGCTGAGGCGGACGTTCCTGGTAGTTCCTGCAGGCTCCCGGTTCCTGAAGCGACTGTCGGACTGACAAGAAGTAGGAAGACTGGAGGGTCCTGCACTACCCAGGAAAGAAACCAGCAGCAGAGCAAAGCAACGAATAAAAGGTGCACTCCTTAAAACCCAAGCAGGGTCCGACCTTCCTGGCTACAGCAAATTCGACCAGAGGAGGGGTCCTGGCTTGAAGTTTGGGCGAACTGGTTGGTCCCACCAGCTCAAGGTAAGAAGAATACTGTAGGATCCTCTCTGTCGTTGGATTCTGAAGATTCGGACCTGCAGCAGGGCTTCACCGGGTGGTTCAGTCATTGTAGGGGTCCTCTTCTGTCAGCTCCCCGTCGGTTCTTTCGTTCCAGTGGCGACTCTGCCTTTCCAGTCCCAGAGACCTGCTTTTTATGCAGTTTTCCCCCATTCACACAGCACGGTGGCTGTCCTGGCAAGGACAGTCACCCAGCCAATCAAACAGGATTGCGACTTGGGTTACCAAGGGAACCCATGGCAGGGGTCCTAAGACCCCTCCCTCACATCCTGCCTACCCAGACTTTCAGGTGCCTTAAGGAGGGCTTCTGTGCAGAAGCCTGCGAAAAGACGGCGAACAAAGGAACCCAACCTGGTTTGGCGCGCAGAGTAAAACACGAGAAATACTTTTACAAAAAGAAATGGGGAATAAACCCAGCCAGAGCCGAAATAAAATATATTTGGTCAAGCGGATTTATGTTCGAGGCTAATAAAACAGCCTAAAACAATACCATGGTTATTTAAGATAACCGCGGTATGAAAAATAGGGTAGTTACTACTGCCACCAGCCAAGTCTTGATGAAAAGGGAGTGAAACAGTGCTCCAAGAGAAACAGACAAAAAGGGATAAGAATTAACCCTTTCCAATACTCCATGTAAAATGGGGTGTACTGGGTCTGTGGTTTAAAGAGACTACATAAAGTTAATGACACCTATACATGTTTCTGGGAGACAGTAGTCAGTCCCAGAAAAATGGAGTCAGTGGGAAGTCTGAGAGACAACCCTGTGTCACTGCACTAAAGGTGCTGTGTAACACACAAACAAATGAAATGATGCCCATGGAGTTGGTAAGGCTCCAGAGCCCAGGATCACACAATTGGTAAAAACACACACAGCAAAATACATGATAAGGGTCACACTCTTACCAGGTGAAAAAAATAAACCCTAGAAATCCAGCAAAGCTGTTGATGGACTCAGTAGGTAAGGGAAATTAGCCATTTTGGAGAATTCTCCTAACACTCGCCCCCCCTCCAGACTAAGGGACAGGAGGATTAGATCCACTCCTGGATGAATCTCTACCTCTAGTCGGTTAAAAACATCCTAGAGAGACCATCAGCATGTTGGTGTTGACATCCTGCTCTGTGCTCAATGGTGAAATCAAACCCTTGCTCTCACTTCTGTTTGAGTACTAGGGGTGGCCCAGTTTTGCACAGCTTTTACTTTGCTGGGCAATGGCCTTATTTCACCTCCTCCTACCTCATGACCAAGGTAGACCACTTTACTCTGACAAATTTGACATTTGCTTGCATTTATGGTCAGATGGGCCTGCTCAAGAGGCTGCAAAACATATCCCAGGTATCAATATGGTCTTTCCATGTAGGGCTGAACACTGCAATGTCATCCAAGTATGCCATGCAGAAGTCCTCCATCCCATTCAGAACTTGATTGACAATCCTTTGAAATGTACCAGGTGCATTCTTTAGTCCAAAAGGCATAACCTTAAACTGGTAGAGGCCTGCTGGGGTGAAGAATGCTGTTTTCTCATTGCATGGTCTGTCAGTGCTATTTGCCAATAGCCTGAGGTTAGATCAAATGTACTGAGGTACTTGGCAGAACCAAGTCTATCCACCAGTTCATCTGTCCTTGGCAAAGGATGGGCATCAGTCTTAGTGACTGCATTTACAGCCCTATAGTCCACACATAACTCCTTAGATCCAGCCTTTGGTACTAGAACAACTGGACTAGGCTCTATAACCCTGAGATCAAGCATCTTGTTGACCTCTCCTTTGATGTGGGTTCTCACATGTTCTGACATTCTGTACCCTCTGCTTTTCACAGGTAAACAGTCACCAGTGAGAATATCATGCTGGCCCCAAGGGGTCAAGCCTGGTGATAGTGAAAGCAGGGAGGCAAATTGATTTAACAGAACTTTGCACTCCTCCTGTTGTTGAGAAGTCAGCTGAGAAGAGAGATTAACGCCTTCTATTTTTTCATGTAAAGGTTGGCCTCTGAGGAGGTCAGGTAGAGGTTAACTCTCCTCTTCCTCTTGAGCTGAAGCTAGAAGCAAAGCTCCTACTTCTGGTCTCGAGACATAGGCCTTTAAACGGTTGGTGTGAAAGACTCTGGAAGCCTCCTTAGGTCTGCCTAAATCCACCAAATAGTTCACCTCTCCAAGTTTGCCCACAACCTTGAAGGGTCCTTTCCGTTTGCCCTGCAAGGCCCTCTGCCTTGTGGGCACCATACCTAATACAAGCTGGTCTTGAGTAAACTCAGCCATGCTGGCCGTTTGGTCATGCCAATGTTTGACCAGAGCCTGACCTGTTTTCAAGTTATCACTTGCTTCTGCCATCATGTGTGACATTCTCCTCTGGAGACCTATCACATAGTCAATCATTCTGACTGGCTTGGGGGAAGGAGCACTTGTCACGACTCGCTCCCTTCGCTCCCGTTCCCGCCACTTGGGGGCATGTTTTGGGGCTTATTCCTTGCTGGACATTTCCTCCGAACCTAATGCCACAGTGCTGTAATGAATTGGGAGCGCTAAATCCCTATTTTCCAAACTACTTCCCTTCCGGATCCATTCCAGGTTTTTGGCAGCCAACATGCTTCTTTAACCAAATGACTGTGCTTCCCAGAATGCCTGGCCCACTGCTCCACCTCCACCCTTGCAGGACAAGGTTGGGTGGAGGATAGGCAACACCTGTGGCTGCAGGTGCAGCAGTCAGCACACCTGAGGCGTGTGCTCGTTAAACAGCTTTAAAAGCCTCAGTCTCACTTCAGTCCAGCGCTGGTCATCGTTTGCAGTGTTCCTGTTTTTGACTAGTCCCTGGTTCCTGGTTCCTTGCCTTTGTACCTACTTCCTTGTTCCCGTTTTCTTGTTTCCTCCGCCCTGAATTTCGGATTCATGCGCTAATTGATTTCTGCTCCCTTGATTTCCCTTTTTGTCTTCCTCTGTTTGCAGGCAGCAATTTTCAGTGCTTTCCCCTTTTAGATGCAGCCCAGTTTGTCTGTGTTCTATATTTCTTTGACTCTGTCCTTTGCTGCTGTTACCCATTTGCCTTAGCCTTCCTCTTAGTTTAGTTTCCTGTCTTTTCCTTGGAGGGGTAGGAAGAAGTTTGCATAGGTTATTTCGTTTTTCCCTGCTCCTTACTTCCTAGAGGATCCATTCCATGTTTTCCACTGCACTTCTGCATTTATTTTCCCTTTGATTATTAGGTGTGGTGTGCGGTAGTAGCTAGCTCCTGTGTGAATGCTTATGTTTTCCTCACTATTTTGCAAACACTATTCCCATTTAGGTATTTAGTTTTCCTTCCATTGCTGTTCTAGCCTTTCGGGGTCCCAGTTTCTTCAACAGGATTCGTGGGCTAGCTGACATTCAAGAGGTTTATCTCGTCCTCGTGAGTACAGTTCTTAAGTTCCCTTATGTAATACCATCAAGAGTGTTAGTACACAGATCCTGTCATTGCTTGCCCTCCACGTGGGTTTAGCGCTGTCAGTACCTGTAACAGCAATTGGGGGTAAGGCGCTTGCCGACTTTCCTCGCGGTCAGGTGCTTACCCCACATCCCTTTTCATGTATTGGTTTTGATGTCACACTCTATTTGCACTCCTGGGTTCTAGCATACCTGAGTCGTAGTTCCTGGGTGCACATTTCCCTTGCCATATTCGCTGCCTTTGTACTCGCCTGACTAATCCTGACAGTATGACCAGCCCAAAATTCCCATTGAATATGGCAAGTTTAAGAAAGAAAGGCAGCAAGGCCTCTAACAAGTTTGTACAGAAAGCTTCCCCTACATTTACCTGTGACAATCAAATCACTAGTCTTGGCTTAAATGAACTCCTTGTCACGAATGGGCATTTACGAGCAAAGTATTTTTCCCATAGGATGGCACATCCTACATTGCCTGATCCTAATTCGATCTTTTGTTCTGATCCCGATTCTATGTCAGCGCAAGCCTTAGCCGCAGAAAACAACACACTGTTAGACTTATTATACAAGAGTACCTCTGTTGTTGAACCCCATGATTCCAGTTGTGCTTCACCTCAGATAGAACCGTTTCATGGTACAAACATAACGAATGGAGGGGTTCCTTGCATAACTTCAGTTTTCTACCCTCAGTCCAAATACTTCTTTGCACAAGTACATACGGTAGTCCCTAATGTCAAGAGGTCTAAGGTCAATAGATTGCTTAAGGGTAACACAGACCAAGTTAGTATGAGAAAGCATAAATCTCAGAACCTGAAAGCAGTTGAGGATAATGCACAATCGGTGCACATCCAGATTGCTAGTGCAGGATCCAGCCCTGATGCCACTATGCCTCCCCCTGTGCCTACTGATAGTGATGTACAGTTAATGCAGGGCATGCTAAGAGCTAAGCTTGAGGAGTTAACACAAGAATTCATTTCTTTACAAGAGGAGAATAAGATCTTGCACGCATTCCTGAATACACCTCAGACTTTATCCATTGATGTTGATGAAGTGAACACAGTTCAGCCCCTGAGTGCAGAGACTTTGGTAAACCATGATAATTGCCTATATGTTAGATCTATTGGAAGTGAAAGTCTTTCTTCTAGCACAGCGCTCAATCTGGGCACAGTTTCTAACAATTGTTCTGCTGATTGTCAGGGATTGCAGTTAGCTGAAGATTTACAAGCCACTCCTTTACCTAAAGTTTCCTGTGTAGCAGTCTGTCATAATTCTGAGCTAGCACACATACAAGCTTCTGATCTCCAAACACAATACACAAAGGTGGCATACACAGATTCAGTCACTACAGTAGGCTTAGGTCCTGCTCTTGATACAGCTGCTGAGACTGAAGTAGATGTTAAAGCTGATGTGGAAGACGATCTTACCTCTGGGTTCACTCTTCCTTCTGCCAATTCTGATCAATACGAACAGTCAGAGACAGTACAGATTTCATGTTCTGATGAACTCATTCCACAGTATACAGAACCAAAAGACCAGCAGGCGATTCCTGAACTGTTGATTGTTAATCTGCCTCTTTCAGAAGCTAAGACAGAGGAATGGACAATTGACGAAATCCTGATTAACAGAGACTTTACTATGGTGATTCCACTGGTTGATTTTGACTTCCACAAAGAAAGAGACTCTGTGTCACCCACTAAAGAAAAGGACTGCAAGGGTACAGTTCAGTCCTTGGTTACTGGAGCCAAGGAGTCTAATGCCCTAAAGGTGCCCTCCATTCCTGAGCCACTAATGTGTCTATCAACTTCTGAGACTTCTGTGTGTCCTCCTACAACCATTGACTCTTCTATGATCCAATCCACAGCCCTGCAGTCATCTTTGGTACACGTGTCTTCAATCAATGAACCGCTGCCATGTCTGCCATTTAATCAAGAGCCTCCACCATGCACGGGGTTAGTCCCAAAGACCCTGACATGTTTGGATTCAGCTACCGAGATGGCTCCAACTCGCATGCCTTCAGCTTCAAAGTTTCCTCTGGCCTGCCTGTCTTCAGCTACAGTGACTCATCCAGAAGATCATCCTTCAGCCAGAGAGCCTCCGGTAGTCCATCATATGTGCATGTCTTCAGTTCCAGAGTTTATTACTTGTTTGCCTTCAGTTCATGATACACCGGTATCCTGCTTAGCTTCGCTTCCAACATCAGAGGTATACCTGTCTACACCATCAGATCCTGCTATATTTTCTACTGCTCCAGACAGTCCTCCTGAATCCCAAACATTTACTGTCGATGAACGTTTAGATTGCCTTTCTTTTGCTTCAGGAGGAGCACCAGAATGCCTGCCTTTTCCACAAGACGATTCTCCCAACTGCTTCACTTTAGCATCAGAGCCTCCTAAAAATGCAGCATCAGAGTTTGAGACTTTTGCCAGCTCCCGCTTCAGAGTCATCAAGCTGGACCAAGTGGTGAGTCAGAACCACTCACCTGGGTGTGCACAGGGGGTGGTGCAGACCGGCGTATTACCTACAGAACTTGTGCAACAGAATTCCGCCAAGAAGCACCAGTTGGGTGCTAGTAGCCAAAGGAAGGGAATGACTGCTGCAGTTCAAGATGTGTCTGTTATTGCTCCTTCTGCGAGTGTGCCTGAAATACCAAGTACTGTGTCTATCACTCCTATCAGTATGCCAAACATCCCTGCTGTTGTATCCAACGTGCAACAAAGTGGCTACACGACTGTCACCAGGAGTACCAGCCTCGTACAACCCATGGGACTTCCAGGCATCCAAGGCGTAGAATATGTGCAGTCAAACCTTAATCATTTTCAACCACAAGCCTTTTCCCAGATGGATGACAGAAAAAGATCTGAACCTCTACCTCAGCCGCCACCTTCTCTAATGGCTGAACATGAACATTTCCTGAAGCCAGCAACTTCCTCACCTCCCGCATGTCCGCTCTCGGCGGAAAGGCTAACAGAACTTCTACCATCGTCTAAGGCAAGTTGCACCAGCCTGCCTCCCTCCTCAAAGACTTACAAGGGTCCACTCCCAGTGACTGAGCTTCCTGGACCTTCCAACTCTGCTCCAGGTCCTGCAAGTTCTTCATGCCTTTCTTCGAACTATGAGTCTCTTCCTCACCAGAAGTCATCGTTTCCATCAGTATCACCTCCAAAGACAACACACTCCTATCATGGAAGCCCATCT